>NC_133622.1:174666081-175036081 GCF_048593235.1 Sminthopsis crassicaudata
CTAAAAGAAACACCTGACATTGATGAAAGGCATACTGCGTGACAGAAGCAGTTTTCAACTTTGAGGCTATAAAGACACCATCATACCGTCCCTTTACTTTGGGAACTTACGCCCTTCTTTCCTCACCAAGTGATGGACAAGTTGCTGGGTCAGAGTTCAGATGTGCCTTGAGTTGAGTTGAGGGAAAGGTCACAGATTTAAAGCTGCAAGGAACTTTAGATTTTAACGCGTCCAACTTCTTAATTGTAAATATAAGGAAACTGAGGGTCAGAGACAGTGCCTTCTTCACAAGATTAGGTCACACAATTAGGTATCTGCGGTAGAAGCTTGGGACTAGTCCCTGGTGATGTTCCCCACAAGGGGGAGGAATAAACTTCCCTAGGGTTCTTCTATGGGTACCCAAGGCACATTAAGGAGAAACAGAGAGGGAATATCTCTGAAGTCATCCCCCCTTTCTGCTCACGATCTTTCCTCCTGCGACCATCCTATGCAGGACAGGTACGCTCACAGGAACTCTAGTAGGACGGGGCAAGAGGAGGGGGGCAAAATAAGACTACCTGCCACGTCTGGACTTCTCCTTTACCCATTGCGTGAGCACACAAGGGCAGAGCAGCAGGGCAGGGCAGCAAAGTAGGACCTGCCGCAGGATTCCGTTACCCGGTTACTGCTCACTGCTGGGAAAGCTCCACCAGCTCCGTTAGTATGGTAGTTAGCTGGTGAGATTCTTAGTCCTGCCCCTTCCTTTGCTCCATTGGCCCCCTCTCTGCCTCTCATTGCCCTTTATGTTTTCGGGCACCCAGAGATCCCGCCTCCTGTTATCCAGCACTTTAAGATCATAGTTAAACTCAGCAAAGACACTCTAAGATGAAAGCGACAATTCTTCGTCCTCCCGAATTGGGTATAAAAGTGTGGCCCGTAGCCTCGGCTTTCTCCCCTTCCACCAAGAGAAGGAGGAGGGAAAGGAGGAAGAAGAGGATGATGAGAAAGGAGGAGGAAGAGGAAGAGCAAGAGGAGGAGGAGGAGAAGCAGGATGCCAACGAGATACCAGGGAATCAGCCAGCCTCCTGCCTCTCTCACCACTCCCACCACTCCCTACTGAAGGGCAGCTGCCCCGATGCTTTCCTCCTCCTCCTCCTCTGCCCGTCATGGGCGCCCAGGGGGCGCCCAGTCACCATCCGGGGAGTAGACCTCTGGGGGTAGCTAGTTGCCTAGTTTGCATTTCTTTTCTCTGTACTCTCTTAGGGCTACTGGATGCCTTTACATTTCTTCCGCTTGCCGGACGTCACAGAAAAGACTCTTTCTTCCTTCCCACTTCTTCTGAGGCTTTCCTTCCCCAACACAGCACCACTTTTGAGTTGTCTTCCTCATCTTTTTCGTCCTTCTCTTCCTTTCTTCCCTCCTCCCAATTCCTTGACCTCTACTTCTCCTTCTCCCAGTTTGCGCCTCAGAGAAACCGTGAGAGGTTTCTGTGAGAAAAAACTCCTCTCTTCTTAGTATGGTAGGGATGAGGAAAGGGGAGCTGATCCCAGGTGTGCTTAAGAGAAAGAAAGCTAGAAAGGTGGAGAGAGAGGCAAGGACAAAGACAGAAAAAGTCAGAAATCAGATTTTTTCAGAAAGAGAGACCCTGAGAAATTGTGTATGTAAAGACACCCAATATTTATTACTGATTATTATTTATTAAAAGTGATAATGGGTTTGTAATCTTAAAAGGACATCTATATTTCAGATTCATTCAATCGATTTGTTGCAAAAGTTTTCCAAGAGTGATTTTTGTGAAAATATCACGAAGGTATTACTTTCTGACACCTATCTTTCATATGGGATTAATCAATCTCTAGGAAAAGTATTATCATTAAAGTGAAAAATCAACACAATTTTGAATGGCGGATTATGCTTGCAGTTTTATAAACTGCCCTCCTTTACCTCAGTATCTTTCCTCAAAATTAAAAAAAAAAACTGGGCAACATAATTAATTGGGGTCCCAATTCCCATTTTTAATCTAAATATATTTAGCTAATTATGTTAAAAATGTCCCTTGACTTAACCTCCAAAAGTGTTTTTTTCTCCTAGCTTTTAGGGGGCAAGAGGGGTGTAATAATTAACCATAAGTGACTAGACAGCTAGAGAAAAGAGAAAAGCTTTTTCAACAAATACATTCTACATCCATAGAAGGGGGGGGGGAGTCCATATAAGTTGCTGGCTTTCACCCTCTTGTCCTTAATCTGTACCACACTCTCTAAACATAACAACTTGCATATAGCTTGTTCTAGGATATTGTTTTCATTTTTATGTCAGGTCTTTTTATTCACTAAACCTATATGTCAAAGCATAAGGCTAATCACTGCAATAGCACTCTGTTTTAATTTGTAACTATCATTTAAAAAAAGAAGAAGAAAAAGAAGAAGCTAGACTGATGTAATGGGCCCGAATTGCTTAGAATTGTGTGTGGTTTAGATTATGCCTTTTTTTTTTTTTCAACAGAAATAAGGCTATGAATATAAAACATCTTTTAATCACTTGCAGATACAGCTTTTATCTCTTAAGACAGTAACAAAATATATAATTGAAGAATCTCTTTTGGTCTTAAAAGGTTGGGGGGGATCCCCCAGTTTATTTGTCCTGGACCTATTTAACATTCATGTGGGAAAGTATGGTGCTTTCTCAAAGCTGGGTAGTTTATTGTTACAGGCAAATTTAACTTCTAGCCACAGTGGGTCAGTCATTCTAAGGCTAGCATTGGAACTTCATCAGCTTATTTAGGAACCTGGAGATTCAGTTTTCCACTCCTTTCCTGCCCGGATTCCTTTTGTGTTTTAGGGAGGGAGTGGAAGGAGTAAAGGGGAGAAGAATGGAGGAGGGCAGGGGGATAGTGCTATTTTTAAAACTTTAATCAAGTAATGTTGGAAAGGGGGGGGTCATAGAGTGGATTTCTCTTCTTCCATATGTTCAGAGATTTATTTCATTAACAGTTTCATGTCTAGAGAGCTAAATTGAACTTTAAACAAAATCTGTCTGTCTCTCTCTCTCTCTCTCTCTCTCTCTCTCTCTCTCTCTCTCTCTCTCTCTCTCTCTCTCTCTCTCCCTCCTCCCATCTCCTCTCATGCTGGGTATAATTGATCCCTAGTGTCCAGAGAAAAAGGATTCAGAATAGATGAGAAGAAAACTTTTGCTACAATGTATTTGTATGCAAATCCACAATTTCAGAGGGGTGTCAGGATTCCATCATACTCCCCAATGCCAGAAATATAGATGAATTTGAGGTTAATTCTTTTAGTAGTTTTTCTTGAGAACTCACTGGGAGGTATCAGGAGACAAGATGTGGGCCTTGCACCATTAGGAGTTCCAACATCTTCCCTTCCCCCTTATCAAGTTTTCTTGTAAGCAGCCGGCACCCTCCCTGGCAGCAGGTGAAAGTGTGAACTTTGCCAGAATTGGATTACCATCTGCTAGCTGCTAGGAAGAAGAGAAGAGTAAGTGTTATTGGCCAATACTGTGTCAGAATTGAGACATATTATCACCCCAACAATTTATACGGACTTGGGGCAGGGGGACTGGAATACTCATTTTAGAATGTAGTGGGTTTATTTTTTTCCTTGATCATATTTTTTTTTCTTCCTCTCATATTTTTTTAGAAGAGGTCACCACAAATTATAATTAAAAGAAATTTTTGTAGGCTCTACCAAAAAATCATTGCTTTGAAAACTAATATTCAATAGTCTGTCTTCCCTCCATTAACTAAGCATTACTTTTGAGAATAGATATTTTTTTTCAAATAGATTTTGGATTCTACGGGTTTTTCAAAGTGAGTTCTATTTTATTACTTAGAAGTATTATCAAATGCAGAATAATTGCCAGGATTCCTTATATTAATTGTCAATAAAAGGAAAACACCTCATCCCCCCAACTTTTTCTTTTAAAAGTGATGGATGCATCTCATGCTGTGATTCACAGGAGAGTACAACTGTTCTTTATAATTTTGGAGTGGCTGCAGCAGTTTGTGGGATAAGATCCATGAATTCAGTTCCATTTCAATTTAAGAAAGACTGCCCTGGGTACATTTAGACCTCTAAGAGCACACCTAGCATCTGCTGCAATACAATCCAGGCAGTTCAGAGCCAGGGGCAGCTAAAGCATCCATTGGGCCTTAGTTCCCAAATGTATAGCCCAAAGAAGATACGACTTCCATTTTTCTTTCCTTCGTCTTAGTGTGAATAAAATAATTTACCAGAGTTCTATTCTAGAAATCACAGAGGAATTTGTTCCAGATGACATCTGCAAAACATGATAGAGAGAGTATATGTTTTTAATTTTGCCAAACAAAAACCCACAGCTTATTTTAACATCTTAAAATATTAGAAGCAAAACCCCTGAAGATGGAATAAAAGACAGCCAGTATAATGTTTCAGTAGGGGAGTGTGTGCATACACTTCATTGATGAAAAGACAGTTTTAAGCAAAGAACATTTGGGCACTTTTAAATAATTTTTTTAAATAAATATTTGATTTTAATTACTGAAAATATTCTTGTGGTCAGTCCTAGGCATAATAGTGATTTCATAATGCATTTTTTTCAAACCTTTATCTTCATATCCAGAATTAACACTTTGTTAAAGCAAGAAAATGGCTAGTAGAATACTTGTAGATAAGCAACTGAAATCCTTGGAAATCTTCTTTTGAAAATTAAATAATTTTCTGCCTTTGGACTGTATTTATACTTTTGTGTGTTTGCAAACAGGAAGACAATCAGAAATACATTTTACTGACAGGGTATCATGGCATTTGAGAGAAAACTTAGCAAAAGACAACTTACAAGCTGACAAATCATAACTTAATTTTTCAGGAGATTTCCTTTTAAATTGGAAGAGGATGTCATTGCAAAATGGAGATAAAGTTCATACCCACAAACTGCATTTGTTACAGGATTCGAATAATTTTTCCTAGTGTTTATATCAGCAAAAGTAAGATCTGAGGACAAGAGAGCTGAAAGAATAGTGCAAGTTTTTCTCCTTGGTTTTGTTCTTTTTGTTTAAGAGGAAATAGAATCTAGTGTTCATTCACCTCTGCCAGCTGTTGCCAAAGAACACATCTGCCATAATCTTTTGCTCTCTGAAGAGGTCATAAAAGAAAGGGAGCCAATACAAATGTGGTTTTCATAATTACTTCAAATAAATGTCTTCTTAAGCAATTTTTATGCTTCTGAGAAAAAAAAAGTATAAAAAAAAAAAAACACTCTGAGGAGTCCAAATTGGCACTGGAAAGGCAGGGAGGAGAGACTCTGGTCTTTGAAAATTGCCACTACATGAATCAGTGGAGATTTGGAGACTTTTTTTTGCCCATGTTGATGAATGGCCTGGGATTAAAATGAACAGATCCAATGAACAGCAATAATGCATCTTGGTGAAAGATAATGTGGGTGGAAGAATTTAGTCTTGACTCAGAAGTATCTCTACAAGAGCAAGGAAGTGAATGAAAGTACAAGAGATCTGCTGGGTTTAGAACCTCTCCACTATAAATAGATAATGCTAGTGTTATCTTCAAGCTCATAAAGAACAAGTTGAAAACACAGTGCATGAGATTACAGTGATGGATGGTTGGAGTTGGACCTGGTAGGGGCTACCATCACATTATGCTCTTAATTCTGCTATCAGAATTATTTTCCAATTAAATAGAAAGCATTATAGAATTCTATAACTCCCTCCCTTATACAAAAGTGGAAACATAATTTATTTAACTCTATTTTAATAATTTTATTGGATACTCTTTAAAAGACAAAAACCACACTGCTATTTTGAAACATGGATATGCATGTATTTATAGCTTGATCCACTTGAAAGAGTGATTGAATGGAATCTGAGGACTTCAGTTGAAGTCCCAGCTCTGACATTTTCTATCTGTGTGCCCTTGGGTATGTCACTTAGATGTTCTATGCCTCCATTTCTTCAGCTATAAAATGGGGAGTTAGACCAGATGACTTTTTAGGTCCTTTTCAATTTTAGATCTGTGATCTATATCATATGTTACATATGTCCCAAGTGATTCTTGTGTTCAATATTATATATATATATATATACATATATACATGTATATATATGATTGAATTATAAAACAAAAATGTGTATGTATATATGTAAAATATATGCATATACATGTGCATGTATGTTACATCTCTATGTTGTACATATGTCAGTAAGGTTTTTTATCTTCTACTTTAATGTCTTCTCTTTTCCTTAGTATTTATCAGTGAACATTTATATAGTACTTCAAGATTTGCATAACTTTTCATATACTATCTCATTTTATGCTCAGATTTTTTTTTTCAGATTGAATTATTTGAAGTATAAATAGATCTGATAATTGGGGAGATAGCTGTTTTCAGATGTACTGACTGACCAAGGTCAGACTGAGCCAGCAAGCTAAAAATACCCTTGGTAATGGGAAAAAGGTGAAGTAATGATTTAGTTCATTTAGCATAATGTTTGGCACATAGTAGGAATTTAATGAATACTCATTTTCCCTTGTCTCACATCTTTCCCCCTAGCTGGATCCTGTCCCAAAAGAGAATATTAGTTGTATGGGTGACCTTCAAAATCTGTTGAAGAGACGTGTCATTGAAAAATAACATGCTGATCATAAATAATAATTTTAGCTGAAGTAAAAATTTTATTATATAATTATCATTTTTAATACAAAATTTTATTGAGGATACATTGACTTTGGGAGGAAAGAATGATCTAGCAGCTTAGATGGGAAAAAAATTAGATATTTCTTTCAAAATAATTGATTTCCTTTGTAATTGTATGTATTTTATTTTATTTTGCATTTAAAATTACTCTGAGAAGTGCATTGATTTCACCAAATTGTCAAAGAGGCCATCTCTCTGTCTCTGAGTCTGTCTCATCTTTATCTTTGTTTCTCTATGTCTCTGTCTCTTGTCTCTGTCTCTGTCTCTGTCTCTCTCTCTCTGTCTCTCTCTCTCTCTCTCTCTCTCTCTGTCTCTCTCTCTCTCTCTTTCTCCCTTTCACACACACAGCTGATCCAGGAGGCCCCTCAAATTCTCTTCTCCCACTTCTCCCATTGATGCTTGAAATACAGTTTATCCCCCATCCCTTTAGAATTTCATTCCATTGGGTTGATAAAGTTTTTCAGACCTTAGAAGTTTACTTTGAAAATGCAAATGGCAGGGAAGACTAGTTGGTAGTTAACTGAGAGTATGGCCCTGCTTATAAAAAAAATCCAGGATGAAGATTAGAACTGGATAAAATAATGAAGGAGATACTTCTCTTTGGTACCTCTAGACTCCCCTCTGAGGAGGCTTTCCCCACCTTCCACTGTGGTATCAAATTCCTACGCACCCCCTTCACAGGCTGTATGCTCCCTCTCCTTTTATCAAAACCAGCTCTCTGCCCTTTATACCCTCATGTCAGCTATTTCTTAATGTGCATCTGAGTCCTTGTGTTAGTTCTCCCAGGGGTATCTCCATTTTATGCCTTATCTCTAATTGTGGAGCAAAAGGCTTATCCCTTGTAAAGGAATGTCTGGCCTCCTTAATTAACACTGCATAAGCAAGCCCTCCTTGGGACTTGCATTAAAGTGGCCTGGGGCACCCAGCAGGGCCAGAAGGGCAGTGAAAAGGGATCTCCAGGACAAATTTTACCTATTGTGTAACTTATACAAGGGTCTTGTCTATTTATTGGTGTAAAACAACACAAGGAGTGACAGCTTGGTGTGTTAAAAAAAAAAAAAAAAAAAAAAAAAAAAAAAAAAAGCTCTTGACTTGATGTCAATCCACCTAGTTTTAATCTCCTCTCAGCATGATACTCCATCTGTAAAAGAGACCCAGAGCTATCTGTAATCTCTATCTCAATTCTTCAACCATCATTTTTTCTATGTCATCACTATGTGCCAGGCAAGCATTTCAAAAAGGTGATAGTTCTCACCCTCAAGGAGCTTTCAGTCAGTGGTCAACTCCAAACAGTGTGAAGAATATTTTTAAACATTCTTAGGATCTGTGGAAAGCCTCAGGGGAGATTTTTACAAATGTAGATGAGGGTTTTTGTTTTTTTTTTCAGAAATCCAATTTTTAAAACTACAGCTGATTTACATTCCCCTGCATTTGTATTCTGAAAAATTCAATCCAAAAGTGTTATTTTTTCAATGATTATAGCATGTCCATAGAATCTCTGCTTTTTGCATAAGCTCCCATAATGGAATATCACAACATTTAAAAACATAAATAAATAATAAAACAACAATCACATGAGCAGGAATCTAGGATTGTAATTTTAGGGCTAAAAAGGTAGCTGTATGATCAATATGGAAATATATTTAGAAGAATTACATGTTTAACTTCCATCAGATTGCTTTCCCTCTTGGATGTATTTTGGAAAAAAATAAAATATTATTTTGAAAAGTAATTCTAAACAATTAATTTGGATTCCCACATTTCAGAATGGTCTGGATGTGTAGGACTCTGTGAACCTGATAAATTCACAGACAACTTAAGTCGACTTTGTTTTGTAACTGATTCTGAAATAGGAAAGCAAGGCCCCTGAGCTATTTACAGATGGGGATATTGATTTACAAAAGTGTTCATGATTTTGTCATTGAGGCTAGATTCCCAACTGATAAAAGTGAGTTCTGGGATTATGAGGAGCAGGGGAAGAATAGGAAAAAAAATAAGTCAGACCAATTATAAATGTTTCTAAGGGAAAATAAGCTTGTACTGAGATCTATTGCACAATGAGTTTCCTTATGCTGAGATAGTCCATTCAAAGCTTCTTTTGGAACTGACTTTTTTCAGAGAGATGAAATATAGGTCACATCTATGATTACATTAAATCTGTGTGAAAAAAAAAAAGCCATCCAGATGTTTCCAAATATCTAAATGCTAGGCATTTTTTGGACAAAATATGGGTGATTAGTCTGAATTCTTATTTTTTATCTTGGCATTTGATACTGTGTTAAAAGCAATCTTACTTTGGAGGAAGGAATACATTGGGAATTTAGGCTATTTCTCAGAACAGGAAGGAAATCTGCTCTGAAGAATGAGATGTTTACCTTTTGTGACAGAAAGAAAAATTTAAACCCAAACTTCTCATAGTTGAGTTATCAATAAGTGCTTTGCAAATGAGGGTTCCTTTCCAGTCACCATACTTTTGCATAGTCTCTATTATGTCCCTGAAGTACAGTTTCTTCTCACTTCCAAATCATTGAATGCCAAGCTTCCTTTGAGACGTACTTCATATGCCATTTCCTAGGAAATGCCTTTTCTGAACCTCTCTTTAGTACTAGAGTATTAGTGAGAGATTGTTGGGAGGAGATTGACCAAATGATTTTATTTTTACTTATCTGGTTATAGTAGAATACTATAGTATTCTGTGGTAGAATATAAACTTTGAGAAGTCTGAGACTTTTTGTCACTGCTTTTCCATTTTTCATTTTGATGTCTCCAGCATCAAACATAGTTACCAACAATTCTGTAACAGGTCTCTTCTGGTAATAGACACTTTATCATTTCTTTATCCATTCTTCAGTATTGTAACTATGAGAACAGCTGTGGAGAGACATAGTGTATAGAGTGCTGGGTCTGGTATCTGGAAGACCATAATTCAAATCTGACATCAGACACTTACCAATTGTGTGACCCTAGAAAAGTCACTTGGCCTCTGCTCAGTTTTCTCAACTCTAAAATGGGATAATAGTCTTAGGTGTGTTGTGAGAACAGATGAGATAGTATTTCTTAAAAGAGTTAGCATAGTGCTCAATCCCTAGGAGCTGCTATATAAATGCTAAGTCCTTTACTTTCCCTGTTCTAATATTGCTTTTTGAATCACTTAATTATATCTATTCCATTCTATTTTCTATTCTTCATAGAATCTACTACTTAGATAAATTTTTCCTTCCCCCCCTCTCTTTCTCTCTCTTTCTCTTTCCTTTCTCTCTCCCTTAAGTATTCTAATTTCATTTTCTATTGCTTCCTTTCTTCTGTGTACTCTTGGAATCCATATGGCCATTATATTCTCTTTTTCTAAAAATCTACTTGTACTTATTGTAAAGTTATTTTTTTTTCTTGGTTGACCTCTTAGTGTTCTTATAACCCATGAGATTTCTTCATTGTACTTGAGCTTCCATCTTTTTAATCTCAGTTCCTGCTATGGGAAATTGTTTCAGTATCAGGCTCCTCTCTGTCTTGCACTCTTGGATGCAGTGGGTAGGTTCTATTCTCTCTGCAACCAGATGCTGAAACGCTACAGTTGTGAATGGAGTGATGGAACCAGACTCTGGCTTCTTAGAAGTCCTTCCACCTTCCTGGCAAGTATTATCTGGCTCTATATCCCTTTCCAGTGATGTTTTGAGGCCTGGCTCCAAACCTTCCTAAAGCTCCACCAGCCTTGAATTGTGACCCATCTGATTTCAAACACAATTTACCCAAGATTTGGTTGACTTTACTCCCACCAGTATATTCTCTATTCACAGGGCCCATAAACTTTCGGATTCATTTATCAGTGACTAAGATGACTTTACACCTTTTATCCCCCTTACCTCAAAGTACACACATGCATAGTCTCACTTAAAGTACCCACAAGTTTCTGACCATCTTCTTCTATACTTCTGGACTAGATGGAATAATTTGCTATTTTTTTTTGTTTTATTAATTTTTCCATCTGGAACTCTTTTAAATAATTGTGGGAATGAATGTCAGGGGAGCTATGGCCCTCTGAACCTTTTACCATCTCCATCTTAATCAATAGTCTCCCAACATCTCTTCTAAGCAGAACTTTCTCTTTGTTGATGCCCTTTACAACTTTTCTGGAAACATACCTTACCACTTTGTGTGTCTCACTTTCCTACCTATGGCCTTCAGCTTTCAGGAAAGAATCATTTATAAATACTAGAAAAATGGTATTGCTATAAATTCCACTTGCAGCTTGTGAAAAACAGTGCCATGTTCTTAAAGTCCCAAAATACTACCAGTTTTCAAATGTTTTTAGAAATCTCTTCTGGGTCCAATCTGTGTCAGCCTCCTTAATCTCTTAATCGTTGAACCAACTGATTCTATTCTAGTGCATTAGAAACAACAGCAGAACAATCCCAACTATGAAAATGCACACTCCATTCTGTCTGTTCCTAATGTTCATCTCTATAGAGTTCTGCAATTTTCACATTTCTACAGTTGAGAAAAAATGGCATTTCAGTGATTGGACTTTTAGCCATTAAACACAACAATACTTTCTCAAATTCTAAAATATTATTTAGGACTTTAATTTTTAAAACTCATCCAGTATTTCCTTACTTAGTTCTTTGATTTCTGAATAAAGAAATAGAATCAATAGGACCATTAAATATGTTTTTTCTACAATGCTCTTTTCCCTCTTTTAATGATTAGGTTATTGGTATTTTTTTGTAATCTGTAATTAAAAACAAAACAAAGCAAAATGAAAATACCTCTTCCCAACAACAGATTCATTTAATTATGTCTGAATTCAAACCTTTACCTGTAAGATAATGAGAGGAAATTTAGAATAAAGTTGTAAAAAAAAATTTGACTAGAATATTTTGGTTCTTGCCAAGAGTGACAGTGGATAACTCTTCCTGAATGTTATATGAAAAATGACTGTTTCCATTATACTTCTTTTTTAAGGTCATATGTAAAAAAGGCAGCTAGATGTCAATCTTAGGGTTTAAAAAATCATTGTTATATGATGACTTTCCTTATGCACTTGGGATGGACAATAAATCTAAATAACTGAATTGAGATTCCTTCCTTCAAAAAAAAGTTGCATGTAGTTATTCAAAGAAGATTTAAAAGTAGTATTCTGTGATAGTTTTAAAAATTTATTTTTATTTTCAATAATAAGATTTTATATCTAAAACTGGAAGATTACCTAGAGGCCATATTGTCCAATCTTTCTAAATCAGTCAGTCAGTAAACATTAAGTGCCTACTATGTGCCTGGCACTGTGCTAAGTGATAGGAATGCAAGGAAAGGCATAAGTCCTGGTCTTAAGGAGTTCACAAGAAAGTGGTAGAAAGACAACATAGAAAAAGAAATTGGGGTTGAATAATACTCTTTGAGGAGGTATGAGGAAGTCCTGCAGCCAGCTTGGGAAAGGTTCAAAGTTTATTTCATCTTGCAGAATGTTGAATTTCTGGAAATGATGAAGTCCAGGAAAACAAGATAGGTGGGAAATGATGAGAATTCTCTGGCTGCTCTTTTTAACTGATGGAATATCTGGGAGGGATTCCCAGATATCTACCACCCTCTTCAACCAAAGGGAAATAGGGGCCCTAGTGGCAAGGGCTTTTGAGGAGGTGTGAGTTTCAGAGTTGATTTCATATTGCAGATTGCTGAATTCCTTGAGATGATCAAGTCCAAGAAAGCAGCCAGATGGGAAATTTTCAGATGAGCAAACTGAAGCTGAGTTAGATTATGACTTGTTTAAAGTTATACAGGTAATATGCAAAATCTGAATTCTCTAGTTCCAGCTATTCAAGTCTAGTCAATAAACATTTATTTAAAAAAACAATAATTTAATGAAGTTTATTTTCAATTTAAAGTAAACTGGCTTCTTTTAAAATCTCAGCTAAAGTCACACCTTGTGCAAGAAACAAATGGTGATAGCATTATTTTCATTTGTTGAAATAAACATACTTTAGGTAATCTTCAAAAATAAATAAACAATAGTGCACTATCATTATTGGTTTTAGATCAGTTTTCAAACTCTAAAAACACCTGGCATGAAAACTATACAGTTTAATTTAAATATGTCTTCTGAATAAATCTAAAACCATAAAAGCAAGTGGCTATAACATACTGCTTGATCTCTAGATTTCTTGAATATTTTTTATTTATGTTTGTTTTTTTTTTCCTGGTGTCCAATGAAAATAAAAAGAAGATAAAGTGATTTTCATTTAGAATCCTTGATATTCATTGAAATGAAAATGTCCAAAACTGAACTTTCTTGTGATTACTGCTTTCTAAAAGAGTAGGATCAAAATTTACTTAGTAACTCTTCTGAGTTAAGAATGCATAAAGCTTATCATTATTGAACATTGTTTTTATTTTTCATGATGCATTTTGAATAACTGTGTGATAGTGATATGACTGCTTTAAATACATTCAGTAAAATCAAGTTCCCTTGAAAACATCTGGTCTGGTCAGGTTACCAAGGACATTGTCTAATATGTTGATATGAAGAATTTTAGGTTCTCTGATTCTTCTTACTCTATTTAGATTGGTCAATTCATACGAGACTGATCAAATCCTTTGACCACAATCATAGGTATTATGTACATCCATAGCACATTATAACAGTCTCCCCAAAATGTGATTTGGCAGTTTTAATCATATCAAATTTGCTTACCGTATATCAATAGTTAAGTATTTGTACCATACTTCCCTTTATTTGAGTGACGGAATCTCAGTGTTGGATTCTTGTTAATGTCCAGGAATTGTATCTTCTGTCATGAAAGCATTGATAAGGCACTTACAAATGAAACTTCATATTATTTCTTTAAAATTGTATTCAAGTATTTAAAATTGCACTGCAAATATTTACTTTTTATAAGAAAAATATCAGTGAATAAATAAGAAATTTGGAACTAGTTAAGAGAAAATTTCAGTTGAACTAGAGAATGTTGACATTTTAAAATCATTGGAATGCATTTGGAAATAGATGTAAAATGCAATTATTCAGCTTTTATTTAGTAAAGTAACAGAGCTGTCTGTAGAGGAGCTTATGCATATATTTTAGGCACAAGTTGGAAAGCATAATTCAGACAGCTCTCCAGGTTTCAGGAATGCTCTGCCTTCCCAAGTAATAGCAAAGAGGCAATTTGCACATAATCGTTTTCTCCTTGGAAGGCTATGCATTGTATAATGACCAGAGCAACTTTCTTTTGACCTGAACATTTGACCAGCTGCAGCCTGTCCTCCCCTCCTCCTCCTTCTGTTTAGTGGTTGGTTTGTTTAAAACTCAATTTGTCCTTTCCTTGGTTTGGAAGGAAGACTCAGAAGGCCCAGAATTGAATCTTTCCCTCCATGGATTAATAGGAATTTGTGACTTTCTGACTTCCCCATTTGCTGCTTCTGTGCCTGCATAATTTTATCCTGTTTATCCTTGAGCTATTTACTGAAAAGGACAATATTGATACCCACATCTTCCAACTTTAAGAAATGAAAGTGCCTTGCTGCAAACTTCAATCTTCTTTTTCTTGATAAAAATCATTAAAAATTAATATTGAATGAGAATTGTAATTACTTAAACTTGCTAAATAATGTTTATATTTAAATCAATCAATTCCAGTACATAAAAACTATAGTATTTTCCTCTCTAAGTCCCAATAAAATCTCATTAGAATTCTTTGATCATTCATTCTTATTCAGATTTCCTCTGATGGTTGCAAATAATGAATGATCTTTTCTTCTAGTTTTCCTATAATCTTGCATTATTTCATAATTTTTTTTTTAGATTTCTTTGTATACCTCATGCCTCTCAATCTTAATTATGCTATAATATATACCTGGGCTTGACCTTTACTTACCTCAGTTGTGTGACCTTGGGTAAATTATTTAGCCTTCCTGGGCCTCAGATTCCTCAGACAAAAAATAAGGTGGTTGGACTCAATAATCTCTAAGGACTCTTTCAGCCCTACATCTGTGATGCTGTAAACCTTTAATCCCTAACTAGAGTCCCTAAATATGGAAATCCTAAAACCTCAGCCAAGTCAAAACCAGCTTTGTCTGGGAGGAGATGATTGTCTTCAGTTGGAACACATGAAGGTTATCACAGACCGCAGGAAGAGTGCCCAATCCTTCCACCGCCAACAAACTGGTGTCTCCCGGGACATATTCCTGCTATTTTTATTCGATCTCTAATCTAATGGGACCTAACCTTTCACCTACTCTGCTGGACAAATAAACTCTGAATCCCCAGCCAGATCAAACTGAAATCTATCCCTCAGACAATTGACTCAGGCTTGATTTCCATCTCACATCTTCCCATTTTTAACCAGGCTGGCCTGTGTTTCAAACAGAGATTATTCTTCTGTGTCTTCACAACTTTATCTTCAAGGATATACATAATTTAAACTGTTTAGAAAAAAAAAAAAAAAGAGGGACTTTGGTTAGCCCCCAAAGATGATAACATCAGTTGAAAAGTCTTAGATGAAACTTGTGGATTTGATCCCATTCCATCTTTATGCATCTTCATCTCATACTAAGAGAACTTTTCAGAAGGCCCCTTTCCCTAGGGATCTTGTTTCTTCAAAGGTTCAAATAGCAGATGACCAGATGGCACTTTGAACTTGTAACCTTTGTCCTTTTGTCTTGGGAAAAACAGAAAATTCTCCCTTTGTATTTGTAGAATTTAGCAACATACTGCTTTAAGCTCAGAGGGAAAAATCACTTTGATTTTGAGATAATGTGAAATAGCATACTGATGGATTCCCTTTATTAATTTTTTTTGCAAACTTAAAGCATGCACACAAAGCATAATTCCATGTCTGAATTTGCATTATACATGTCTAAATTCTAGGCTAAGCTAATTCAATAATCATTTAAGATTCTACTAGGTACAAAACATTGTATTAGATGCTAAAAATACAGACAAAACAGTCCTTATCCTCAGGAGCAGACATTCTACTTGGGGCAAAGAGAGGAATACAACTTGTTAATAGATAAAAGTAAATATACTTTTACATGAGGAAGGAGCAAGGACCAATAAATCCAGGGAGCAGGGACATATCTCTGGAGAAGGTAGCACATAAAGTATGCCTTGAATAAAGCTGCAAAATTAAAGAGACAGAGGAGAGGCAAGCCTCCTTTTCAGGCCTAGTAAGGCAGGGGAAAAGCAGAATGCATTTATATTCAGGGATAGGAGATGGCATATTGAATTCAGAGAATTTCAAAGTGGGCAGTTAAGTGGATATAAGGATATAGGTTTATAAGGATGTTATATGGAGAAAGTCTGGAAGTCTATTTATTAATTTCATTTTCTAATGACATGAAGGAGGAAATGGAAATCGTTAGGTAGTAATTTGCCTAGTTAGGTTTGTAATATGGCCACATAGTAAATGCTGAATATGCGATTCAAATCAAAGGTCCAGTGACCTTTCCACTAACACAATCCTTATTGTAAAGTGAAAAGAAAATTGGGTTTAGATTGAGAAGATTGAGGTTAAACTTTCAACTCTACTTATCACCCTGGTCCTATGACATTAAAGTAGATAACTTCCCTGAATTTGTTTCCTCATCTGTAAAATGGGAGTAATAGAAGTTTGTTCTGAGTCTGAATTCGTTTAAACTTATTCCATATTATTATTGATCCTTATTTCTCTTCCAGATCAAACAGCTAATCAGCTGTCTTTCTTATTTACATCTCTAGAATCAATCGACTTTTAACTCTGAAGGCTAAAACTTAGTTCAGGCTCATAAAAGTCAATTGTTAAATTTTCCACGTGAGCACTTACACTTTGAAAATCAGCAAATGTTACAAATAAGGACTTGATTTATTGTTTTGTTGACAGTCTAGACTTAAGAAGTGATACAGAAAATGTTAATAATACAGATTAAACCTAATAAGTACACTTTCCCCCTCATAGTCAGTTAAGTACTTACCAGCATAATTCTATTTGTTTTCTAGCTCTACTTACTCCACTTTGTATCAGTTCATGTAATTCTCCACATGTTTCTATGCATTATTAATTCAATTTACCATTTTTAACAGTTCAGTAATATCCCATTACATTTATGTAGCAAACTTGCTTTTCTTCCATTTATCCAATTTCATTGGCATTTGCTTTGTTTCCATTTTTTTTCTGCCAAAAAGTGCTACTATGAAAGGTTTGGTGAATATTTCTTTTTTCGATAGGCTATTTCAATAGGATATTTCGATAGGATATATGCCTAGCAGTGGGACCTCTGAGCAAAAGGTTAAAGGTTGGATCTTTCATCATTTTTATAAAAGTATAATTAATCTCCCCAAATGCAGTCATATTTTCTCACCAGTGTGTCTGTTTTATTATAGCTCCTTTAGTACTGATGACTTCTATCTTTTGTTATAGTTGTCAATTTCCTTAGTGTGAGATGAAAAATCAGAGTTATTTTAATTTGCATTTTTCTAGTTACTGGCAATTTTGAGCTTTTTAAATATAGTTGTGAATAATTTTTACTTCTGTAGAGGATTATCTGTTCATATCCATTGGGAAATGGTTTAGAGGCTTATATTTTACTGTCAATTTCCTATACATCTTTGAAATCAATCCTGTATTAGAGATGTTTAATGCGACTTAATTTGAGAATTTTTCTTGTCTGACAATGTAGATATCATTTCATGCTTCTAATTTACCATATCTCTGGTGAGAAATAGAAAGTATGATTCACTATCCCTGTCAAACTATGTTGGTCATCGCATTATAACATTTTTTAAGTCTTTCACTTATCTTTTGAAATTCACTTAGATTCCTAAGTTAGTGATCATTAGTGGTATGATGAATGAGCATAGCATCCAGAAAAAGCTCTTGGCCTTAAGGTAAGATCTTAAATTAAGTTGTATCTCAGCTCTAACATGGGAATTATAATACATATTTGTGAGGTAGCATGAAGTGGTAGAGAGCTGGCTTCAAAATGAAGAAAATCTAGAGCCAAATCTCAGTGCACTGCACTGGACATTCAAGGATAGCAGTTGATAGGGAGCTCTAGCCCAAGCCTGAACAAGCATTTTCTCTCTAATCTAACTGAAAAGTGATTCTCCAATTCAGCTTTTTTTTGGAGGCCTCCAGGGAGCTTTTCTAATGGCTGGGTTCAGTACTCTACTTAGATTCATATAGTGTTCACTTTGGCCATTTCTATCATGTCTCATTAACATTCAAAATGGAGGTCAAGGGAAGGAAAATTCTTGAAGTTGAAATCAACAAGAAATGAGTTCAGATCTTGACTCAGATGTTTATTTAGCTATGTGATTCTGTGTAAATTATTTGACTTTTCTCAGTCTTGGTTTCTTAGTCTGTACATTGAGATATAATCTGTAAAATTCTGTTTCTAATTCTGTAAAAGGAATGATAGCACTTACCTCTCAGGATTGGTGTTAGGATCACATGAGATAACATAAGTAATGTGGTCTATAAATATCACAATGCTATATAAATATTATGTAAAATAAGATCAATAGCAATAATGATCACCATCACCATCACCCTCATTAACAAATCACAACAAATGAAATAAAGAAAACTTCCATCCAGTAGAAAAACTTCTTTATGGATTTAAATTATTCTTATCCTATAGATTTGACCTTGCTCACAAGGATTGCTCAGAACACCTTTGAAAACAAGAATGTCCTAGACTTCTCTTTTGAGAAGAGACCTTTTAGCAGAATAGAAAGAGCATGGAACTTGGAGTCAGAGAAACTGTGTTCAAATCTCATCTTTTCTATTACTAACTCTGATCTTGGCCAAGTCATTCATTTTCTAGGACTTGATTTTCTCCTTTGTACAATGAAAGTCAAAGGAGATGTTTTAAGGTTCTTCTGCTCAATCACTTTACCCTGGAGGGACAAGAGAGCAGAATGGAAACTATTCAAGTTTTAATTGATATTTTTTTCACTCTACTTCATTTTCCTTTAAGAATGAAAGTGGGTAGTAATTTAGGGAACTGGAAGAGGGAAATGGGACATTACAATTGAATCATATGAGAACGTCGAACAATGTACAGATTATTGTAATGGGGAATCTTAAAAACCTCAAAATGGGTAAGAGTGGACAATGTTGAAGTATTTAAAGAATCTGGACATGGTGGTACACACTGATAATCCCTATTGTTGGGGGAGAATGAGGGTAGGAGACCACTTTATTTTGGTGGTTTTGAGTTGCAATAGGGCTACAACCAATGGGATGTCTATATTAAATCCAGTCAGAAAAAAAAATGAAGCAATCAAAACTTTTATGCAATTCATTATTGGTATCATGCTGACCAGTTTTGAGATCAGCCTAAGAATGGCTATGGAACTTTTGATTAAGCAAGATAATAGATAGATAGATAGATAGATAGATAGATAGATAGATAGAATAAACAGATGAATGAATGGTTATATTAATAAACATACATATTACATATTTATATTTAGAAAGTGACTTGTGTTGTATTGTTATCTCAATATTTCAGAGGTAGTCTGAATCCAATTTGTCATGCCAACGGAAACTAATTAATTATTTATACAGATATTAAACCAAGTAGTCCTTGCCTCTCAAGACCCTAATAGAAGAGGGAATATCCCATATGCATGCTAGACATGTTGTTTCGTTATACTCTCTTTTCCTTTCCACTACAGAAAGGTATAGGGGAATTCAGTTACAAAATTTCAATTACAATTTAAAAGGAAGTTATTTGGGAAGTTAGAGCATGACTAACAAACAAGATATTTTTACTACACCCCCCCAAGCACTCAAAATGAATTCCTTGAATTGATATTTTGAAAGAAACATTTTTGAATCTAATTGTATGTTATTAAATCATGAAATAATAGCAGAACACTTTACTTGCATGAATCAATTTGAGCCTTATAATCACCTTCATTTTACTGATTAGAAAGGTGTGTCTTAGGGAGGCTATGCGAATTACTTAGAAAACTTAGTCTTAAGGAATTTTAGGGTATCATAGGTCCTAAACACCAGAGGCAAGATTCAAATCCATGTAGTCTTTTCTCCTAGTCCACTGCTCTACCCAACACTTAACTGTCTCTCACTAGGGTGGGAAGGATTAGGATAGTGAAATTCTTAGACCTTTTCACTTGTCAGAATAGACAGGACATGTATTCAGACATGTCCTTCCAAAAGGCAATCATTTCTTTGATCATTACAAAGAGATTTTTGCAGATTTCTTATCAAATGTGGAATGGTAAATTTAAAGAAAAAGAATTGACTTAAAGTTTTAAAATAGACATTGAAAAGAATTAAATAATTTTAAGGATGTGTCAGGAAAGGAAGAGGACTATATTGCCCAGCAAGCTCTGTGACAGGCTGTCCTTGGAATCAGCCTCGGGGAATTATAGGCAGGCATTCACTGTTCCCTATAATTAAACATTCAATTTTATTTATTCCAGATGGATTTTCTTCAAGTAAACTCCAATTTCTCTGTGCTACTTTTCCCCCCTTTTACTCTTCATACAAGGGGCAGGAGTGGATCTTGTCAATTTAAATCAAGTCAATCAACCTCTATTAAATACTTACTATGTGCCAGGCATTGTGCATTTCAGCTCAATTTCTAGTCCTTACAAATAGCAAATTGTTACACAAGAAACCTGAATGTTTTCCAAAGAACAAATCATTGAGTGTCTATGCAATTCATCTTAATTGCATTTTAAAATTTTCCTGTCAAACTTGACCAGGAAGACCATAGGCACAAAGATTTAGAGTTGGAAGATGAGAGGTCATTTAACCCGAATCCCTCATTTTGTAGAGGAGGAAACCAAAAACTATGGAGATTAACTGATTTTCTAAGGCATACAAGTAGTAAATAGCAGAAACGAAACTATTTCATTTTGCAGAATAAAACTTCTATGTGGAATATGTTATCATTTGTACAGATGTTATTTATATATGAGATTTATATATATATATATACATAATGGTAATTTTTGCTTCTGCAAGGAATTAGCATGGCATTATTTGGAAGAGGAAAAAAGAAGGTTTTTTTTTTTTTTTTTTTTTTTAGTTTTTGGGTTCTTTTTACAAACTTGCATTAATCACATTATTCGCAGGAAGAAATAGCCATAATTATTATTGGAGAAAGAAAATTTTCCAAGGAGAATCAAAATGTTTTACTGATAACATATGTTCCATGAGACTTTGCTCTGATATGTTGGCATTTTGGGGAGATGGCCCTCAGTTCTTCAAGATGAAGCCAGTGGAAGGAAATTCTGAGTAGCTCTTACAAAGGATGTGAAGCAAAAAGAAGCATTCAGTTCTTGTTCTCAAGTAGCTTATATTCTACTAATTATCCACAGTTAAATAAATATAAAGTAGCACAAATAATTTGAAGAAAGAATGAGTGGGGAAAGAAGAGAGAGGAGGAAAAGGAAAGGTCTCTAGAAGAAGGAAATAGCTGAGCAATGTTTTGACAGATGCTACAAATACTAAGAAGCAGCAGTGAGAAAGTCCAAGACCTGGGAATAGACTGGGTGTCGCTGTGTCATTCAACTAGCCTAACTAAGTTCAGAGATGTTCATTCCCAAATCAGATGTAGGTTGATAGATTTGTTTTGACCATTCCAAACCTGTTTGTACCAGCAACAGGAAAATTTGTGTGAACCATAAGTATTATCATTAAGTATTATCAGTCTCTAACTTGAGGAGACTTTAAATGCCATTGAGTTCAATCTTTTCATCTTATAGATGAGTAAACTGAGGTTCAGGAATATTAAATAACTTTCTTAAAATTATAAGTAGCAAGTGGCTTAAGCAGAACCTGAATTCAGGTTTTTCTGACCTTATATCCAATGCTTTATTATATTTGTCTTTCAGATTTTTTTAGGTAGAAGAGGCTATTTCATATAGTTCTATACTTTTAATCAGGTAGACCTGAGTTCAAATTCTACCTCAAACTTTTACTAGCTTTTGACTCACATTACAGCCTTTCTGAGCCTCATTTTCCTGTTCTGTCAAATAAAGTATTGAAGTTAGTGGCCTCTAAATTCTCTTTCATCTGTAAATCTATGATCTTAGACTCCTATGGTTATGCAGTAATATAATTCCATTTTTATGCTGTAAATGAAACATCATTTTTCTTTTATCTTTTATGTAAATTTTTATTTTTATCATACACTTATTCACGAACACAGCATCCATCATCTCTCATTTGTATCCTTTCTTTGGCTGTATCCTTTTGCTGGGATGCCCTCTTTAACCTCCAACTCTTTTATCCTAGCTTTTGCCAAAGTTTAGCATAAGCAACAGCTCTGACTTGAGGCATTCTCACCATTGCTCTATCCCCATCTCTCCCCACCTCCTTCTCCTGGGAAAGTGATTTTCCTAAGATCACAAATAGTAGGAAAACTGATTTATCCCTTTAACTCCACATTCAGTCCTCTTCTTCTGCACCAGTTTCCTTAATCTTGTATATTTTGAAACAATAATAATTCATTTTTGAAAAATTGGACTAGATTTTTAAATAAGAAAGTACAGAAGAAGCCATCCTCAGAGTTAGGAAGACATGACTTTCAATTACAGGTACACACTGTATGGGTTTGGGCAAACCATTTATCCTGGACTCAATGCAATGATTCATCTTCCTTCCTCTTTACATATCTCTCTGGGAATATCCTTTCTGCTCCTTCTTCCTTTGTTGATAATGTGTGGTGGCCTCTTCATGTCCACTGCATTTCTTTTTCTATAGCCCTATTTTAAAACCTATGTATTTTGAAGTGCCAGTATGTTAGCTGTTGAAAAATTGTAGGAATAAAGAGGCAGTGGATGTTTGGACATTGTATTTTAACATACTCAAGCTTCCCTTACTTTGTAGCCACTTGAATAATATGTAGAATTCCTGGATCTATGGAGTCAATACAGCTTTAGCCAAAATGATGACCAAGATGACTACTGATCCAAACTTACCTTCTGTTTCAAGACATTATTCAGTAAACCATATCCTGATCACTTTACTGCCTCATGACACTGACAGATTTAACTCCTCTTTGCCTCTTCCCCCAATGTCACTGAAATATTAGTCATTGAATTCCCCCAATGCCATTATTCCATCATTCTTCTGTTTTGTTTATCATTGGTTTGATCAGCATAATTCAATGCATCCTCAGTCTGAACTCAATCTAATTCAATGACAATTTGCTGGAGCAGTGGATAGGGTATTGGGTCTAGAATCAGGAAAACTTGAGTTTAAAACTGACTTAGGATATTTACTAGCTGTATGACTGAGCAAATGATTTAACCTCTGTGCCTCAGTTTTTTTCATTGTAAAATGGGGATAATTATAATACCTTATCTCCCAGGGCTGTTATGATGTTGTAAACCACTTAACAAAGTACCTTGCATATTGTAGGTGGATAAATAAATGACTTTTTTCCTTTCTTTATTCAGGGAGGATCTGTGTGCCTGACACTGTTCTAGATGCTAAAAATATAAAGATGAGAATAAAATAGCCATAACCCTGAGGAGTTTACCTATTATCAGAGTTGGAAAGGTCATAAGAGTAGGGAAATGGGCAGTACATGAACAAATAAGGTAAATTAAAATAATTTCAAAATTTCATGAGGGGGAGAGAAAAAACACTTCCACCTGGGCTATGGAGGCATGGTTGTCTTGGTAATAGTCTTATTATATATACATTTACATGATTCAGTTTATCCTCTGGCTACTATGATCTGATCTCTATATAATTTTTAACTCTTCTGGTATTCTTATTCCAGTAGTGCCTAGTAATTTTATATGCACTACGTACCATTCTTATGCATATCATGCCTATGATAACTTATTTTTAGTTTTCTTTTTCCTATCTCTAGTGAATCCCATATGCTAGCCTCAAAGAACAAAAACCCTTATTCCTTCTCCTATATCTTGAACTGGCATGTTTACAACAGTATATTCCTCAAAGAAAGTTAACAAGATTACTGTAAATTCCAGTATGCAAAAGGCCCTTCCCATATCACTACCATGGACTTGCATCAGATTCTGCCCAGAGTCTTTTCATCACAAGTTAAGCCCATTTGTCTCCTTAACTGACAAAAATGGATCATGTAGAATAAGTTGGTAAGTAGTAAAATCATTTAAGATAAAGTGATATTTATGGTATAAGATAGTTTCATTCTGTGTGTCAGTAGTAGTTTTTTTTTTCTGAAACATACTTACAACTGTCATCTTCCTTTTAGAAATTTAGTTTTGATAAGATCTGAATATAATTTCCAAAAATGGGACAAGACCTTTTAATGCCATAGATTAAAATGGGTTTTTAACCTAATTAGGGTCTTTTTTCATAATTTCTTTCTAAGCAGCTTGCAAAGGAATATGCTGCCAATTACCATTAGATTATATTGAGAAACACTTTTAATTATTTGACCTTCTTGGAAACTGAGCAGGGCTAGTCAGTTCAATCAGTTCTGCAACTTCTACCGAGGATGGGGAGGGAAATGCCTGGATCCATCATTTCTGGATTTCCCACATTACCCTTTGTACTCACATTAAAAAGGGGAGGGAGGGGAAATAAAAAAGATTAAAAGTGAAATAAACAAGCTCCATTTTCCTCTTGACTAACCAAGAGAAACTAAAAATCAGAAAGAGAAAAGGATATGCCATTAGAGGGCACTTTTGCAATCCTAGAGAAGAAAACTTTACACTTTGCTTTGGGATTGTTCTATGAAGGAATGCTAAATGGTTATTTGAATTTTCTGGCACTTACATTTAGTATTTGAAATGCCTGATACTTACATATAATGACATATAACTAGAAAATGGTTTCATTTGGCAGTAGAAAAATATTTAATTAAAAATATATGGATCTGCTTTCAAGAGCAGATCTTGTTTTGAATAAAAGATATGTAGGCAATATTTAGAATTTGAGGAGTGTTTACAGTTTTACAGATATGTTGTATAAAAGCAACAAACCAATCTTTGACCTAATTAATTAACTAATTATCCAATATTGTAGAAGTGAAAACATAAGTTTTCTCAAAAATATGTGAATTTCAAAAAAATCATGCTTTTGTATTTTTTAAATTGTAATTTGCTATTATAAAATGCCTATGAGAATGAACATTAAAAGGAAGAAAATAATTACATTTTAGAAACCACCAATTTAGGAGATACTTCAAAATTAGCATTAAGTGTGTAAAATGCTAAATTACTAAGGTAAAGATGAAAATCAATCATTAGATTAGTTAGAAAGATAAAAACATCCAAATACAAAGTTCAATTCCAATCGTTCTAAATGTATCTTTTCAAATAAGCTATTTATGCAAAAAAATGGAAGCACATAATGCCAAAAACATAAATGCAGACTATTACTACTTCCCATGAAAATTTAACTTATATAAAGAAATTATAATATAATAATTCTGTAGATGTCCAAAACAGATAGTTTAGTTCCCTCATTTTGTACATAAACAAAGAGGCTCAGTAAGGTTTAAATGGTTTGCTTGTGTCCACAGCCAGTGTGAGCCAGTAGGAACATCTGAATTCATTTCTCCCTTATTGTATGTAGTTTCTACATTATCCCCACCATGATCTTCATTGCTTTCAAGTCTTTATAGGTTTTGGTGATAACAAGAGCTGGGTATCTCTAAGGATAAGACATCAATTCTATACCTGAGTAACTTTTGGCAAGTGATCTCTGTTATCACATTTGTAAAGTAATGAAATTATTAGCTGAGAGTAGTGAAGTAGGTGGATAGATTTCAGGGGCTATGTAATTTTTTTTTTTTTATTTTTAAAGTGACTATTTCAGTGTAATTGACTTCCTTTGCAATCTTTGGCATTTTATTTTATACATTTTGTGACATTCTGAAAAAGGATGCTTGTGTTTCATCAGATGTCCTACAGGATCTAGGACACCAAAAGATTAAGAATATCTGAACTTGGAGATTCCAATACTCCCTCTGAATATTTTCTTCCTTTCTGAAATATTTAAACAAAAACTTATCCTTTAAGAGAAAAGTAAAGCTCTGTAAATATCATTCTTGGTAGTATATAAAATGAGAAGCATCTGATATAAAATATTCAAAGGGAATTTGCTTCCTGATTTCCCTCCCTTTCCCCACTTCTGCTATGAGATCTGAATAACTTAAGTTATTGTTTCTATCCATTAATATGAAAGTATAGCACAACTTTTCAACTTTTTGTGATCTAGTGAGGGTTTTTTTTTTTTTGTTGTTGTTTTTGACCAGCATAATGGAGGTTTGCCATTTCCTTCTCCGGTTCATTTTACAGTCCAGGAAACTAAGATATAATTAAGTGACTTTTCCAGATTCACATAGCTAGTAACCATCTGAGGGCACATTTCATTATGACTCCAGGCTGGCAGTCTATTTATTACACCAACTATATACCCTAGCAGTTAGAGAAGTCAACTAGTCTAAGTCCATAATTTTAGAACTTGAGGAACTAAATTCCAGAAAGCTGAAAAGACACTTTTTGAAATGGTTCTACAATATCATGGTGGTGTAGAATTATGGAGTGAATACATAAACAGAATACAAGACAGGAAAGACTTCAGAGTCTGGCACTGATGAGCTACATGATCATAGACACATCATATCTTGGAACCAAATTTTCCTCAGTTACAAAACAGGTATTTATTAATGCTTGTACTGACTTCAGAGAGCTTTTGGGAGGCTCATCTAGTCATGGTCTCTGTTGATGATGATTAGAGAGTCAATACAATGATTGACACGAGTCTAGAGAATTTGCTACTCATTTTTGGCCAAGGGGATGAATTCTGAATGAGTGTAGACTGGGACTTTTTTGTGAGGGGAAAACCGCATAGCCAATTTCAGAATTTGATTTACATATATTTTTGTTTTTGTTTTTCAATGGGGAGTGGCAGAGGAAATGGAAAAGGAGAAAGGATTTTTACTGGAAAAGTAAAATTTAATTAAAGAATAATGAACATAGGGCTCAGATCTTTATCTAAGTTTTTATTTTAAAAATAAAAATTTATTTTAAAAGTCAAACTCATCCAGTTAATCAATTAAACATACCCTGAGGCCATATCCTTGGTACAAAAGTCCCTACAATTAAAACATTAGCTTCTTTCATCTGGAAGAAGAATGTACAGCAGTTTCTCTAAGAAAATATTCTCCTGTTGGATTAATGAAGAACTGTTAATTAAGCTAGAGTTTGACCTGGAGTTAGGAAGAACCGAGTTAAAATTCTGCCTTAGAACTTTATTAGTAATATAACCTTTAGCTCATAACTTAATTCTATCTGCATCAGTTTACTCATCTGTAATACTGGGGAAGGTGGACACATGATCTCTAAATCCATATTCCATGAGACTTCATTGTGATTAAAACCAGATTTTATCAATAACTTGGATAAAGTCAGAGAAGACAAATTAAATCAACTTCAGACAAGAAGCTAAGAAATACGCACAATGCATTGTATGGCCAAGATATGGGCTGAGAAATAATTTCAAAAAGCTTAAATGTTGCGTGGTAGACAAATGTTTCTTCCATTGTAATGTGAAAGTGAATCTGAATCAGGTTACTATGTTGATGAAGGTATGAGTTTAGTTACCTTGGGGGTTCTATGTTTTTTCATCCAAGGTGGAAGGGAAAGTGAAGAGTTCTACGCATATTCTGAGATTCAGGTTTTTCATCTCAGCACTCTGGAGTCATCTTGCTCTGCTTGGAAGTTTATTTTTTTCTGTCTTTCATACCTGTCTTTCTTTCATTCTAGGACAGCTAAATAGCATACTAATTAGAGTGCTGGGACTGGAATCAGGAAAATTCATCTTCATAACTTCAAATTTGACGTCAGACACTTACTGGTTGGGTGACCTGGGCAAATCTTTTAACCCTTTTTGCCTAAGTTTCTCATCTGTAAAAAGAGCTAAAGAAGGAAATGGCCAACCACTCCAGTGTGTTTGCCAAGAATATCCCAAATAGCATCACCAGATGTTGAACACAACAGAAATGATTGATCAACAACAATTTCTTTCTCTTTGCAGGATGGTGTTCCTTCACTGGAGTGTGCTCTGGATGCTCTTACCCCTGTTTTCCTGGGCCCAGAAGTTACCAACTCGTGATGAAGAGCTATTCCAGATGCAGATCCAGGATAAAGCACAGTTTCATGATTCATCAATGTTGCCAGATGGAGCTGAAATCAGCAGCTATCTCTTTAGAGACACATCAAAAAGGTATTGTGGTTCTCTCTCTTCTTGTATCTTCAGAGAGAACCCACAGAATATTGTATTTCAAATTTGATTTAACAATAATAATAATAAACTAAAATTTGTGCTTCAAAAGTTTGAAAAGGCTCTTTCCATGCTACTTTCTTTGATCCTCATAACAGTCTTGAGAAGAAGGTACTATTAGAATCCTCATTTTACAGATGGGAAAAATGAAACAAAGGTAAAGTGATGCCTAGAGTGATATAGCTAATAAGTATCTGAGGAAGGATTTGAACTTACTGACTCTAGACCTACTGCCCTATCAGCCGTGCTGCCTAGTTTCCTTAGATTTGATGGACACATATTATTTTTCTTTATATCATCAGAGCTAAGCATAGTCCGGTACAATAGAAAGCATTTAATAAAAAGGCTTGCTGTGTCATCTATCTATTTCTCATCTGTCTTTTCTATTTATGACTATGTCATATATATCTATCTATGTTTTTATCACCTATCTATCCATATAAATACCCATCTATTCATCCACTTGGCTATAATTTATAGATAGAATTCATATCTATAATTTACAAATATTTAAATCTATAATTTATCATCTATTTTACATGCTGACTGACTGATTGAGATAGCATGGTTACATATTGGACAGGAAACTGGACTGAATTAGTTCAAATTCAGCTTCAGATACTTGAAGCCATATGACCATAGGTAAATTATTTTTCCCTTCACTTCAGTTTATTTATCTGTAAAATGGAAATGTTAATAAGACCCACTTCCTAAGATTGTCATGAAAATAAGATGAGATATTTGTAATAGCACATTGCAAATATTAAACTTGTATACTGTTAGCTATTGTTATCATTGATATATGATACTTATTAGTAGCATTAGCTTCTTTACTGATAAAAGGGGAAAAAAGTTTCTTGGGAGCTCTATAATGAAATATAATGATGTATAAATCGATATAGTGGTATGACTTAGACACTAAGTTGTGAAAAGCCCATGAATTCTTCATCTTACAGACAGAATAAATGAAGTGCTGCTACAAAGTCCCATTGGGAAAAATCTCATCATGAATTCAGTCAAGTATGAAATAAGTAGTCTGAGGAAATGACAGTTGTAGCAGTTTTTTTTTATTTTTACCAAATATGTATCTTTGTTTTAAAAAGATCTCTTTTCTGAAATCCTTGAAGCTACTTTGCCAGTACCTAAACATGTCATAAACTTGACCTTGAAGCCTCAAAGTCATTCTAAGATTGTTCAACTTCTGACAGGTTCTACTAAGCTAGAAAGGATTTGAGTGAAAGTTGGAAAGTCAATGTAGACTCAATTCCAACATTCTCTTTGTTGAATTTTCTTCTAGGCTGCAAGGAAAGAATCAGAGCAGTCCCATTTTATTGTCTAAAGATTGTGTTTCCATAAATCTGATGGGTTTTAAGGCTGAAGATAGAAATAATGTATTCTGCTTTCATATTTATGAAATAGCCACAAAATAAGTCTGGAATTGAACTCTTCTTTCTTAGTTTTGACATTTGTAAACTAGGTGTAAGAATCTGTGACTTATAGCATAACTTTTAAACTTCAGTTGTTTTCAATTAATATGCATGTTTTCTCCTCTTCCAATCCTTTTCCAATCATATTGGGAAAAAAACAAATCCATGTAACAAATTTGGAGTCATAGCTTAATTTGAAGAAATCAAATTATTTTTTTCTGCTATAGGGAGAGAAGTTTTATATTTTAAAAACTACTACTGTTATCCTCTTTGATATATCACTCTGGTACCTCACAAGAACATGCAACATAGGAGCATGATATGGAGCTGGAAAGAACTTAGAGGTTTTTGAATCCAGTATTTTGCAAGTGTGAAAACTGAGATATAAAGAAGTTAAACAATTTGCTCAATATTACACACCTTGTATATGAGGTGAAATTTGAACCTATGCCTTCTTACTCACAAGTTCAGTGCTCTATTCATTATACCATTCTTTATACCATGATGCTTTACAGTGACTACCTGTGTGACATTGAACAAAAGTCACACTTCATCTCTGGTAGATTATGCTCTAAAATGAAAGGATTACATCCCTTCCAGCTATGATTTATGTTAAAGAAGGGCTGCTATCTGCCCCCATGGAGGGAGTTTCCATATTGAGAAAATCACTCATTTTAAAATATGTTAAAAACAAACAAACAAAAAAAAACCATTGTTAACATTTTTGTTTTGGGTTGTTTTTGCCTTTTATCTTTTGCTAAAAGCAAAGAGTAATTTGAAAACAACATGGTTAGAATAGCAATATTTTCCAATCAAATAACCACAAAAAATTTTGGCAGCATTTACTTAAAATACCTTCTAGCTTCACCACCTTCATGGAGAAGCAGCAGTTTAATATAATAATAAGGTGACAGTATAGTACTTTAAGGCTCACCAAATTCTTTCCATACATTTCAATTTCACCCTTTAAATAAGTAAAATGGTAGTAGACATTATCACACCCATCTTACATTTAAGCCAATGAGGCTCAGAGAGTTTATAATGTGTCCATCATTACACACCCCAATAGAGTAGAGATTGAATTTGAACCCAAACTCGGTTGTCTCTCCATTGAACCATGCTGTCTCTGCTGAGTAATGCCTTTGATAATGAGTCTTGTCCCTGACTGAGCTCTTACCACAGGACTGATTTAAGAATCCAATGCCTATTTTGTCCAAGATTATTTATTTATTATTTATTTATTTCGAATTATTTAGAAATAGGCAAACTTCACACTGCCTGATGTAATTCTCAGAACTGAAAGTTCACCTACTTTATATCCATGCTTAACTATAACCTGCTTAGGGGAAGTGGAGGAGGAAAGAGGAAAAAAGAATAAAGTAGAAAGTGCACAGCAGAGAACAAAAAAAACCTACAAGGAAGTAAAGAAAAATTTACAGTCATGAATAATGTCTTCTATTATTTTACATGCTTTTTTGAAATAGAAATTTGTTGTTATGTATTTTGGATCCTCCCTTATGTTGCACTGAGCACAGTATAATTTTTTTTCTTTTTCTATTTTGTGTTTTAATTTTAAATAAATATGAGAGAAAGACAGAGAGAGACACAGACAGAGTCAGAGAGAGAGAAAGTCAATCTTCTGGCAGAAGCCAGGCAGGTTACTTCTAGATTGAAGTTGTCAATGCCATACTTGAGGAATTTGTAATTCCATTCAAATGGTTATAACTTCCAAAGAGGCAGATTGTAGTTCATATATACCTGTACATCCCAGTGAGACTTTCTTCAGTGGCCTGTTATAAATTTGCCAAAGGGGTTCTACTCAGTGTGATAGAAGCCTTCTTTACTCTCTTGATATTGAAGGGATGCCATTGGAGAATTTGGGCTGACCACTCCATTATCTTCCACTTTCATTCCATGGCAAAGTCTTACAGGGTAGGTTCCTTTTAAATAGGGATGGTTTCATTCATTGTATTGGTATACAGTGCCTATCAAATAATAAATGCCTAATGAATGGATATTTTTTATTTCTCTTCCCCAGATATTTCTTTGTGGTTGAAGAAGACAACACCCCTCTTTCTATTATAGTAACACCATGTGATGCACCTTTGGAATGGAAGCTGAGTCTGCAAGAACTGCCTGAGGAAGCCAGTGGAGAAAGTTCAGGTGAGGAAGAAAAGACATACTGCTCCTCTTCCTCCTCTGGAGGGACCTTGAGTCACCAGTTACCCCATTAAGAAGAATTCAGTGTACTTGATTCCCTGATAAAACCTCCGGGACCACTAGATTTGGAAAATTTTGGTCAGCACTCCATGGATAAAGAGGGACATTGTGCTCTGTCCTTTTAAAAAAAAAAAAGAAAAGAAACATATACACAAGAATATGTGCACATATATGTTCAATAATATTTATGTGAGCATGCAAGATACATGTGCGTATATTATATTGCATACATGTCTAGTTGTGTATATATAAATGTGTGCATATATATTATGAACATATACATATTACTTAAATATATATATGTATGTGTGTATACATATATACATATATATGTCTATATACCCGCCTACTTTTTATAATAAAGAAGAGGAAAGAGGGACAAAAATTCATTTATTAAAATTAATCAATATATCAACTGAGTTTGATTATTTACTCAGTATTCCACATCAATAGTCTCAGCAACTGTGCAAAGAATGTAGAGACATGAGCATTATCATATTTTTTTTGGGAATAAGCTTAGTAATTTAAGTTACTTGGAATTCAGTTTCCTCTATTTTTGTTTTCTTTCATTTACATTGGTTTTGCTTACTTCAATCTTAGCCATTTCATAGAAGTTGTTCCATGCCTTTCTGAATATGCAAGTTAACAGGACTGTCTGTGTTCTCTACAGATAGCCTCTTTCTTTTTTGTTCATTTTTAAAAGTAGATTTCATTTTATTTTTTCAATGAATAAAATTTGATTTTCTCTCCTAATCTTCTCTCCTACATAACTTTTTTTTAAGATAAAAAAGGAAATAAACCCCTTAAACTGAGCAAAATGCCCACTTAGGTCATGGCCCAAATTTCACTGAGCTTCCTTCTTAGATTTTTAAGAGACATTTCTTGAAATTGAAAAAGATTTAAATAGAATGGCTAATGAAATGGAGCAATTTAAGGATAAAGTGTGAAATGACTTTTATTTATCTGGAAGTAGCTGTACTCTCTGTTCCTTAAGATCAGATACCATCACATTATCTGAGTGCTGGCTGGTACTAACCAAGTACACATATCACATTTTGTCCTCTTCTACAGGTTTTTTAGATTCCATGAATATGGATAGAATGTTGATTTCCTTCTGCTTTTTTTTTTTTTTTTCCCTGAGGAAATTGGAGTAAAGTGAATTGCCCAGGGTCACAGAGCTAGAGAGTGTTAAGTGCCTGGAAGCCTGACTTGAACGCAGGTCCTCCTGACTTAGGGCTGGTGCTTTATCTACTGTGCCACCTAACTGCCCAGATTTCCTTCTGCTTTGATGCTTATGCATGTGCTGTTGAATGGCTTGGTCTCTTCTGACTGAGTCAATGTTTAGCAAAATCATTAGTTTAGAACTGGAAAGGGGTGGTAAGCTTAATTCTGTTCAACTCTCTTCATTTTGAAGAGAAGAGAATTGAGTTGAATAAAAATCTCTAAGAACCAGAGTTAGGATCTAAATTCAAGTTGACTGTACTAGGCTCTGGCTACTTTTTTTGTATATTTGCCTATTAGCTGCTAAAGATGGACAATTTACCTTGTCCTGTAAGAGGCAATTGACAACTTGCCTTTTAAAATATGTCTCTACTTATCTTTTCTAGGTGAACCAGAGCCACTTGAGCAGCAGAGGCAGCAGATAATTAATGAGGATGGCACTGAGTTATTCTCCTACAAAGGAAATGATGTGGAATCATTTATATCTTCAAGTTCACCATCTGGCTTATACCAATTAGAACTTCTCTCCACTGAGAAGGATACTCACTTTAAAGTCTACGCCACCACTACACCAGAGTCTGACCAGCCCTATCCTGAATTGCCCTATGATCCACGAGTGGATGTTACCTCTTTAGGACACACCACAGTGACTTTGGTATGGAAACCCAGCCCCACAGCCTCACTGCTCAAACAGCCCATTCAGTATTGTGTGGTCATCAACAAAGAGCACAACTTCAAGAGTCTCTGTGCTGTTGAAGCCAAGATGACTGCTGATGACGCCTTTATGATGGCGCCCAAACCTGGACTGGATTTCAGCCCATTTGACTTTGCTCATTTTGGATTTCCCTCAGAAAATAGTCCTGGCAGAGATCGGAGCTTCTCAGGAAAGCCAGTTCCTAAGCTAGGGCGACATATTTATTCCAAGGCTAAGGTAGACATTCAGAAGATCTGCATTGGCAATAAGAATATTTACACAGTGTCTGATCTAAAGCCTGACACGCAATATTATTTTGATGTGTTTGTGGTCAAAATGCCCAGCAATACGAGCACTGCTTACATTGGTACCTTTGCCAGAACAAAAGAGGAAGCCAAGCAGAAGACAGTTGACCTCAAAGATGGAAAAGTCACTGATGTTTTTATCAAGAGAAAGGGCACCAAGTTTCTCCGGTTTGCTCCTGTCTCATCCCATCAAAAAGTCACCTTCTTTGTTCACTCCTGCCTGGATATTATTCAGATCCAAGTCAGGAGAGACGGGAAACTTCTTTTGTCCCAAAATGTGGAAGGTGTCCATCAGTTTCAGCTTAGAGGGAAACCAAAAGCCAAGTATCTCATTAGACTGAAAGGAAACAAGAAGGGGGCCTCTATGCTGAAGATCCTGGCAACCACACGGATCAATAAGCAGTCATTTCCCTCTCTTCCTGAAGACACAAGAATCAAAGCCTTTGACAAGCTCCGTACATGTTCTTCAGCAACAGTGGCCTGGTTGGGCACTCAGGAAAGAAATAAGTTTTGCATCTATAAAAAGGAAGTAGATGATAATTACAATGAAAACCAAAAGAAAAGAGAACAGAACCAATGCCTAGGTCCAGAAACAAGAAAGAAATCAGAGAAGGTTCTCTGTAAGTATTTCCACAGTCAAAAACTTACAGAAAAGCAGTGACCACTGAAAACAATTAAAGGCCTCCAACCTGGCCGATCTTACCTTATTGATGTTTATGTTATCGGGCATGGAGGACACTCAGTGAAATATCTGAGTAAAGTCGTGAAAACAAGAAAATTCTGCTAAGTGACTTTGCATCAAGAAATAGACTTTGGGAAAGTTCAAGGTGAACATTATAACTACTTAATGTGTAAACAATTGACTATCACACAGCAGAGGGAAGTTGTGGTCCCATACTTTGTACTGTGTAAGAAAAGATATCAACTTGTATATTTATGTTTACCTATGCCACTCTCATATGGGACTAGACCAGGTGCTTCTGGATGGCATCTGGAAGATGTATTACTGGGTGGTCCAGTTCCCCACTGGACTCTTGGTTTACGTCAATAGCTGCAGAAAAACATAGGGAGAAAATCTCCTGCCATCCTTTGCTCTCACACTGCATGAACTGCTTCTAAATTATCTTATTAGTTCAACCTTGAAAGATGTCATTCATTAGGTGCATACACACACACACACACACACACACACACACACACACACACAAATGCAAAATGCTCTCTGTAGATTCTAGGTTGTCTGTAAATTATTTTATACAGTCTTGTTTTAAATGTTGGTGTTTTTATGATTGTAAACTATTAAATTCTTGCCATGACTAATTACCACCTTAATATCAGCCTGTACTCTGGTAGCTTTCATTACAATTCCAAATTCCTGTCTGGTTGATGTTTAAATGCTGTATCATGTACAAAGGTGATGTATCTTATATTCCTGTACATAAAATTAAAAATCTTAGATTATATATTCCTTCTTCTTGCATTGTAATGTAGACAGGAGAAACAGTCTCCTGATGGAATAAAATTTCTACTTTGGCCCTTTCTGTAATGTGGCACCTAAAATGGCTTTTCCTTTTATTTAAGAAGGTATGTTAAGTCCTCCTCAAGGAATGGATGCATTAATGAAAGCTGTTGAGATGTGTAATTTGACATTGAACAGAAGCCAGCTGCTGTGGAAGTTGAGAACTCTTCTAAATAATTGTTAAAAAGAACGGACCTGTCAGCCAGACACTGTAGCTTAACAAACATTAAACAAATATTTCTCAGGACTTGAAATAGATTTTATCATAAGCATCTGTCTTTAAGGATACTGCATAGTTGGTCAAAGGGGTTTCCATTTGCTTAATTACATATTAGAAAAAATGATTATTTTCATTTTTGGATAAAACAGTTCAGTCACTTCCAATTGTACCTATGCTAAATAATAGAAAAGTTGCAGTAATTGTTGTTATTACTTTTATTTTTAAATAGCAATTTATTGTGATTCTGGAGTGACTTTTTAGAAGATTAGGACACTATTTAGTTCCTTGCAAAGAGAAAGAAAATTCTGGAATCACAGTTGATCCTTACATATAAAGAACCCTAAATAGCATGGAGGGGGGGAAGGAGTGTGGAATCACTAGCCTTCGGAGTTAACGATGGCCTATATTAATATGGGGTGTTAATTTGGGATAGCTGGATGGCACAGGGGATAAAGCTCTGGGCCCAGAGTTAAAAAGATTCATTTATATGAGTTCAAATCTGACCTCAGACACTAGCTTTGTAATCTTAGGGAAGTCACTTAATCTTGTTTGCCTCAGTTTCCTCAGGTATAAAATAAGCTGGAGAAAGAAATAGCAAACTACTTCAGTGGTTCCCCTGCCATGAGAACTCCAAATGGCATCATGAAGAGTCAGACATGACTGAAAAATGACAATAACTAGCATTAATTTAGTACTTTAAAATTTGAAAAGTAACTTGAAAGTATGAATTCATCTGATCTTCACAAAAACCCTGAAAAAAGTGAAACAGGAAGTGCGTCATTGACAGTCACACATAGCTAGGAAGTTTCTAAAGCTGGATTTGAACTCAATTATTTCTAATATCAGGACTAGTGCTCTATCTGCTGTGCCCACCAACTGCCTGATTTCTAATATCAGTTCTGTCATTAGCTAGCTGTGTGACTTTAAACTAGTCTTTCAATCCCTAGAACTCAATTTCCATCTCTCTAAAATGAAGTACTTAGACAAGATAATTTTAAAGATATATTACTTAATTCTAAATGCTGAATCATTATCCCTTTGAATGAATATCTGTAACCATAGCCTTATGTTTTCTTTATAGTAGAGTGTCCTATAGTACAGATCATGGATGATAAAATGAATGTCTTGTAATACCTTCAGATAGTACTAGTTTAGAACTGGTAATAGTACCATATTATATGGTGGAAGTGAGAATCTCACAGTGTCTTCAGCACTGCTTAGGTTTGGTTCCCAAACTTCATATGTTATGATGGGAGAGGTAGCAAATTCAATACAGTTGACATTTGGTGCTTGCCCAAGGTCAGAAGAAAAAACAACAACAACAACAACAAATCAAAAAAACAAACAAACAAACCCCAATATCATCACTTTCATTTCAAACAAAGCAAAATAGTGTGGAAAAGTGAAAAAAGATTTTGGCCTTTACCAAAAAATCAGTTTTGATGGGCTTTGTAATGTAAGCTATGAAACTTTCAGTGATCCAATTGAGCAACCATCTATTAAAGCCCTATTATGGTCAAAGCATTTTTTCTTAGGAGTGAAGAGAAAAAAAAAAAGGATCCTTTTTTCAAGGGGCTTCACTAAGTTTTGGGAGGTGGAGAGTAGGAAAAGATGGAACATCTATATAGATAAGTACAAAGTAATTCCTTATAATTCCAAAAGGAAATGACCACAAAAAACAGGAGAAGAAGAAACAACTTGTTCTCGAGATGATGCTTGTACTATGTTTTGAAGGAAGCTATAGATGAAGAAGGAGGGTACTCCAAGTATAGGGCATGCTCTGTTAAGGAGTATGGTGATAGGAAAATGGAATGTCATTTCTAACGACAATAAGAAAGTTAGTCTGATTTCAATGGAGAAGGTACAAAGAGTAGAAATATAATATAAAACTGGAGAGGTAATTGGGAACCATGTCAGCTTAAGGATTTTTAATTTAATTTTTTATTCTAATAGGATTCATTGAAAACTTATGAATAATGAAATGATGGAGTTAAATATATCTTTTAGTAATATTGTTTTTTTTTTCATTTCAGATTCTTCTACTATAATATAAAGGGAATAGTAATAGAACTCCCCACAGCTTCACAAGGTTATTTTGAACTAAATAATTTTTAAATGGGACATTAAGTTCTTGAATATTGTTCAAAAACAGTAGTGATTTTAGGAAAACAATGGAAACAAATCTGGATGCATTTCCCAAAATGAAATAAAACAACTCTAAAATAATAGTTTTTCCTAAAGATAAGTTGTGGAAAACAGCAGTAACCATAAATTAGATATCTTTGGTGGATTTAATAAGTGAATAGGACTTGAGTTCTCTGGATTTGACTACTTGCGTGATGTTGGATAAGTCCCTTAACCTCTTTGGGTCTCAATATTTTCATCTATTAAAAGGTGATTGGTGTCTGAAGACTAGGATTTCACAAAATAGCACCAACCCTCTCACCATTTGAGTGAATATTCCTCTAGTGAAAAGAACACTAGATTTCAAGCCAATGAGCTATGTTAATCATTCCTGTTGCTCTCTTACTTTGCCTTATCATAATGAAAAATTCATTTCACCTCTCTGTGCCTTTTTTTTTTGCTTATTAAATAAAAGCTTTGTTTCATATTTAAAGTAAATTTCAACTCCCCCAAATCCTATTTTCTTTACCCTATGACACCAAATGGAACTCAATGATGAAATTACCAAAGGTGGATGACCAAACATCTTTAAAAATTTTAATAGTATTTTATTCTTTCAAATATATGCAAAGATAGCTTTCAACATTCACCTTTGCTAAACCTTGTGTTCCAAATTTTTTCTCCCTCTCCTTCTCTGTTCCCTTTCCCCAATACAGCAAGCAATCCAATATAAGTTAAATATATGTCCATATTTGTCATTGCTGATATGTACCTCCTTTTTAGAGGTGCTTAGTTGATGCAGTTAGCTTGGAGTTAAGAAGACTCATTTTCCCGAATTCAAATCTGAACTAGTGTGTGACTCTGAGTAAGTCCCTTAACCCTGTTTATTCAGTTTCCTCATTTGTAAAATGTGCTGGAGAAGGAAATGGCAAGCTATTCCAATATCTTTGGCAAGATAATTCTACATAGGGTCATGAAGAGTTGGACATGGCTATAATAACTGACCAGCAATCTATATAAAAAGTTAATGATACTTCTGACAGTTTCATACCTCATAATGAGAATAAGGGAACAATGATTACTTTCTCTTTTAATGAGTTTTATTCTTATCAAGAGTTTGAAGTACTTAGTGACCTTGGAAATGGGTATATTGAAATGGACACTATTAGAGCAAAGCTACCAAAATAGATAAACAAAGGAGAAATTGTTTGGGAAAAATTAATCTTAATGTCTCAGTCTTTTCATTGTATCTCTACTTTACACTGAAATGAAGTAAAAACAGAACTGGCTTTGGAATCAGAGAGACTGAACTTAAATCTTACTTCTAAATCTCTATATATCACTGGGTAAGTCACTTAATTTTTCTGAGCACAATTTCTTTACTTGTAAAATATGAAAATAAGACTAGATGACCCCAAAGAACTCTTCAAATTCTAGATCTACAACCCTATACTCTTCTACCTTGCTCCAGGAGCTTTTTTAGGTATAATAAAGAGAATTTTTGAGAATCAGACCTCTTTCCCCCCAATCTGCTATTGGCCCTATCATCTTTGGATAATGGAACAACCTCTTGTTCCCTGAATTCTAGCCCATGCTCTACTACTAACTAATCCTTTAGAAGCCCAAGAAATACAATGATAAGCTCAAGATCATTTTTCTCTCTTGCCAAATGAAAGTGTTGTTCATGATGATCCTGGTCCCTTCTAGTTTCTAAATTCTAGAATTTCTGGGAATATAAAATGCAAAGAACTTGATTCTAGCTAATTCATCTACATATAGATAATTTAGTCCTAAGAATTTTTTCAGAAGCACACTATTTTGTCCATCAAAGTGAGATTCTGAATTTTACATTGGCTATGGAACTGCTGCATAGAGATATTTTAATAATAATAGTAATGATGATGAATGTTCACATGCACAAAATCACTTAAGGCTGCAACACATTATATATATATCTATATATCTATATATCTATATATATACATATACATATATGTATATATATACATAGATATATAGATATATATATAATTTGCTCTTCATATCAACTCTGAGAGATAGATACTATTCTGAATGGTGGATGGATAGACGAATAAATGAATGAATGGAAAAAAGAATGACTGACCATCTTCTGAACACTCTAAGTGCTTTAATTATAAAGATAAAAAAATGCCTTTAAGTAGTTTGCATTTCAATGAGAGAAACAACTTATAAAGGAAAGCAGTGTTCAGGAAATAACATTTCGGTGTGGGAAGGAATGGTGAATGGGACCAAAGGGAAAATATTATAGTTGTTTCATTGTGATTCATGACTCCAGAGCTGGGTGCTGTTCTTCCTTAATTTTTGAAGAGGACCAATAACATCATGTAATGATATCTTCATTTTTTCATGATTGAATTTAATTGAGGCAGAGTTGCACAAATTTTTCAGCCTAACTCTCTTCCAGAGTCAGTGAAATCTATGACAACTGAAGTTGCCTCATGATATGGTGGATGACTCTGGCATCTTTGATTCCTAACCAAGATCTAAGCTCTCCCTAGTACCTGTTTAAACTTCCTTCACAGCCATTGAAACAATTTGTTTTCATCTGCCTATTCCACTTGAGAAGTCTTCATGTTTGAGAATAGATATTGCTCTAACTAACTGACAGGTTGAGACCTGTTGATTAGCCTCAATTTGGTTTAGGCTATATGTTGAGGTAGATTTACTAGGGTGTAGTCATCATCCATGCTCAAGCTTCTGGAGCCACAAGTGAGAGTTGGGTGGCAAATGGACACTAAAGGTGGATGAATATCTATGAAAAGGGTTTGGCAGCTTCCACATCTGCTATGATAGTCCTCCCTGATTATCCCATACTTCATTTCCTAAGTTGTGTATTTGGGTTTGAGACATTCTTTTGTTAGAATATCTATGTCATTTTCATATCTTATATAAAAAAATCTCATACCTTAAAGTGCTAAATTTTGGTAATTATTCAATGGAAATGAATTATGTTGAAAAAGTTCATCAATATTTTAATTAACATTTATTTCCCTATTTATTCATTTCACTATTTATAAGTGAGGTTTTTTTTTTTTTTTTTTTTTTTTTGCCAAATCTTCATTGCCTTGCTCCATTCTTTCTAGTTCTCTTAACTGAAACCATATCCATACTAAACCTTAACTTGATTTAACCCTAACAATTTAACTAAGTGTGGAAAACTTTATTACAGAGTAATAGAATCTCACAAGTTAGAAGAGATATAGATAGAATCTCCTTTACAATATTTCTACCAAATGTTATACAATCATTGCTTGAAGAGTATTACTGAAGGAAGAACTGGATATAGAAATACCAGGGTACTAACAAAGAAAGGGGGAGGCAACAAACAGGCAGTCTAAAGTAAAGTAAAGCATAGCTAACAAATAATGGCTCATTGATATCCCCATTTTAGAAATGAAGAAACTAATACTAAGAAAGTTTAAATAACTTGTTCAAGATCATGAAAATAATGAGTATCTGAGGGAAAGATTCAAACCAAGGTCTTCTAGCACTTTGCCAGTACTTAATTTGGCCAACCGGGGAGATGAGAATTTCCAAATGAAATTCATTGCTCCTTAGATAACATTTTGATTGAACCAGGGTCAAGAACTTTAAAACTTTTCTTTTGGGTCAAACTAGGCAGAATTTGTCAGAGCCTTTAAGAGTACAAGGGCATCTCCTAATCATGGTTAAACACCAGAAAAGGACTTAATTTGTAGATTAATAAGTGCTAGAGAAATAAACTCAAGTTATCTTTTATGAGTCCAGTGATTTTCTTTTTCTTAAAATTCTTTGAAAATTAATAATGTGTTGATGATGGAAAAAAGACTATCAAGTCTATCTCTAACTTATTACCATGCAGGGTGATCTAAGAAACACTTTTGTTCAGCTGTAGTAAATTTGAAAAAGAAAGTGGCATTCTAATTTCTCCTTAGTTTAGAATTGAAAAGCAAGATGGACCAATAGAAAAGTGGCAGTTAAGGCATATAAGATCTTCAAATGACTGACTTTAGAATATTTAAATTAACTCTTACCAGAGATAGTAATATAATTATTGGGGAGAGGGTGTTTCTTTTTTCTTCCTCTTTTATTTAGTTCATTTAAACTTAAAAATTTTAAAAAATAAAACTTTCCCATGTTTGTAGCAGAACATGAGAAGATTCAAAATATAAAGAAACATATTTCTCTTTCAAGAAAGTCTGTAGAGGACTGGAACTCTGAAAAGGTATACTTGAATCTAAAGACAGCAGAGTGCTTAAGGCTAAGGACCTACTCAATGTGAGATAATGATTCTATAAACATATACTTAGATGACATGGTGATGTGATGGCTCTCCTTAGGATTGGCTGAATGTGTGGTGGTGAGGTAATTGTAGGCAAGGATTGGAGGGCTGAGGGAGAGAGTCAGAGTCTCTCTGCTGTAGCATGCTGAGGAGAGAAGATTTCAGGCTCTAAACTCCAGAGTCCAGGATTCATCTCTGATGAGCCACATGACAGCTTGGTTGGTTACCTTCATCACTTCTCCTTCTAAAGACAAGGACTTTGACTGATCCTGACTCTGACTGATTCTGAAGCCCTCTGGAGAGCTAGCCCATACATTGTAAAAGTCTATATAATAAACACCATAATTGCGTTCAGAGTTGTCTATCTTTGCTTTCTTCTAGGTTTTCTTTTGTTCTCTGATGTCCACTTTTTACTTTATTTTTCCCCCTTTTCTTCTCTCCTCCTCCTCCCAAAAAACCGAAATTAAGAGCAGATATATTTGTGTGTAAACATATGTGTACACACATAATGCATGCACATACATATAAAAAAACAGATGTACGTGCATATAAATGCATATATGTATGTCTATAGAAATACATATATATACACATATACAATCATATGCATTTATATAAAATGCAGTATGCTTGTTTGTCCTCTGTTTCTCTGAAAGTGAATAACTTCATTCTTAATTCCAAGTTATTCCTTATTTTTCTATATCTACCAACTTTTCATTTTCTACACTACAATATTCCAACTTTAAACTGCCTAGTTATTTTATATTATCTAAAAAATATTGATTAATATGACTGACAGTGTAGTTTCCCTATTTTTCTCTTTTGATTGTCTTAGTTTTGACTTTAAGATCATGATTACTATACTTGCTTTTTTTTCATAATAAATTCTACTATTGATCTTTATTTTATGTTTGTGTGTATATTTTATTTCCTATCCTTTCTAACTTCTACCCACTGCCTTGGTGCCCCAATACTTAATTATCCCTCCTCTTAGGATCCCTCCCTTATCCTCTTGAATCTATCCACCCTACCAAGGATTCTTCTCTTATTCTTTCTTCCTCCACCTATTCTTCTTCATCCCATTTCCATTAATCTACACACTCATTTATGCCCCCATTTATTCTCTTACTCTCTTATTTCTTTGTAAATTTAGAAGACTTTTATTGTTCCAAATATATATTTTGAACTCTGATCTGATGTAAATAGGATTTCCTCTAAAAATCTTTCTTTTATCCTCTCCTTTCTTCCTATCTCCTTGTTCTCTTATTCTTGAATCTAGAAGACTTTAATATACATAACAGACACAGACACATGCACACACATACACATGGATATGTATATGAACACATATGTATGTACACATATGTATGTACAGAAACATATAAAACATGTGTGTATATATCTATTTTTCCATCTTTAACCCATTCAAGATGAGCATAAGGTTTCAGAACTACAGCCCTTCTCTCCCATCTAATTCTTCTGTTAGTTCTTCCTCTCACATGCCATTTGTATAAGATAATTACTCTTTTTGCCTTTTCCTACATAATTTTGCTTTTTAGAATCACATCACATTCAACTCTACCCCAATCTTTCTTTTGAACTACCCAATCACTAAGACAATGTTAGAGAAATGATTTATATTGCCACTTATTCCAATTTTTTCTCAAGTCCTTTTGCAATTGTTTTTGATGTTGCTTTATATTTTTTGGATCTTTTTGTCAATTTTTCTATTAAATCCAGGTCTTTTTGCAGTGAAATCCAGAAAGTCTGCTAATTCATTGAATATTCTTTTTTGGTAGTTTTTGTTTTTCTAAGATTATGCTTAATTTTTCTTGGTATGATATTTTCAACCATTATCCCAATTCCTTTGCTCTTTGATAGATTGTATTCCTAGTCCTGTAGTCTTTTAATGTAGTTGCTTCCAAGTCTTGTGATATTCTAAATGTGGCTCCACCATATTTAATATTTTTTCTTGTTGATTGTAACATTTTCTCCATGACCTGTTTTAACATTTGGCTATATAATACTAATATAAATTTTCCTCATAGGTTCTCTCTAAGGTGGTAATTCATAGATATTTTCTATTTCTACCTTCCCCTCTTGTCGTAACATTTCAGGATAATTTTCTTAATTTTTCATATTATTGTATCAAGAGCTTTTTTTTTTTTTTAACCATAACTTTCAGGTAGTCTGATTATACTTATATATTTTTTTCTTCTTGTTCTGATCTCCATATTAGTTGCTTTTCTTATGAAATATCTCTCATTCTCTTCTTTTTTTTTTATTCCTTATATTTTATTTTATTATTTCTTGATCTTTTCTAACTTCATTGTCTTCCCATTGACCAATTTTGGTTTTCAAGGAATCATTTTCTTCCTTTAGATTCTGGATCTTTTCTTCTAGTTGACAGACTTTATTTTCATAATCTTCTTACTTTTCCTGAATTATTCTAATTTTTTAAACTTCCTTAATGTCTTTGATTTTATTTTTAAAGTCTTATTTGAGATGTCCTATGAATTGGTTTTGGACAGGTGACCACAAACTCCTACTCTTTGGGTTAGGAAAGGCTTTTTATTTTTCCTTCAGTGTCCTCCTTTGAAGACAAATCCTGGTCTCCTCTGTTCATATAATAACTTTTTACAGTTGGGTTCTTTTTGCCTTTTCTTGTTTAAAATAGAAGCTTGTTAGAGTATTCATCTCTAGTCCAAAGATATGGGGGATGATGTCTGGGACACCAAAATTCCTGTGGCTGAAGCTAAGATCCCTTCCCAACCCAGCTAATCTCAGGGATTTCTCCCTGCAATTTCAAGAGCACTAGTCTGGAACCGTTTTATACTTCCTAAGGGCCAAAGAAAGCTCCATCCTGATATCTTTCTTCAGATCTTCTCTGGTTGACCCAGGAAGATCACTGTTTTGTCCCAATTTTATTTGTTTTCTCCTTCTACATTTGCCTTGAAGTACTATTTTATTTTGTTTGTGGAGGATATCTGGAAAGCTTGAAAATTTTTGAACATTTCTACCATCTTCTCAGAATCCCTTTCCTAATCATTTCTTAAAGACTATATTTTTTATTATTTAGGATTTTAAGCAAACATTTAAAATTTTCTTTCAGATTTCCTTAGAAATATACATTCTACTAATAAACTACTAAAGTTCTCCATGTCTATGTTGGTTTTGAAAAAAAAACAAAACAAACAAAAAAAAAAAACAATCACTTTAGCAAAGTGGTAGGATACTACCAAAAGTCATTAATGTTTCTGTGCATTATTAACAACATAAAAGATGGATCACTTTGTTACAATAATTATCTTGTTTTAAGCAAGAGGCAACATAATGGCCCCTATGTTTCACATGTTTTCCTCCTTTGAGGCTCAAGTTTATTTTAAATTAAAAGCTATGCATTCACTCATCAAAGATAGTGAGATGATGCAGTGAATAAAATGCTGAGACTAGAATTAGGACAAACTAATTCAAATTCTTCCTACACTTACGAGTTAATATGACTTTGAGTAAGCCATTTAATTTCTTTTTGCTTCAGTTTCTTCAACTATAAAGTGAAGATAATAATATGCCTATTGTTGCTTCCTTAGGTTATAACAGTGAGATAGAGGATGATACTTCATCAATGTTATTTTAATTAATACATTTTTTATTAATGGCAGATGTTGAACCCTGTTTTCCTTGGGTTCTTCACTGTGAAGACTGGACTGAAAACAAGACCAGTGGTCTAAGTTGTGGGGCTTCTGCCACTCCCAAGACACTTGCTTGTTTGTTTCTTCCTTTGTGGTGGCAATTGATCAACAACTGATATTGATGATGGTGAGAGAGACAGCTTCCTTTTCCATAGTGATTTCTCCCATAAATTATAACTGTGAGACTTGAGGTAAAAACATGACTAATGGTTTGGAGAAGAGTGTTACTATTTCCAAGGCTCTTGGATTCAGGGTCCTAGACTATCTTCATCAAGGCAATTTTTAAACTTACCTGTAGAAACAAAAGTAATCATTGGACTTGCATAGAACATAATATTTCCTGAGTAATCTTGCAGGTTCCTTGCTGAAGTAATTCACATTTCTCTTATTACTAGTGATTTAAGGCATTCCTCCACCTATGATTGTTAATAGCTTAGATTTCTTCCCTTGAAAATTGTTTTTTGGGGTGGGGCTAAGATGCCAGAGAATAGAAGGTCCTCTGTCTGAACTTTTCCCTCAGAATTAATATTAGATCAAGCCTCTGAACAGATTTTGGAGTGACAGAACCCACAAATAGTTAGAATGTAAACAATTTCCAACAGAAGATATCTTGGAAAGACTTCAGGAAAGATCTGTCTCAGTTGGGCAGAAGTGGGACAAGATCCAAGTCAAGCAAAGTACATGTAGGCCCAAGGCAGAGAGACTCACTCTGTCCTGGTTCAGAAGGCCAATGAATCAGCAGACTAGCTGTAAGACTTCAAACACAAGCACAGGAGGCAAATAGTGAGTCCCTGAACCCTGTCAAAACAGCCAGGATTTTGTCAGGCCCATCCAGCATGGGAAAGAAGCCTGCAGCACCAGTGACCCCCAGGGTAGTGTAGAACCCCTATCTAGGGGAAAGCTAGTAAAGGAAGCCTGGGACAATATCCTAGGTCTGTGCTCTAGGAGCAGACCTCAACCTTTAAAAATGAGCAAAAAGCTCTGATCATAGATAGCTACTATGGAGATTGAGAAGAATAGACCTCAAACCTTGAGGACACTAGAGGAAAAACAACTTTAGATGAAGCCTCAAAGGGGGATATGAACTAGTCTCCAATTCAAAAGGATCCCTTGAAAGAATTCAAAAAAGATCTTAAAAGAAAATTAGAAGAAAAATGGGGAAAGGAAATGAGTTTTGCAGGAGAGTTTGGAAAAGAAAACACAGAAATTGCCTGAAGAAAACAACTCCCTAAAAATAGATTTGATGAAGTCAAAAAAGAAAACAATTCCTTAAAAAATAGAATTGGGTAAATGGGGGAAAAAAAATTCAATGAACAATGGAAGACATTAAGAATAAATCAAACAAGACAAAAAAAAAATGAAAAATGGAAGAAAATGTAGATTACTTCATTGGAAAAACAACTGACAAAACAACTGACCTGGAAAATAGATCCAAAAGAAATAATCTAAGAATTATTGGACTACCTGAAAATCATGATGAAAAAAGAGCCTAGACAATATTTTTCAAGAAATCATTAAAGAAAACTGCCCTGATATATTATTATCAGATGGTAAAATAGCCATTGAAATAATCCACCAATCACCCCCTTGAAATAGAAACCACAATGAATACTTAAAGGAATATTGTAGCTAAATTCCAGAATTATCCAATTAAGGAGAATATACTGCAAGCAACCAGAAAGTATCAATTAAAACATCAAGGAGCCACAATCAGGATTATGTAGGACTTAGCAACTTCTTTAAAAAATTGAAAGGTCTCAAATACGATATTCTGGAAGGCAAAGGAGCTTGAGCTCCAGCCAATAACCAACTACCCAGCAAAACTAAGCATTATCTTTCAGGGAAAAAAGGTAGACATTTAATGAAATTAGGGATTCTCAATTATTTTTGAAGAAAACCAGAGTTGAACAGAAAATTTGATCTTCAAATACAGAAGAAAAAATATGTTTTTAAAGGTTAAAATGTTTACATGCCTATATAGAAAGATGATGTGAGTAACTCTTGAGAACTGTTTCTTTGTTAGCATTATATTTAGAAAGTGTAGGTATAAGTTGACTTTAATGAAATGATATTAAAATAAAAACTAGGAGTGGAAAAGGAATTATACAGGAAAAAGAGGAAAGGGGAGGTCAAATGGAGTATTAAGTCACACGAAGAGGCAAAAAAAAAAAAATACATTACAGTTGCAGGAAAGAAGAGAAGGGGTGAGCATTGTTCGAATTTTAATCTCATTGGATTTAATTCTTTTTTTTTTTTTCCCTGAGGCTGGGGTTAAGTGACTTGCCCAGGGTCACACAGCTAGGAAGCGTTAAATGAAGAGACCAGATCTGAACTCAGGTCCTCCTGAATTCAAGGCTGGTGCTCTATCCACTGTGCCACCTAGCTGCCCCTCATTGGATTTAATTCAAAGAGAAAATATCACACATATTTGGATTGTTATAGAAATTTGTCTCACCCTATTTGAAAGTAGAAGGGGAAGGGGAAAGAAAAACTGGAAACTAATAGAAGGGTGGGCAAGGGTAAAAGGAGGAAGGGATAAGAAAGGGGAGAAGGGCTAAAAAAAGAGAAGGAAGACTGAGGGAAGTTAATGGTCAGTAATCAAACAATGAGCAGGAGGGAAAGGGAGAAAGTTGAGAGAAAAGCATAACTTGGGGAAAATAGGATGGAGAGAAAGACAGCATTAGTAATCTAAATTGTTAATGTCAGTATGATGAATTCTTTCATAAAATGGAAGTGGACAGCACACTGGATTACAAGACACAACCCTACAATATGTTGTTTACAAGAAACACATTTGAAGCAGAGTGATACATACAGAGTACAAGTAAATAGCTGGAGCAGAACCTTATTATTCTTCAGCCGAAGTTTAAAAAAAAAAAAAAAAAAAAGCAGGGATAGCAATCCTGATCTCAGATCAAGAAAAAGCAAAAATAAATCTAATTGAAAGAGATAGGGAAGGAACCTACATCTTATTAAAGTGTACCATAGATAGTTAAGTAATAATTAATGCTAAACATGTATATACCAAGTGGTATAACATTGAAATTCCTAGAGAAGTGGGGCAGCTAGGTGGTGCCATGGATAGAGCACCAGCCCTGAATTCAGGAAGACCTGAGTTCAAATCTGGTCTCAGACACTTAACACTTCTTAGCTGAGTGACCCTGGGCAAGTCACTTAACCCCAGCCTCAGGGGAGGGGAAAAAAAAAAAAAAAAGAAATTCTTAGAGAAGTTAATAGAATTGTAAGAAGAAATAGATAGCAAAACTACATTAGTGGGGGAATCTCAATCTCCCTGTATCAGAACTAGATAAATTAAATTACAAAATAAACAAGAAAGAAGTTACCTCCTTAGGAGGTAAATAGAATTTTAGGAAAATTTGGTATGATAGACCTTTGGAGAAAATTGGATGAAGACAGAAATATTTTTTTTGGTTGCACATGGAACATATACAAAGATGGACCATATTTTAGGACATAAAAACCTCACAACCAAATGCAAAAAAAAACAAACAAACAAAAAAAAAAAAAAACCAAAACACAGAAATAGTAAATGTCTCCTCTTTAGATCATGATGTAATAAAAATTCCATGTAATAAAGGACCAGGGAAAAATAAAACAAAAAATATTTGAAAACTAAATAATCTAATTCTAAAGAATGAATGGGAAAAATAACAAACAATAGAAACAATCTGTAACTTCACCCAAGAGGATGACAATAATGAGACAATATATAAAAATTTATGGAATGCAGCCAAAGCAATTCTTAGGGAAAAATGTATGTCTAGATGTTTTCATGAATAAAATTGAGAAAGAGAAGATCATGGAATTGGGCATGCAACTAAAAAAGCTAGAAAAATTTGGGGTGGAGCCAAGAAAAAGGTGGGGCAGAAAACACACATACTTCATTCTAAGCTCCTCTTATACCCTCACTATTAATTACAAAATTCAGCCTCAGAATAGTGCTTGAGTGGTAAAAATCCATGAATATCAATGGTACAACAAATTAACAGCAGAAGATAATATGGAAGATCACCAGAAAAGGTTTGTCCTGATCAGCAGGAGTAGGCCAGCACAAGAAGGGAGGCAGAACCACAGGCTAGCACACTGAGCAACCTGGGCAGGGGAGTCTCCCCACAGGTAGAGATTTTGCAGGGAGGACTCTACCACAGATGGGCTGCTCTGTTTTGGTTGCAAAGCAGTAGATCTACAGATAAGTTACAAAAAGGCCAAAGGTAGAGTGTATTCCAAAAAACAACAGAATCTAACAGGATCTGGCAACACCCACCCAATACTGGAAGTGACTTAGCATGGACCATAGCACACCTGTGCAGCCTCATTCTGCAGTACAGGGCTTTTGCCCCAGAGCAGTCACACTTCTGCATACCAGTGAGGCTCTGCCTAGGATAAGCACAAATCTACACAATGGGAGGGCTCTGCCCAGAACAATAAAACTTTCCCAGCTCGGCAGCACTTCACAGGGCAGAGACACTTCCAGTGTGGGGCTCTTCCTAGGGAATTTCCTCAGCTTGGCCTCTCTTAGCAGTCCATTTGCAGGACAGCTACTGTCCATATATCTATCCCTGCTCTGCAAAGGAAGCTGGTAACCCCCTTGGCCTGAAGGCAAATTCTAAGGGCTTTTTAAAAAATGAGTAAAAAAGCCAAGCTTATGCTAACCATAGATAGCTTCTATACAGAAAGACAGCAGATTTTCAATCCTGAGGAGACTAATAGCAGACAGTAACCAGACAAAAACCCAAAGGGGGATGTAACCTGATCCCCATCATACCAGGCACTCCTGGAAGAAATTATAAAAAAAAAAAATCTTAAAAGAGAGCTAGAAGAAAAATGGGGAAAGGAAAGAGAAACTATGCAAGACAGTACAGAAAAGGCATATAACTCATTTAAAGAAAAATTTGATAAAGTGGCAAAAGAAAACAACTTCCTGAAATGTAAATTGGAAAAGGTAAAAAACTCCCAGGGAGTGCAGGGAAATAGAATTTGTGAATTGGAAAAGATAAAGAAAAAAAAATTAAATAAAAACAACATACCTGGAAAACAGATCTAGGAGAGATAATTTGAGGATTATTGGACTTCCTGAAAATTATGATGAAAAAAAGAGCCTAGACACTATTTTACATGAAATCATCTAAGAGAACTGCCCCATTGTAATAGAATCAAAAGGTAAAATAGGCATTGAAAGAATTCATCGAACACCTTCTGAAAAAGACCCTAAAATAAAAATTCCAAGAAATATTGTGGCTAAATTCCAGAACTATCAAACTAAGGAAAAAATATTACAGGTAGCCAGAAAAAAACCAAAAAACAACAAAACAATTAAAATACCGAGGAGCCACAATAAGGATCACTCAGGATCTAGTTGCTCCCATATTAAAAGCCTAGAATCTGATATTCTGAAAGGCAAAAAAACCTTATAATGCAGCCAAGAATAAACTACCCAGCTAATCTGAACATTTTCTTCCAGGGAAGAACATGGACATTTTTTTTTTTTATTCATTTTTCCAAATTATCCCCTCTCTCCCTCCACTCCCTCCCCCCGATGACAGGTAATCCCATACATTTTACATGTGTTACAATATAACCTAGATACAATATATGTGTGTAAATACCATTTTCTTGTTTCACATTAAGTATTAGCTTCCTAAGGTATAAGTAACCTGGGTAGATAGACAATAGTGCTAACAATTTACATTCACTTCCCAGTGTTCCTTCTCTGGGTGTAGTTGTTTCTGTCCATCATTGATCAACTGGAAGTGAGTTGGATCTTCTTTATGTTGAAGATTTCCACTTCCATCAGAATATATCCTCATACAGTATTGTTGTTGAAGTGTATAGTGATCTTCTGGTTCTGCTCATTTCACTCAGCAACAGTTGATTTAAGTCTCTCTAAGCCTCTCTGTATTCCTCCTGCTGGTCATTTCTTACAGAGCAATAATATTCCATAACCTTCATATACCACAATTTACCCAACCATTCTCCAATTGATGGACATCCATTCAACTTCCAAGAACATGGACATTTAATGAAACAGGTGAATTCCATTTGTTTCTAATGAAAAAAAAAAAAACAGAGCAAAACAAAAATTTGACCTCCAACTATATGACTCAAGAGAAGCAGAAAAAAGAAAAAGAACTCTTGAGAACTGCATTTCTGTTATGGACATACATAAAAATGCATGTATATTTTGATTTTAATTTAATATAATATAAAAAAGGGAAACAGAAATGGAAAGGGGATAGTATCAGAAAAAGGTAAAAGAGGAGATAAAAAGAAGGCAACTACATCCCATGGAGAGTCAAAGGAATCCTATCATATCTGAGGGAATTTAGAAAGGGGAAGGAATATTGTGTGAATCTTACTCTCATCAAATTTGGCTCAAAGAGAAAATAATTGACATATTTGGTTTATAGAGACTTCTCTCAGCTCATTAAAAAGTGGGAAGAGGATAAGGTCAAAATGAGTTCATGATCTAGGCATAAAGAATGAGATTATAAATACATTAGAGAAACATGGGATAGTTTACCTCTCAGACCTGTGAAGAGGAAGGAATTTATGACCAAAGAAGAACTAGAGATCATTATTGATCACAAAATAGAAATTTTTGATTATATCAAATTGAAAAGTTTTTGTACAAACAAAACTAATGCAGATAAGATTAGAAGGGAAGCAATAAACTGGGGAAATATTTTTACAGTCAAAGGTTCTAATAAAGGCCTCATTCCAAAATATAGAGAGACTTGATTTTAATTTATAAGAAATCAAGCCATTCTCCAATTGATAAATGATCAAAGAATATGAACAGACAATTCTCAGGTAAAGAAATTGAAACTATTTCTAGCCATATGAAAAGATGCTCCAAATCATTACTAATCAGATAAATGCAAATGAAGACAACTCTGAGATACCACTACACACCTGTCCGATTGGCTAGAATGACAGGGAAAGATAATGCAGCATGTTGGAGGGGATGTGGGAAAACTGGGACACTGATACATTGTTGGTGGAATTGTGGATACATCCAGCCATTCTGGAGAATGATTTGGAACTATGCTCAAAAAGTTATCAAACTATGCATACCCTTTGATCCAGCATTGTTATTATTGGGCTTATATCCCAAAGAGATCTTAAAGAAGGGAAAGGGATCTGTATGTGCAAGAATGTTTGTGGCAGCCCTCTTTGTAGTGTCCAGAAACTGGAAAATGAGTGGATGCCCATCAATTGGAGAATGGCTGAATAAATTGTGGTATATGAATGTTATGGAATATTATTGTTCTGTAAGAAATGACCAGCAGGATGATTTCAGAAAGGCATGGAGAGACTTACATGAACTGATGCTGAATGAAATGAGCAGGACAAAGAGATGATTATATACTTCAACAACAATACTATATGATGATCAATTCTGATGGACATGGCTTCTTCAACAATGAGAACAATCAATTCCATTTGTTCAATAATGAATAAAACCAGCTATACCCAGTGAAAGAACTCTGGTAAACGAATGTGAACCACTATATAGCATTCCCAATCCCTCTATTTTTGTCCACCTGAATTTTTGATTTCCTTCACAGACTAATTGTACATTATTTCAAAGTTTGATTCTTCTTGTGCAGCAAAATAGCAATGATATGTATACATGTATTGTATTTAACATATACTTCAACATATTTAACATGTATTGGTCTACCTGCCATCTAGGGGAGGGGGTCGGGAGAAAGAGGGGAAAATTTAAAACAAAACGTTTTGCAGTTGTCAATGCTGAAAAATTACCCATGCATATCTCTTGTAAATAAAAAGCTAGAAAAAGACTAAATTTAAAACCATCAATTAAATACTAAATTTTAAATACTGAAAATAAAATGAGAAATTAATAAAAGTAAAAATAAGAAAACTATAGAATTAATAAAGAAAATTGAGAATTGATTTTATAAAAAAATAAATAGATAAATCTTTAGTTAATTTGATTAGAAAAAGGAAAGAAAAAAACCTAATTACTCACATCAAAAATGAAAATGGTGAACTTACCATCAATGAAAAGGAAATTAAAACAAGAATTAGGAGCTATTTTGCCCAAGTATATGCCAATAAATATGCTAATCTACATGAAATGGTTTAATACTTAAAAAACAGATTTCCCAGATTAACAAAAGAAATAAATTATTTAAACAATCCCATTTTATTTTGTTTTATTGCAATTTTATTTTATTTAAAGAAAACAAATAAGAAAAAAGAAAAATACAAAAGCAATACAGAACAAAATGAAACAAAACATTGTCATGTTCCTAACATCAGGGAAGATTCAAAATATATAACAATACATACCAGTTCAAGAAACTACATATAATAGTAGAAGAAATTATATTCATGAGGGTCCACCTTTTCTTCCTTGCAAATAGTTCTTTTGTTCTCTGCTGTGCCTATTTTTACTTCATTATTTTTTTCTACTTTTCATCCCTCTCTACCCTAAATAGACTATAGTTAAGAAAGGATATATTTATATATACAAAATAGATATCTACAAGCACATACATACATACATATACAATACCTCCGCACATAAACACACAGACACAGACACACACAGACACACAGACACACAGACACACACACACACACACACACACACACACACACACACACACATGCCTTTCCTATGCCTCTTGTCCTTTTGCTTTAATTTGGCTCTTAACTTGTCATGCTATTACTTAGTCTTCCCTCACTCATGGATTCCTCCCTTGTCTTCTTCCTACATTCTTTGCTTCCTGGTCTGGCCATCCCTCCCTCTTTATTTCTTTACAGATTTTGGAGGGTACTATACCCTTCATGAATTTTATGTCCTAATACATGTTTAATTCTTGTATAGATTCCATATACTGCCAAGAAAAAAAGTATATTCCTTTCTGTCTCCATTCAATTTTCTCCAAAGGTCTATCATACCTAACTTTTCTGAATTCTATTTATCTCCTTAACTTCTTTCTTATGCATTTTGTGGTTTAATTTATCTAGTTCAGAGATGTCAGTAGGTTTTCAGAACTATGAGCCCTCTTCTCCCCTCTAATGCCTCTGTTTATTTTTCCTCTGCACCTTATTTGTATGACATAATTACTATTTTTACCTTAACTCCATCCCAGTCTTTCTTTTGAGCTGCCATGTTGTTGATGTCAATCTTAAACATATGGTACATATTTCCCACATTACAAAAAAACAAAAACAAACATAAACAATTTGTCCATGTTGACATGTGAACTTTTGTTGTGACTGCAGATAAACCTGGCACAACTCTAATTGTAGTTCCAGCATATTTGAATTTGTTTTCCTTAATTCTTGCAAAATTTTCTCTTTGACCTTGGGGGTTTTAAGATTTGGCAATACTGTTCCTATGCTTTTACCATAAAGGATCTTATTGGAGTGATGATTTGTGGAATCTTTCCTACTACTGTTGCCTCATGTTCTGTCACTCCAGAACAATTTTCTTTGATTATTTCTTGCATTATTGTGTAAAGGTTCTTTTTTTTGCTCACAAATTTCAGGCAATCCAATTATTCTTCTATTTTCTCTTCTTGATTTGTTCTCCAAATCTATCATTTTTCTTATTAGATGCTTCACATTCTGTTATATTGTTTTTCAATCTTTATAATCTGTTTTTTTTTCCCTCATAGCTTTCCTGACTTCTCTTGCCCAATTCTAATTTTCAACTAATTATTTTCATCTTTGAGAGTCTATCTCCTCTTTTAGTTTGTTAACATATTTTTTTCACAATCTTCTTGTTTTTATCAGATGGATGTTATTTCTTTTTAGTTTTTCCTCAATGTCTCATTTGATTTTTAAATTCTTTTTTTTAAGTTCCTCTATAAATTCTCTCTGTTATTCTTTGGGGTAGAAGCTTTTTTTTTACTTCAATGTCTTCTTTTGAAGATGAATTCCAGTCTTCTCTATTCCCATAGTATCTTTTTGTAAGTAGATTCTTCTTTGCCAATTCTTTATTTTTATTTATTTATTTTTTTTAATAAGAAGTATTACTGTAAACACTTCTAATCCTGGGGTGAGGGAGATGGTATCTATGGCTTCACCTCTGCTCATTCCTTTAAATAGTAACCATAAACTAAGAGCTCCACCCTCCTGACCATCTCCCTTACCCCAGGACCACCAGGAACCCTAACTCATCATGTTGGTTCCCTTACCTAAAATCTAGACCTTATCACTAAGATATAGAGGGATTGTGTTCTATGTTGCTAGAGTGGCCATTGACATTGAAGAAATACATGTAGGTTCTCAAAAAAAATTACAGTAATTATTGAAATCAAACAGAATCAAATAGGGCAAAATTTATTTCCAAAGGTAATTTAATTTCCTAATTTTCAAGGAGGAGGTTTAAAATGCAACAGGGATTATTATTGTTATTATTAGGCAATTGGGATTGTGATTTGCCCAAGGTCACACAACTACTAAATGTCTGAGACTGGATTTGAATTCAGGTTCTCCTGATTCCAGGATCAGTGTTCTATCCACTGATTGCCCTAAGAGAGATTTGCACAGCTTATACTCACTCCTTTTTAGCAATGTCATTTTGCTTATTGCAATCAAATCATGAAACCATATTGATACCACTAAATGAGACCCATCAACCCTCAAAAATCTACATAGGAAAGTAGAATCACGTGGATAAATAGTTGAGGGATAATATGCATCTGGGACAAACATGAAGCTGAAGAAGAGGAAGAGAATAGGATGGACTGGTTTTAAAAATTGGAAGAAGTAGTTCAAGCATTATTGCTCTTCTTTTCTTTTATCTTAAATCTGTGTTGAAAGTGAAGCTCCAAAGGATGAACTGTCTAATTGAGAGATGGAACTTGTCCTCAGTTCTTCTGATTCCTGTATCATGGTTCACTCTTCTCTACCATTCCGAAAAAGCCAATTCCCAAAGGAATGAAACAAGAGATGAACAAGTTTAAGAATCTGTCTGTTTAAATATATGATAGTTTATAATGTTATTGGGGAAATGGTTGTTTCTCCTGTATATTTGGGGACTTTCTTGAACATCTCTAAGATAAAGCCCAACTTACTCATTGGCATGGATCATTTCCTCTATTCAGTTGGAAAAATACAAATCCCATCTACACAATAACCACCAATGCTGGCACCCAGATACTGTCTGAGACTTGGGGGGTCAGAACTTTTTAAAAAATTAAACCAAATGAAAGGCTCTTGTGTTCTTTTATTTTGTTTTCAAGTTGTTGTTGATTGCTTGGAAAGCCACCATTTCCAGTCCATTGCTTTCTAATTCATTCCCGTCCAAGGTGTTATTTTGTATGGGCAGCACTCCTGTGCTATCCTGCCATGGCTGTTGATTACTCTGTAATTAAGGCCCCTATGGAGAAGAGAGAAAGCACCCCTTTCACAACACTTCCTTATTCCTTTGGGTTTTCATTCCCATTGGAACATTGTTTAGACTTGTCCTTTGGAAAGCCTTTCACTGGGCTCTTTTGGCCCTGAGTTTGTTTTCTCAGAATATTCTGAATTTGGGGACCAAAGCAGATGCCTTCAGCTAATGTGCTATTGAGACAAGAAAGATGATGCTAAACAAAACTCACTGCAAAGGGTGTCACTGGAGTGGTGATTAATGCTCCCTTTTTCAAGTCTATACACTTTGATTCTCTACTGAAATCCTTCTCCATGGCACAGAAGTCACCCAGAGTTCTCTAAGACATGCCAGCAGAGCACAGGCTTTGGGCAGTTCTACACAGTACAATGGATTTAGAGTAGAGATTGAGGGATGGATTATATGTTTTCATTTGTGGACTGATCTAGTTTTATTTGAAACTGTTCATTATCCCAAATCTGGCCATACAATATTTTTTTCAGCCATTATAATTCACAAAAGCCATCTACAGTGAATGTCAGTTTCAATGTATTTCACAGTATAAGAGATGATTAGGGAAGTTACTGAGCAAACAGATTAATTTTCTAATCAAGTTTATGAGATTACTGAATATGGAACTTTTTGGTTTTTTTTCAGCTCAGATCTTAATCTATGATTTAAAACCCTATGTGAGGTATCATAAATGAATATGGGGGTTGCAAAATTAAAATTTATTATAGATAAATGTTTGATTTCTACACCTATTTTATATACCTATAAACCCAAGGTTGCATTTTAAAAATTATTGGGTGAAAAAAGAGTTATAAGTGGAAAAAATTTAAGAAACTCTAGAGGCAACTAAGGTGCACCTCTTCATATAGCATGCTTCTTATAGCATATTATTATACTAATTGGATTTCAGAGATAAGGGTTATCTCTCTATGCTGTTTCCTATGAATCAGCTGTCTTCCTCCCTATTTCCCTACAAAAATGAGCTCTCAGAATTTCTTTTCCATTATAGAATGACAAACAAGTTTGCAGCAGAAAGAACAAGTATTCTGGTGGAAGGGACAATACAGCAGAACTATCTCCATATCCAGGAGCAGATAAACGTAATTTGCTGCAAAAACTCATAACAAGTCACATGCATTGTGCAGTTGTTCAGAGAGCAGAGTTCTTGGATCCTAGGTTCCTCTCTTCTGTCTGTTCTTCTTCCTTTTCTAAGCATAGGTCAGAAATAAGAGACCTGATAATGGATACCCCTACTTCAAGAGATGACAACAATGGGATCACTAAGAGATTTCTTGCAGATGGATGTAGCAGAAGCAGATATGTGAATGTACACTGGTCCCAAATTAAAGAGTTCTCAATTTTGAGAATTCTAGAATTGGACAGAATTTCAGAAAATTAGGATTGGAAAAAACCTCAGAAGTCATTTAATTCAACTTATACATGAAAAAAAAATTCCAAAAAATTTATCATTCTCTATCTATGCACCATCTTCAACTGAGAACAACCTATTAGCATAGGGGGCAGCCTATTTTCTTTATGGATTGCTCTTCTTTGAGGGAAGATTGTTATTCCCTCTTACCCACCTCATATCAAGCCTAAATTTCTTTGAAATTTCTATGCATTGCTATCAGTTCTTTCCTCTGCTACCAAGCATAGGAGATTGAATTGCTTTAACTGTTATATGACATCCCTTCAAATCGCTATTATGACACTTTTTTTTGGTTGAGGGTCAGAAAGGACCCCAAAAAGTTTGGAATAGCAGACTGGTGTCATGAGGTTACTCAAAAGAATTTGCAGGCTTGAAGCTAAGTTAAGGGGCAATGTTTATTGTAATTGTAAGGCCAATTATAGCATACTAAGTTCCAAAAGAATTTTGAAAAGCACCAGGAACAAGGAAACACATTTATCCAGTTCTTCATGTCTTGGATATGCTAATTTTATGGCCCACAGGTATAACTGAGGAGTGGTCTCCGGAGTTTTGTTATCACTGACCAGCAGATCTAGTACTATCCTAAGGCCAGAAGACTTAGAAACATTGGCAGACAGATTGTCAGAACAACAGGATCACTAATATATCATCCCTAAAATCTAAGGAAAGAAATATTATATTCTTAGGCCAGAAGACTTTTACATTCATTGATAGGCAGATTGTTAGAACAATAGCCTTTTAAGGTCAGAGAGACTTCAGGGATCATTGATTCTAAGGCCAGAAGACTTTAGAATTATTGACAGATTGTTAGAACTTTAATGGTGGGGGGAGGAGGGAATGGGGACCTCCTTACTGATGTTTCCTCTAGAAGGTATATTCCTTCATTTTCTTCTCCAGGCTAAATATACTGAGTTCTTTCAGCCATGAACTCAAGACCCATAACCATTCTGGTTGCTCTCTTTTGGATAGTCTCAAATTCATTAATATCTTCCTAACCAGAGATGCTCAAAAGTGAACTGATTTTGTACAGAAACTATTGTTCATCCTTCTTTTTTGAAATTGACTAATGACATCAGATGGGTGATGTCATGACTTGAAAGTGAATTGGATTTAAGTCCTTAACCTCCCTTCTCCAGAGTTATCTGAAATGACAAGATATAGATCAAGATGAAAGGTGATGAACTAAGATGCAGAAGAAGACATCAATCCTTTGAAGCTAGATTTTTCCCAGAATACAATTTGTCTGAGGCAACACCCCATTCAGAAGATAAAAAACGAGGTAAGAACAGAGTCAAAGGATGGCTTGAATAAAAGAATAAATTTAGGACGTAAGACTTTCACAGTTTCTGGACATGACAGAAACAATACCTTTTTACACTCACTCAGCCATGAAAACCCAAACAATGAGCAAGAGAGATTTGGGCTAGGATCTATTATTAGTCAATCAGTGAGGGTCAGAATGATTTGAATTTAAAGGCATAGTCAAGCAGCATTATGGGACAAGGACTTCCACACTAAGGATTTACTGGTCCTCCATTTCATTCTTTTGTGTTTTTTCCCTCCCACCCCATTTGACTGTAAACTTGTTGAGGTCAGGGACTCTTTTTTTTTTTTTTTTTCCCCTCTTCTCACCAATTTAAAAAGTTCTTAGCTATGACATTCATTCATTTCAGTGTGTTTGACTCTTTGGGACTCCATTTGGAGTTTTCTTGGCAAAGTTACCAAAGTGGTTTTCATTTCCTTCTCTAATATTTTTTACATATAAGGGAACTGAGGCAAAAAGGTTAAATAACATTCAGAATTGAAGGAAATTGTGTCCCCTTTACTCCTTGGGGGAACCCTGAAAATTTGTTCCCTTTAGGGGGGAATTCCTGAGTCTCAAACTCTCTCAGCCTCTTGGGAGGGGCTTCTGTCCTTAAGGGAAACTCCCAAGATAAGAAATCTCTTTTCAATTGGAAATCTCTGGCCCTGGGGCATAATCAACATTGAGTGATTCAAACTCTCAGTAAAATAATCTCATTCAATTTTGAATTGAATTAAAGCCCTAAACCTCAGTTAGTAAAAAACAACCTGGAAAAGGACTTTGGCCACTGTTGAAGATTTAATCTCTTCCCTATCCAGATTGTAATGCCAGAGAAACTGAGGAAAGCTAGAGATGAGAGAGTATTTAATAATTTATTTAATGGAGAGATTTACTGGGACCAAAGGATCCATGGTTTGGTCCCAGGGCTGAATGAGACTATTGTCTCTAAGAATCCAGCAAACAATGAAAGTTCTCAATGACATATATAGACTGAGGTGGTGAAGAGTTAGGGTTCTGAGAACATGAATGGGACTCTGATAATCTGGTTCTGACATGGCGAGGGGAGGCATGGGGGGAGGAAACCTGGAGATGGGGAGAGGCATCTTGATAAGATGGTATTTGACATTCCATTCCAGTAGCTTGGGATGGGGAGAGGCATTCTGATATTCTAAAACATAAGATCTTTTACCCTTATCAAATATTGTGATAAAGAATTTTGCACAACTAACCTTTGAGAATCAGGGAAACTGAGTCAAAACTGGGTCAGGATAATTATGGAAACTGAGAACTGTTGAAGAGGAAACCCCAAAACTTTGAAAAATCCTTAAAGGAGAAAACTTTCTTTAGACTCTGCCTCAGGGAAGGGACTCCACCCCAAGCACAAACAGTTTCATCTTTGTTATCTCTGTGGGGAGGGCTCAGTTCAGATGATGAGGTCTGCCAAATGATGAGGTCTAGATAAGGGATACCTAAATAAAATTAGGATTAATTGAGGTCTAGTGACAGGTTTGGGGTACAGGGAGTCAAATGGAGCTCCCCTGCAACCCCTTTGGATTTGGCACAAGGATACAAAGTTAAATGAGTTCTAGCAGCAATGCAGAGTCCCCTGTAAAGGAATTTACAGGCCCCAAAACCTAGATTGATAAAAAAAGGTTTATTGTAGGGTTTGGAAGCAAGGTTAAAGTCTGGTTAGTAAAAGGTATTAATTAGAGAAAAGAATACAACATAAGTGGTGGACAGAGAGTCTGTGATACAAAGCTTGTTGCTTGCATGTTTCGACCCTCTGCAAAGAGATGATTCCAGCTTGGCTCTTTTATTTGCTTGAAGGGGTTTATGGGTGGAGTCCCAAGTTGGTTGCTTGCTTCACCCGGTGAGGGCCAGAACCTGCCAGGTGAGGATTGGGAAACCTGAGCAGATCATTAGAATGGGGGCTGGGGACAGCCCAAGTTAGCTCAAATCTGGATATCTCCTTTTGGAATACAAAAGGGTGGTTTTTACCAGGTCTTGTAAATCAAAGGTCAGCCATGGGGGTTGGAGATCAGAAAGGAATGTTAAAGGGGTCTACCGCCCGCATCACAGAAATCATTGAATTCAATTCAAATTCTAACCTTGGCTGAAATCCAGCCAGGAGCCAGCCTGGGACTCTACCCACAAGCCCTTTTCAGCTTGTAGACAAGCCCCTTATTATAAAAGAGCCACATTGGAGCCTTCTCTTTGCAGAGGTCCCAAACATGGCAGCCTTACACCTGGCATGGCAAGGATCTCTGGCCACTGGAACACTGGTTCTGGTGCCCTCTCTCTACTTTCATCTTTTACTAACTAGACTTTAACTTTACTTCCAAACCCCATAATAAACCTCTTTTATCAATCTGGGTTTTAGGGTCTGTAAATTCCTTTACAAGGGACTCTTGCGCCACCACTAGACCTCATTTAACTCCATATCCTTGCGCCGAATCTTAAGGGGTTGCAAGGGAGCTCTATTTGACTCCCTGTACCCCAAACCTGTCACTAGACATCAATTAAACCCTAATTTCATTTAGGTACCCCAATTCTAGACCTCATCACTGTGGTGTAACACAGATCATTGATAAAATGTTAAACAACATAGAACCCAGAAAAAAGTCCCGGGTTACTCTAATGGATGCTTTCTGCCACACTGACATAGAGCCATCAACAATTATTCTTTAAGTTTGGCCAATCACTTCTGCATGCATCTTATTGTCTTAGTATCTAATCTGCATTTCTCAATCTCAATCAATGTGAGACACTTGAATAAACCTAAAATTTAAGTAACCTATATTAATAATATTCTCCTTTCTTATTAGCTACATAATTTCATCAAGAAAGGGTCTGATTTCAACAGTTTTTGATGTATCCATCAGTTTTTTTTTGTTTTGTTTTTTAATCACTGCTTTCCCTTTTAAATGTCCAACCATCCTTCTAACAATCTATGCACAACATAATTTTGTGTAATTTATAATTCCAGTGAAGTACCACCAAAACCATAATTAAATTTGATCTAATGAACTCATTATTTTAACATAATTGCTTTATGTTTATTTTAATTATTTAACATAATAAATGTCTTATTTTATTTTTATTATTTTAACATGACAATGGTTTGGTTGGCTGGATGTATTACCTTTTAGTAATGGAGGGACTGAGAACCAAAATACACATCTTGACAAGTCCAGTGGAACTTGATAGATTTATTGGCTTACTTTGTGTTAGCTATCACTAAAGATGCACCTGAAAACAGATTGCTTCTCTTTGGAGTGATATTACAAAGAAAAATGGGAATCAAATCTGTTTTAGAGCAGGTGGTACAGCATGGAGTTGGGTATACATTCAAATTCTGGTGATATTACTTTTTTTCTAGGGTCTCTTCACTTTTAAGTTTGTTCTGCATTATTAACATTTGTTCCTTCACTTCCTTAAATCTAGACAATTAACAAAACAATGAGTCAAGTCCTTAATTTACATCCAAGATGTAAAAACTCACACTGGAAAAGTAACAATTGCTTTAGAAGTTCTATAAGCTACTCCTTCCCCAATGCCTGGCTCTTTTGTGTCACATGAAAACCTTTCAGCCTTTTATTTCCCACATAGTGACACTCAGTGTAGCAAGTAATATTACTTTTTTACCTGAGTGAAGTAAGTCACTTCATGTCTTGACCTTAGTTTTTTTATTTGAGAGGGTCTAGATAGATCACCTCTTAAAGTACCTTATGATCTAGACTCATCTTCTCATTTAGAAAATGATAAAATTGTATAGGCTAGATATAAAGTTACTTGTTTAAATCCACTTGTTACTTAGCTCTACAGCCAAGACTCTACTCTCTTAGTTCAAAACTGTTTGGACTCTGGATTCCTACCACACTGCCATTTCTGATGACTTAAGGATTGAAATTCTAAAATTTATAGTTTGATGCTCACAAGATGAGAGATCTTATGGAGGGGCCCAAAGAAAGCATTTTGTCCAAGTGATTGATTCATTTTAGGGAAGAAATTGAGGTTCAGAGTTTCCCTGGGTCATGCAGAGAATTAATGGATAGAATTATTTATCAAAATAGCTTTTCTGAATCTGAATTCAAAAACCACCTCCTTCTATATGTTTGACTACCATCTGCATGTATATGACACAAAAATCTATGTGTTCATCTTTGCCTTCTGCCCTTTGATCCATTCCTATCTCACATTGTTTCCAGATGGATTTCTTTTTGCTATTTTAGACTGCATGTGGGAAGGCAGCTGCTTTCCTTCAGGACCCTACCCTGGGTTGACCTTTACCTACTAAGGTAGTTAGGGAAGACCTGTACCAGGCTTTGAAACCCATCACAGAATGAGGTTAATCCTTATATTAGCCCAAAGAGCCATAAAGAATCTCCAGGCTACAAGCACTGCTGATAACCCCCAGATGCAGGATCAAAAGGGGAAATTATACCAAGTCTGAGCTTGTTTCACAGATAAAAGAACACTTCAATAGCCGTGGCTTTCTTTGGGGGTAAACACATACACTTTAGAGTTTCTAAATGTTTTTAATGAGCAAATTCAACACCCACTCCACCTGAAGGCCAACATAAGCTTTCAAGAGGCTTGTCTGGGGAAACATGGTCTCAAGGAAATGGTGTGCAGTATTTTGGAGAACCTCCATCACAAGAGCTTTTGGAAATTTTAACAAATATTTTGATTTCATATGATAAAAGGGGAAAAAATGTGCTATCACACATACAAACATACATACACACAGATCTCAAAATGCGCCATCAGAATATCCATAATATCCTTTGGAGAATTAAATAAAATTTATCTGGGGATCAATGTATAAAAGAAGAAAAGGTCTGTTTGCTATGTGAATCAAATAGCTCTCTAACCTGCATCTGGTTAATGTCATGTCCTTCACTTCTGAGACTGGTCTTGCCAGCTCATGCTTGCTTGTGAGCAGCTTCTAGAGTGTTCTTGCCTTAATAGATTTGTTTAAAAAACAAATAGTTTAAAAAAATTCTTTGACCTTTCACTTGTTCATTCTAGATAATGCTGATGCCTTTAAAAATAGCTGCAAATCTGTTATGATACTGAACAGATGGACCCAAAAAGAATAGAATGCAATAGCAAAGATTTGAATTCACAACAAGCATTATAACTTTTTATTTCTAGGAGGTCACACAATTTAAGGAATATCTCTTCTCATTTGTATTTTTCTTAACTTGAAAAACAAATCACCAACAACAGTAACAACAAATGTTAAGAACAAACCATGTGCCCATATGCCTGGTGGGGGGGTACTAAAAATGCCAGGTAAGACTATAATTCTTCAATGTAGTCTATTCAGCAATGGACTCTAATATACAATATTAGTATAAGAAACATTTTTATAGGAATAAGAATTGGATATTTAAAGATATCTGAATTTGAAAATCCTGTCACTTTCTAAAGATATGAAAATGAATAGCTCTCAGGCCCCAGTTTCTCAATTTGAAAAATATGTGCTATGTTTGTATATAAATAGAAATCATATATATTAATTATACATAATCAAATTTTATTAAGAACTTGTTTTTTTTTTAAAAAGAGGATAAATGTGTAATATGTAATATTATACAAATTTAAGATAGAGTGGAAATAAGCAAAAAATAGCATGGAAATATTTTGTATGATTTATGGGGGGTTGGAGATGGAGAGGAAGGAAAAGAATCTGGAACTCAAAAAGTTTTGGGATTTGTTTTTTTGTTTTTTTTGCTGAGGCAATTGGGGTTAAGTGATTTGCCCAGGGTAACACAGCTAGGAAGTTTTAAGTGTCTGAGGCCGAATCTGAACTCAGGTCCTCCTGACTTTAGGAACTCAAAAATTTTAAAAACAAATTTAATTTTTTTTACATGTAACTATGGAAAAATAAAAATATTAAATGTTTTGTTGTTGCCTTTTTTTTTTTTTTAACCATGATAATTCTTCTTTTCTCCTACTACTATCATCACCAAACCTTCCTTTGACACAAAGAAGAACAACAAAACAAAACCAACCAACAAAGTAATTTCCCCTGATTACCTATGGCATATTCTACTACTACTATTACTAAGGAGACAGGAGTGCCTCCTTAATGAGAGGGAAGTTATCATTTGTTTTCAGGGACTGAGACCAGATTATTACAATTCAATGTTAGTTCAGCTTCTTTTTAATGTTGTTTTTTTTTTTTCATCCATGCCTGACTTCTTAAGCATAACACCCTTACCATCACCCATACTTAATCTTATCATCAATTTCTTCCTATCTATTAACTTCTTCCCTGCTCTCTAGAAACACATTCTAGTATCCTTCTTTAAAATACTCTCACTAGTTCTTACCATATTCACCATCTTACATCCTTTCTTCTTTTCAAGGCTATACTTGTTGAGACAATTGTCCACACTTGCTAATTCTCCTTCCTTTTTTTCTTACTCTCTTTTAAACTCTCTGCAATTTAGATACTGACCATATCATTTGACTGAAACTGCATTCTCCAGATTTATCAATGAGCTTTGTTTGCTTTCAAATAATCACATTTTCATGAACCAAATATTCCAAGGACTATATATAGCACTTTAGACTAATAGTCACCCTCTTGTTTCATCATAGACTCCCATGGGTTCAGTCATCTCACTGAAGATAACTTCCACATTTATATAACCAACACATTTGACTGAAACTGCATTCTCCAGATTTATCAATGAGCTTTGTTTGCTTTCAAATAATCACATTTTCATGAACCAAATATTCCAAGGACTATATATAGCACTTTAGACTAATAGTCACCCTCTTGTTTCATCATAGACTCCCATGGGTTCAGTCATCTCACTGAAGATAACTTCCACATTTATATAACCAACACCATCACTCAAGAGAGCTCCCATCTCAAATTTTCAACAGATTTTTTGGACATCTTGAATTGGATATCTTATAAGCATCTCAAACACAAGATGTCCATGGTTTTCTTCTTAACTCTTCCCTTTTCCAACTTCCCTATTATTCTCACAGACACTATTATTCAACTCAACTTTAAAATGTTGGTGTCAATCTCTAGTCCTTTCTTTAGCTCACTATTTGCCAAATCTTTTCATTTTTTTCTTTACAAGATTGTTCAAATAAATCTCCCTACTTACACAACCTCTATCTTGACCCAGTGCAGCAACCTTCGTTATCATCTAGAATATGTCAATGGTTTTCTAGTTGGTTTCATTATCTCAAATCTCTCTCCATTCCAATCCATCTTTCTCTGAACTCCTAAAATGATATCCCTAAAATTGTATCTAATTATGTTTCTTCAATATTTTATTGTTTCTCTATTACTTCCAAGATTAAATATAAAACCTTTTTATTTGACAATTAAAGTTTCTCAAATTGAGCCTTTTTCTATCTCTTTTCAATTTCCTCCCCATTCTACTGAATTCTACAAACCCCATCATCTAGTGACATTGTCCCTTGAACATGAAACCACAAGTACTGTTTTTGTTTATCATGCTTTCAATGTTCTCTTTTTCAATCTTCCACTCTTAGAACCTCCGGCTTTCTTCATCTTCAGGAGAATTTTCCTTGTTATCTGTTGCTTCTCAGCTGTCCTTAAGCTTCATTAAGATTACCATTCACCTTCTTTATTTTTAATCTTGTATATTTGAATCTATATAGTATCTTAGAATTAGGATGTAATTCTAATTACATTAAGATATAATTAGAATATTAGAAAATATTCTAATTAGAATATAATTAGAATACTAGAAAATATTCTAATTAGAATATAATTAGAATACTAGAAAATATTCTAATTAGAATATAATTAGAATATTAGAAAATATTCTAATTAGAATATAATTAGAATATTAAACTCCTTGAAAGCAAGGACTGTTTTTACTTTGTCTGTTTATCCCTAGCACTTAGAATAATGTCTGGCACAGAGTTAATGCTCAATTAATTTGGTGATTGAAAATACAAATGATGTTATCTATGACACACAACAAACCAGGAACAGGAAAAAGTAGTTAGACTCCTGGGATGGGTTTTGAAGTAGATTTAACCCCCACCAAAGTACCAGGGAAGACAGAATTTAAAAATTTGACAGAAATAAGAATATAGAGTAGAGGAATGAAAATCTAGCCTCTCTTTACCTGTTGAATCACTTAACAAAGGAGAACTTTTTTTGCTTGTCTACTAAACTCCATTTAAGTAAATTTTGGAATTTGTGGGGTACAGATTATTTTCTTTCCCTTCACCTATAATATCAAATTTATAAATTTGACACAATCAAAATCTTCCACAAGTTTGAAATGAAGTCCAATTATACAAATCTGCTAGTCCCAGAACTGAGAAGCAAATTGACTCTTAGTTTATCTTTGCACTCTATGTGGTATAAGAAATGAAGCTTTGCAAGTGGTGTTCACAAGTTTAATACTGGGGAGGGGGGTAAGAGGGAAGGAAAGGAGAAAAGCATAAGCAGGGGTTAACAGGATGACAAGCAATATAGAATTAGTCATTCTAACCATAAATGTGAATGGGGTAAGCTCTCTCATAAAGAAGAAGCAGTTAGCAGACTGAATTAAAAGTCAGAATCCTACTATATATTGTTTACAGGAAACATACCTTAAACGGGGTGATATATTCAAACTAAAAGTAAAAGGGTGGAGCAGAATCTACTATGCTTCAGGCAAAGCCAAAAAAGCAGGGGTAACCATCCTCATCTCAGATCAAGCAAAAACAAAAATTGATCTAATTAAAAGAGATAAGGAAGGGCATTATATCCTGCTAAAGAGTAGCATCAATAATAAAGCAGTATCAATATTAAACATATATGCACCAAGTGGTGCAGCATCTAAATTCTTAAAAGAGAAATTAAGAGAGCTGCAAGAAGAAATAGACAGCAAAATTATAATAGTGGGAGATCTCAACCTTGCATTCTCAGAATTAGATAAATCAAACCACAAAATAAATAAGAAAGAAGTCAAAGAGGTAAATAGAATACTAGAAAAGTTTGATATGATAGATCTTTGGCGAAAGCTAAATGGAGACAGAAAGGAGTATATTTTCTTCTCAGCAGTTCATGGAACCTATACAAAAATTGATCATATACTAGGGCATAAAAACCTCAAAATCAAATGCAGTAAGGCAGAAATAGTAAATGTATCCTTTTCAGACCACAATGCAATTAAAATTACATTTAATAAAAGCCAGGGGAAAATAGGCCAAAAAATAATTGGAAACTAAATAATCTTATACTAAAGAATGATTGGGTAAAACAGCAAGTCATAGACATAATTAATAACTTCACCCAAGAAAATGACAATAATGAGACATCATACCAAAATGTGTGGGATACAGCCAAAGCAGTAATAAGGGGAAGTTTTATATCTCTAGAGGCCTACTTGCATAAAATAGAGAAAAAGAGGGTCAACGAATTGGGCTTACAACTAAAATTGCTAGAAAAAAAAAATTAAAACCCCCCAGACAAACACAAAACTTGAAATTCTAAAAATAAAAGGTGAGATTAATAAAATTGAAAGTAAAAAAACTATTGAATTAATTAATAAAACTAAGAGTTAGTTCTATGAAAAAATAAACAAAATAGACAAACCCTTAGTAAACCTGATTAAAAAAAGGAAAGAGAAAAAGCAAATTGTTAGTCTTGAAAATGAAAAGGGAGAACTCACCACTAATGAAGAGGAAATTAGAACAATAGTTAGGAGCTACTTTGCCCAACTTTATGCCAATAAATTTGATAACTTAAAGGAAATGGAAGAATACCTTCAAAAATATAGCTTGCCCAGATTAACAGAGGAAAAAGTAAGTAGTCTAAATAGTTCCATCTCAGAAAAAGAAATAGAACAAGCTATTAACCAACTCCCTAAGAAAAAATCCCCAGGACGAGATGGATTTACATGTGAATTCTACCAAACATTTAAAGAACTAACTCCAGTGCTATATAAACTATTTGAAAAAATAGAGATTGAAGGAGTGCTACCAAATTCCTTTTATGACACAGACATGGTACTGATACCTAAACTAGGTCGATCAAAAACTGAGAAAGAAAACTATAGACCAATCTCCTTAATGAATATTGATGCTAAAATCTTAAATAAGATATTAGCAAAAAGACTTCAAAAAATCATCCCCAGGATAATACACTATGACCAAGTGGGATTTATACCAGGAATGCAGGGCTAGTTTAATATTAGGAAAACTATTAGTATAATTGACCATATTAATAATCAAATTAATAAATAACATATGATCATCTCAATAGATGCAGAAAAAGCATTTGATAAAATCCAACATCCAGTCCTACTAAAAACGCTTGAGAGGATAGGAATAAATGGACTATTCCTTAAAATAATAACGAGCATATATTTAAAACTGTCAGTAAACATCATATGTAATGGCAATAAATTGGAACCTTTCCCTGTAAGATCAGAAGTGAAACAAGGTTGCCCACTATCACCATTACTATTCAATATAGTACTAGAAACACTAGCCTCAGCAATAAGAGCCGAGAAAGAGATTTAAGGAATTAGAATAGGTAATGAGGAAATCAAACTATCACTCTTTGCAGATGACATGATGGTATACTTAGAGAACCCCAAAGACTCTACTAAAAAGCTGTTAGAAATAATTCAGAACTTTAGCAAAGTTGCAGGATACAAAATAAATCCACATAAATCCTCAGCATTTTTATACATTACCAACACAATCCAACAGCAAGAGATACAAAGAGAAATTCCATTCAAAATAACTGTCGATAGTTTAAAATATTTGGGAATATATCTATCAAAGGAAAGTCAGAAATTATATGAGCAAAATTATGAAATACTTGCCACAAAAATAAAGTCAGATTTAAATAATTGGAAAGACATTCAGTGCTCTTGGATAGGCCAAGCAAATATAATTAAGATGACAATACTCCCCAAACTAATTTATTTATTTAGTGCTATACCAATCAGACTCCCAAGAAACTATTTTAATGACCTAGAAAAAATAACAACAGAATTCATATGGAACAACAAAAGGTTGAGAATTTCAAGGGAAGTAATGAAAAAAAAATTAAATGAAGGTGGTCTAGCTGTACCTGATCTAGAACTATATTATAAAGCAGCAGTCACCAAAACCATTTGGTATTGGCTAAGAATTAGACTAATTGATGAGTGGAATAGGTTAGGCTCACAGGGCAAAACAAACCCAAAGACCCCAACTTTTTGGATAAGAATTCATTATTTGACAAAAACTGCTGGGAAAACTGGAAATTAGTATGGCAAAAACAAGGCATGGACCTACATTTAACACCACATACTAAGATAAGATCAAAATGGGTCCAAGATTTAGGCATAAAGAACGAAATCATAAATAAATTAGAGGAACATGGGATGGTTTACCTCTCAGACTTGTGAAGGAGGAAGGAATTTATGTCCCAAGGAGAACTAGAGACCATTATTGGTCACAAAATAGCAAATTTTGATTACACCTAATTAAAAAGTTTCTGCACAAACAAAACAAATGCAAACAAGATTAGAAGGGAAGTAACAAATTGGGAAAACATTTTTACAATTAAAGGTTCTGATAAAGGCCTCATCTTCAAAATATACAGAGAATTGACTTTAATTTATAAGAAATCAAGCCATTCTCCAATTGATAAATGGTCAAAGGATATGAACAGACAATTTTCAGATGATGAAATTAAAACTTTTTCTATTCATATGAAAGAGTGTTTCAAATCACTATTGATCAGAGAAATGCAAATTAAGACAACTCTGAGATATCATTACACACCTGTCAGATTGGCTAAGATGACAGGAACAAATAACGATGAATGTTGGAGGGGCTGTGGGAAAACTGGGACACTGATGCATTGTTGGTGGAATTGTGAAAGAATCCAACCATTCTGGAGAGTAATTTGGAATTATACCCAAAAAGTTATCAATATGTGCATACCTTTTGACCTAGCAGTGCTACTACTGGGCTTACATCCCAAGGAAATACTAAAGAAGGGAAAGGGCCCTATATGTGCCAAAATGTTTGTGGTAGCCCTTTTTATAGTGGCTAGAAACTGGAAAATGAATAGATGTCCATCAATTGGAGAATGGTTGGGTAAATTATGGTATATGAATGCTATGGAATATTATTGTTCTGTAAGAAATGACCAACAGAAGGAATACAGAGAGGCTTGGAGAGACTTACATCAACTGATGCTGAGTGAAACGAGCAGAACTAGGAGATCATTATACACTTCAACAATGATACTGTATGAGGATGTATTCTGATGGAAGTGGATATCTTCAACATAGAGAAGAGCTAATCCAATTCCAATTGATAAATGATGTGACAGAATCAGCTACATCCAGAAAAGGAATACTGGGAAATGAGTGTAAGCTGTGAGCATTTTTTTTTTTATTTTGTTTTTTGTTTTTTTGTTTTTCTTCCCAGATTATTTTTACCTTCCAAATATAATTCTTCCTTTGCAACAACAACAACAAAATTCGGTTCTGCACATATATATTTTACCTAGGATATACTATAAGATATTTAATATGTATGGGAATGCCTGCCATCCAGGGGAGGGAGTGGAGGGAAGGAGGGGAAAAATTTGGAACAGAAGGGAGTACAAGGGATAATGTTGTAAAAAAAAAAATACCTATGCATATGTACTGTCAAAAAATGTTATAATTATGAAAATTAATAAAAAAAAAAAAAGAAATGAAGCTTTGGATGTAAAGGATCTGTGTTCAAATACTTCTTTGGTCATTGCTTTTGTGACAAGTCACTTAATTTTGGGGGGCCTTGGTTTCCTCATCTGTAAAATTATGGCTTTGAAGTGATGACTTATATGGTCATCTGTAGTGACCAGTTCTAAATTTATCTTCCTATGATAAGTAAACAATGGTAGTGACAGGTAAACTTTCCAAAAATGGAAAGTGTTTAGGTTATGAATCTGGGTGACCAGATGGATAGTACTTTTCCCACTAGTTGGAAAGAGAAGAGGGTTTTAATGAAGAAAAAATATAATGAATTCAGTTCTAGACATGTTGAGTCAAAGTTGTCCAGGGAAATCCAGCTCAAGATGTTCTAGAGGTATTTGGAAATGGAAGACTGGAGATCAGGAGAGAGGTTAGGGCTGGATTAATTGCATTTGAAAATTATTTGCATAATACTTTTCAGATGAAAATTGAATCCATGGGAGCTGATGAGATCAACAAGCATAATTGCATAGAGGGAGAAGAGATAAGGCCCCAGTCTCATAGGACACCCTCATTTAGCAGCACCAACATTTGTCACCTGAATGATCATATAACAAAGGAGACTGAGGAGGGGTCAGATAAATAGGAGGAGAACCATGGAATAATCATGTGTGAGAACTAGGAAAGGAGAGGATATCTAGGAAGAGGGAACAGTCAACAGTATTAAAAGCTATAGAGAGAGCAAGATGGATGAGGAGTGATTATCTGATCTATAATTTGAATTGTGTCCAACTCTTTGTGACCCCACTTGAGGTTTTTCTTGGCAAAGATACTGGAATGGTTTGGCTTTTGCTTCTCCAGCTCCTTTTACAAATAAGGAAACTGAGGCAAACAGGCCTAAGTGACTCGCCCAGGCTCACACAGCTAGTAAATATTTGAGGTCATATTTGAACTCATGAGAATACCTTCCCTGATTGTAAACCTAGTGTTTGCCATGATATCTGATTGCCATGATATATAGTGTTGTTTAATTAGCATTTATTGATGGACTGATTATCCCAGGACTAATGTAAGTTTCCCTCTATAGTCCTAAGTGCTTTATTTAAACTTTCAATTTTTCCTTGTATTATTGCTGTTCAGTCTTTTTAGTCTAAAGGAAAAGTAATAGAAAATTTTCTCTTCAGGAAAACAACATATTTGTTTTGATTTATAAAGTAAATGTAGTTGCAGAGAGGTCCAATCAAGTTTCTACTCTCCAGCTTCCTCCCACTGCTAAATAATACTTTTCTTATGGTTCAAGACTTTGTCTAAGGGAAAACATCAGATTCATACTTACTCCACTTAGAAAAATAATGGATTATGAAAATCCACATGTTTCTCCTTTGTTTAAATTAATTCCATTTTAATTTCATTTAATTAATTCAATTAAGTAATTTTATTGAATTAAATAGCTGATGAAATTAGGGGCTCTGATTCCTAGAGCCCCCAGTCAGGATAATCATACTCATACAATTCTAGTGGCTTCATATTGCCTCTAGAATAAAATAGAAGAAACTTTTAAACTTAATTTTTAAAACCCTACATAATCTGCTCCCGACCTATCTTTTCATTCTTATTGGAAATTATTTCTATAGTCTGTTATCCTGGCAAAAATTTCTCACTCAAAACATACCGTTTCCTCTCTGTGAGCCTTTGTACTGTCAATCCCTATGCCCTGAACGCACTTCTTTTTCAGAGTCTTTATTCCTTTAAAGTGCATCTCAGGAATGATTTTATATATGAAGCCTTTGCTGAATTCTAGTCCCTCCCTGCCAAGTATCTTTCTCCCCTCCCAAACTTTGTACATATATTTTATTAACTTTATATTTTTACTATATATAGATTTGTATGTGTGTATATATACACATATGTCTGTATATTCATATACCTACATGTTTGTATGTATACAAATGCATATATATATAAAATCTCCCATTAGATTACAATTTTATTGAAAGTAGGTATTGTTTCATTCCTTGTACTTATATCCTGAATGCCTGACATATGGTAGGCACTTTATTAGCTAGTTGATTGCCTTCAACATTTCATCATCTTTCTCTCTGGCTCCCCACATCCAAAGAAAAAACATAAAAATCAGAAATTATTTTATTTTATGCATTAATAACTATAAATATTAAGGTTAATCAAGTTTTGGATTTAGCATGTCTAAACTGAGCCTGAGGTTGTTCAATTGTGGTGGGCAAAGGTGAAAGGACATCAATAAGCTTTGTTGACTTCTCAGCACAAGCTATAGTCATTCACTTTAATTTCTAACCCCAGTTTCTTTATGGTTCTATTTCTCTTTATCCTGTGTAACATGGCAACCGTGTTGCCCCAATTCCCAATGTAATTCACAAGCTTCATTCCTATCCTATGTATCTCTTTGGTAGAAAGGGTTACATTATTATTTAGTGAAATTAAAAAATATATGAATCAATTATCTTAATATCAGTTTTCACATGATGGAAGGGAGAAACTATATTTGATAGTTGTTGTTTGTCCTTTGTTTCTGAAGAGGACCAATGATATCACAAGGTAATGTCTTGACTTGCACATATATTGAATTTAAGTAAAGTAGATTTGCACAGTCATTTGCTTTGTTCTCTCTTCTGGGCTCATCAAAGTCAGTGGCAAGACAAAAGTCAAGAAAATTGGTGATGGCCTAGGATTCAGTATATGAGTTTGTCATTTTTGGTGTTCAACCAGCTGCTTTCATGGCCATTGGAACCAAGTGTTTTTCCACTCATTCTACTGGAGAAAGTCTTTATATGCTTGGAGGTAGACATCTGCTTCACTGACTGATGGATTTGAGGCTTATGAGTAATTTGATAGTAGGGTGCAAGTGAAAGCTTAGTTTAGAGGTAGAATAGGTACAGGAAAAAATGCAGATATATTTGAAAGTAGTCTTTCAATGGAGATGTTCTCTCCCAACTCCCATTTCAGGACTTACTCAGTTTCTTTTTCAGCCAGCTTATCTAATAGTGCCTCATCTCCCACCCTTCATTCTCAATTACTCCTTTCCAACTACCTTATGACCTGAGAAATTGTTTCTATCCAATATGGTCTCTTCATATTCCCAAATAATTAGTTAGATCCGTTCTGGTATTGTCAAACAACAGAAAGATATTTTTCCAATGATAATTCCATATCCAGATACTTCATTTCCAATATTCTTACCCAGTGAGAAAAAGCCCTATTTCCCCATATCTAACATCAATTCAGCTCCTTCCCAGTGTATTACTCCACTGATGAAAGAGCCTTATCTTCCCTAATATAGTACTTACTCAACCAACTCTTTTTTTTAGTATGCTTTACTGCTTTAAAAAGAGTATAACAAATATTGCTATTTTAGACAATATATATTAAAGAAAAATAAGAATGGGAAATTTTCCAATTTCAACTCAGTTCAATGAGTTCTATTTGTTATGTATGTAATATATGCCAGATACTGTACTATATGCTGAAGATTGAAAGGGAATAACAATATCCCATGCCCTCAGGAAGCTAAATTTCTAATGACAATTGAGGACAGGTCTTATTGAAATTAGATTTCATGTGGAATAGCAAATGATTTGTGATTCTCTTTCAAAGCAGGTCTTCTGATGACAAAAAAAAAAAAAATCTTAAAAATTTGCCTCCAAAAAATTTGCTTCCAAAGAAAAAAATAATTTTTTAAAAAATTAAAGTAAAATTTTTTGCCTAATATGTTTCAGTTTATAGGAAAAAGTAGTCCATTAACATTTCTGAAAGTTTTTTTCTGGTAAATAATGATCAGAATTAACATGCTAACTGCATTCAAGCTTTTAAAACAATTTCTTCTAATTATCAATGTTGCCTGTGTTTATCCTGATATTTGTTTTGCTTCCAGTAAGTTAAAAAACATGAAAGAAAAAGAAGCATGTTTTTTATAATAGAAAAAGCAAACATCATGATAAATCTTGGAAGAAGGATACTAACAACTAAAAGTTTCACTTTAATGTTGACAAAAAGATTTGCTTAATTGTTTCAGAAGGAGATTTTGTCTTTGACTTCATTTTAGGGTTTGAGAATCTGTCAAGTAACATGTGGTTTGTGTTGATCTCACATCAATCCAATTTGTTCCAGGTCTTATATTTGTAACTGTGCAACTCCTATTAACATCAGAGTAGAAGCAAAGAAGGGAAGACAAGGATCAGGATCAAAATTATGGCTTCAGGAAGTAGTTTATAATTCTCAGCTCTTTTCCTAACCCTACTCATGCCCTAAAGTGATACCTGATCTGAATATAACTCAGGGTGCCTCCTAGGCATGGAGAATTATAGACTAAGAGGTCCTGCTGTCAGTAACAGAATCTTTTCCTCTAACATGCTCTAAGACCAAAAAGACACTTAGTCTCCCAATGACAACATTCATTGTGGAGCAGAAATTATTGTGAAAGGGCTTAAGAATTAAGATTAAAAAGTGAATAAGCATGTGGAATTTGGATGAGGACTTTTCACAGAGCAAAAGATATGATAGACAAAAGCTAACTGAGTCTAGTCACTCTGGCTACCACCACTGCTGTCAACCCATCAACCCAGTGATATATGACAGAGAAGATTAAAAAGACATAGGCTGAGGAAGGAATTTGATTGGTTTCTGGTGAGCAAGAGGAGTGAGGAGAAAATGAGATGCTTAGTGAAGATAAAGAGTAAAAGATAAAGAGGACTACCTGTGACTGGTGGTGAGAGTGGCTCCACTAAGGGCTATAGAAAGAAGTATGTAAAATATTGGGGAAACTTTTCCTGACCAAGACTTCATGTAAATGAGAAAACAAATTATTAAAAATCTATATACCAATTTATTTCTTGGAAGAGATATGAGAAAAATGTTATTGATATGTTAATTTTAATAAATACTATAGGCCAGTAAACCTGGGCAGTGTTCTTGCTCTTAGGGGAAAATGAGTCCATTTTTACTGCTTTAGAGATGGAAGGTTGGTTGGTACATTATGATTTCTTCTCCATTGCTTCCATCTGTCATCTCATAGACCAGACACCTATATGTTCCATGAGAAAAATCTTCCTCCTCTGAGTTCCAATCATTCTCTTTGGCTGTTCCCCATTCCTGGAATGGACTCTTTTCTCTAATTATTGAGCCCTCTGACTTCCTTTAAATTCTAGTTAAAATAAAACCTCTTATAAGAAACTTTCCCAACCTCAAATTAATTTCTTTTTTACGGAATTCCTTTCCTTAATTATTTCTTTCCTTTCCTAATTATTTCCTATTTTTCTGAAATACAACTTGCTTTGTATATATTTGCTTCCATGTTTCCTCTTTCTATTAAATTATAATCTTCTCAAGGGCAGACACTGTCTTTTATTTCTTTTTAAATTTCTAGAACTTAGCACAGAACATTGCACATCCTTTGCCCTTAATAAATATTTGTTGAATTGAATTATTTCCAACTTATAAAGATATATGTTGGGATGAAGTTGAGACTGATATAGTTAGGTGGAAGGGGTGTGGCGACACAGAGAGAGACAAAGAGCCAGAGCCAGAGAACCACAGTCAGAGATAGACAGATGCACAGAGAAAAAAAAGAGAGAGAGAAGAGAGAGAAAAAGAAGAGAAGAAAGAGAGAGAAAAAAAAGAATACCAACACATAACATAAAAAGTCACAAAACAAATTGCTCATTAAAAAGTTCTTGCATTGAGGTAAATTAATGCTTGCTGTCTTTATTCCTGATGAACATATTTCTTTGCAACTTCCTAGCATGAATCATTTTCTTTCAAAATTTGACTTAATATGAAAGAATTCTTTAAGTGAAATAATCTGAAATAAGCAAAATCCACTATCATGGCAATAATATAAATGTAAAGGCCAAACAACTGTGTAATTATAATGATTAATCATAATCTGATCAAAGATTTGAGAAAGTGCAATTAAATTCTCTCTTCAAAAAGTTGGGGAACTATGGATGTAAAATGTTGGATATACTGTCAGACAGAATTAATACTAACACTGATTAGAGTTATATAAATTCAGAGGAGACACATGTATTATTTCCCCATATTTCCCCCAGCAGTTTATCTTTGTTTAGTTCTTTATCATTATTCATCCATACTTAAATTTTTGTTTCTCTTTGCTCCTGTATTTGTATTTCAGTGTTTCTTTGCAGTTCTGGTCTTTCCATCAGGAATGCTTGGGTGTTTTTATTTCATTAGAGATTCATTTGTTCCCTATACTATTATACTCAGATTTTTTAAGTTATCCTTGGCTTTCAGCCCATATCCTTAGCTTTCTGATATATCATAGTCCAAGCTCTTTACTCTTATAGTTAGTGATTGCTAAATCATGTGTGATCCTGACTTTGGCTTCTTGGTATTTAAATTCTTTGTGGCAGCTTTTAATATTTTTTTTTCTTTTTTCTGAAAGCACTGGATTTTGGTTCCAATTGGAATTTACTTCCATTATAATTCGCCAATTCTGGAACTTTCTCTTGCCTTAGGGTAAAGCTTCTCCCTGGACACTGAAGTAAAAGATTTTCATCCAGCATACTCTTGGCCTGACCTGACCCCGTTCCCACTGTCTGCAAACCCTCTGTGTTTGAATTTCTATGATATGTGGGGCTAGACAAATAACTCTCTGTGACTTTGTGTATTTCTCCATCAGGAATGAATCTGGTGCATTTGCATTTTCTAGATCTGTTTAGTGGAATTTATAAAGGGAAATTCTCCCTATTGCTTTCTATTACTCTACTAATTTGGCCTTGCCTTTCCAAAAGCATTATTTTTGATGAGGACCAGTATCTAGTGAAAAAGTAATGAAAAGTAATCAAGCATTTTTTCAAAAGAATTGAAAACTATTAATAATTTTAGAAAAGTTTGTTTCATAAGTAGTTAGCTGCTGGTGGAACAGTAGATAGAGCTCTGACCCTAGAATCAGGAAGACCTTAGTTCAAATATGGCCTCAGATACTTCCTAGATACCATAACCAGAACATGTAACAATCTTTTTTTTAAACTATGTAAATGTTTTTTAAATTAATTTTTATAATTATAACTTTTTTTTGACAGTATATATGCATAGGAAAATTTTTTTTACAACATTATCCCTTGAACTAATGAAAAAAAAGTCAGATGAAGGTGGTCTAAGTGTACCTGATCTAAAGCTATATTATATAGCAGCAGTCACCAAAACCATTTGGTATTGGCTTAGAAATAGACCGGTAGATCAGTGGAACAGATTAGATACAAAGGACTAAAAAGATTACATCTATAGCAATCTAGTCTTTGATAAACCCAAAGATACCAACATTAGGGATAAAAATTCATTATTTGGAAAAAACTGTTGGGAAAACTGGAAATTAGTATAGCAGAAATTAGATATGGATCCACACTTAACACCATATACCAAGATAAGATCAAAATGGGTCCATGATTTAGGTATAAAGAATGAGATCATAAATAGATTACAGGAACAGAGAATAGTCTATCTTTCAGACCTGTGGAGGAGGAAGGAATTTATCACCAGAGGAGAACTAGAGATCATTATGGATCACAAAATAAAATATTTTGATTACATCATAGTTTGAGCTTTTGTACAAGCAAAACTAATGCAAACAAGATTAGAAGGGAAGTAACAAACTGAGAAAATATTTTTACAGTTAAAGGTTCTGATAAAGGCCTCATTTGAACTGACTCTAATTCATAGGGAAAGCAAGCCATTCTCCAATTGATAAATGGTCAAAGTATATGAACAGACAATTCTCAGATGATGAAATTGAAATTATATCCACTCATATGAAAAGGTGTTCCAAATCACTACTGATCAGAGAAATGCAAATTAAGACAACTCTGAGATATCATTACACACCTGTCAGATTGGCTAAGATGACAGGAACAAATAATGATGAATGTTGGAGGGGATGTGGGAAAACTGGGACACTAATATACTGTTGGTGGAGTTGTGAAAGAATCCAGCCATTCTGGAGAGCAATTTGGAACGATGCCCAAAAAGTTATCAAACTGTGCATACCCTTTGATCCAACATTGCTGCTATTGGGCTTATATCCCAAAGAAATACTAAAGAGCGGAAAGGGACCTGTATGTGCCAAAATGTTTGTGGCAGCTCTTTTTGTAGTGTCTAGAAACTGGAAGATGAATGGATGCCCATCAATTGGAGAATGGTTGGGTAAATTATGGTATATGAAGGTTATGGAATATTATTGCTCTGTAAGAAATGACCAGCAGGAGGAATACAGAGAGGCTTGGAGAGACTTGCATCAACTGATGCTGAGTGAAATGAGCAGAACCAGAAGATCGCTGTACACTTCAATGCTGTATGAAGATGTATTCTGATGGAAGTGGATATCTTCAACATAAAGAAGATCCAACTCACTTCCAGTTGATCAATGATGGACAGAAACAACTACACCCAGAGAAGGAACACTGGGAAGTGAATGTAAACTGTTAGCACTACTGTCTATCTACCCAGGTTACTTATACCTTCGGAATCTAATACTTAATGTGCAACAAGAAAATGGTATTTACACGCATATATTGTATCTAGGTTATATTGTAACATATGTAAAATATATGAGATTGCCTGTCATCAAGGGGAGGGAGTAGAGGGAGGGAGGGGATAATTTGGAAAAATGAATACAAGGGATAATATTATAAAACAAAAAATTACTCATGCATATATACTGTGAAAAAATTATAAATAAATAAAATTAAAAACAACAACAACAACAACATTATCCCTTGTACTCCCCTCTGTTCCGAATTTTTCCCCTTTTTCCCTCCATCCCCTTCCCTAGATAGCAGGCATTTCCATACATATTAAATATCTTATAGTATATCCTAGGTACAGTATATATGTGCAGAACCGAATTTTGTTGTTGTTGTTGTTGCAAAGGAAGAATTGTATTCGGGAGGTAAAAATAATCTGGGAAGAAAAAAAAAAAAGCTCACAGTTTATACTCATTTCCCAGTGTTCCTTTTCTGGACATAGCTGATTCTGTCCATCTCTGATTAATTGAAATTGGATTAGCTCTTCTCTATGTTAAAGATATCCACTTCCATCAGAATACATCCTCATACAGTATCATTGTTGAAGTGTATAATGATCTCCTAGTTCTGCTCGTTTCACTCAGCATCAGTTGATGTAAGTCTCTCCAAGCCTCTCTGTATTCCTCCTGTTGGTCATTTCTTACAGAACAATAATATTCCATAACATTCATATACCATAATTTACCAAACCATTCTCCAATTGATGGACATCCATTCATTTTCCAGTTTCTAGCCACTACAAAAAGGGCTACCACAAACATTTGGCAAATACAGGTCCCTTTCCCTCTTTAGTATTTCCTTGGGATGTAAGCCCAGTAGTAGCATTGCTGGGTCAAAGGGTATGCACATTTTGATAACTTTTTGGGTATAATTCCAGATTACTCTCCAGAATGGTTGGATTCTTTCACAATTCCACCAACAATGCATCAGTCAGTATCCCAGTTTTCCCACAGCCCCTCCAACATTCATCGTTATTTGTTCCTGTCATCTTAGCCAATCTGACAGGTATGTAATGATATCTCAGGGTTGTCTTAATTTGCATTTCTCTGATTAATAGTGATTTGGAACACTCTTTCATATGAGTAGAAATAGTTTTCATTTCATCATCTGAGAATTTTCTGTTCATATTTTTTGACCATTTATCAATTGGAGAATGGCTTGATTTCTTATAAATTAAAGTCAATTCTTTGTATATTTTGAAGATGAGGCCTTTATCAGAACCTTTAACTATAAAAATGTTTTCCCAATTTGTTACTTCCCTTCTAATCTTGTTTGCATTAGTTTTGTTTGTGCAGAAACTTTTTAATTTGGTGTAATCAAAATTTTCTATTTTGTGACCAATAATGGTCTCTAGTTCTCCTTGGGACACAAATTCCTTCCTCCTCCACAAGTCTGAGAGGTAAACTATCTTATGTTCCTCTAATTTATTTATGATTTCGTACTTTATGCCTAAATCTTGGACCCATTTTGATCTTATCTTAGTATGTGGTGTTAAATGTGGGTCCATCTCTAGTTTCTGCCATACATGTAACAATCTTTACCTCAGTTTCCTCAATCAAAAATTGTGATAAAAATAGGACCTATATTACAGGGTTGTTGGAAACATCAAATGAGTCAATATCTGTAAAAACACCTAGAACAGTGTTTGACTCATAGTAGGCATGACATAAATGCTTATTTTTCTCCCTGTTTTCCTTCCCCTAAAAGTAAGACAAAAGCAAATAAGATAAAACACACAACTTGATGTTTCTTCTCACAACCTCAAAATTGATGAGATAATAAAAATGAGAATGATCAATCTTTGAGAGATTGTTGGGAAATTGGGTACATTTATGTGCAATTTGGAATTATCTGAAAAGACAAGAGTGTATCTTTTAGTTCCAAGATTCTGTTGCTAAACCCAAACATAGAAATATTATATATATACATATATATACATATATATCAGAATACTTGTAGGAAGAATTTTTGTAATGGCAAAGAACTAGAAACAAAGTAAATGTCATACATTAGGAAATGGCTAAACAAACTGTGATATACAGGTATTATGAAATTTTATGACATTATAAGAAATTACAAATGTGAAGAACAGAGGAAAACATGGAAAGATATATGAACTGATGCAGTGGAAAATAAGCAGGCAGGAAAATAATAATATATAAAGATTCTAAAAATTAAACCAAAGGAATTAAAATTAAAAAAAAACAAATCCTATATAATTATAATGACCAATTTTATTATTAAAGTTAATGCAAGGAAAAACACCTCTTTCTATTCTTTGCAGAGGCTGAGAAATATGAGCAAGCAGTATCTCATATGTTATCATTAACTTGTTTGTTTTCTTGATTTATTAAATTATTTTTTCTTTAAAAAAATATTACAACAGATTACTGGTTCATGAGTAGGGGAATAAATGTAAATATTTAGGAATGAGGATGTTTAAAAAACTGAAAAGAACAATAAAATTATTTTTATAATTTGTCAAATGAAGAATATATCTTAATCTTTTAGATTGTACCAATTCATTATAGATTTTAAATGTTTAATTTTAATCATTTTTATCAGATTTTTCCCAATAGACATTATTTTCCTTGAAGTGTACTTATGTTTATTTTCTTTCTTTAATGAGGAAATCAATCAAATCTGAAGAAGTTGTGAGGAGTAACCACCATCAAAGAAGTAGTCAGAAAATGAATGGAGGAAAAATGAAGAAAAAAGGCAAAAATTGTCAATATAAAAGGAAGAAATTTCAATTAAAAACCTAGTTTAGGAATAAGTAAATCAAAAGAGAAAGCACTAAAATTAGAATGATTAGCACAATTATTTCAAAAATGGCAAACATTTATATATAAATATACTAAAATAATGAAATTAAATTGATGTTCAATGAAACAAAAAACCTGAAGAATCTCAAAAAAAAAAAAAAACAGGGAAGAGCAACATAGAAATGATCCATAAGATAAATGAAAAACAAAAGAATTAATTAGAACAACTGTATTCAGAACTTGTAGCTTACAAAGCAAAAATAAATGACAAACTAGAAAAAAATTGAGTCAACTGTGGTGAATCTTTCTATAAATGTTTTAAAAAGATGAATTCATTTGGAATTAAAAATATACAGAAATGAAGGACAATCTCAAAGAAAGAAGCAAAAAAAAAAAAAAAAATTAAAAGAACACACAATCTTTATACAAGCAAAAGATACTGACCTCAAAGATAGCTTGTACAGATACAATATCAGACTTATAGGTCTCCTCAAACACATTCTAAGCAGTGAGGAAAATAAATTAATATAATAGAAAGTGTATTATGCATTTTCTAGAAACCATAAAAGAGAATAGGAAACCACAGGATATCCTATGTCTTAAATACAGTTTTATGTTTTATCTTTTTAATTTAATAAAATATACAAAGACTTTTGAAGCATCTTGTACATTCCAAAAAAGGAATGAAGATTAAAATAATATTTTAAAATGATAGCCTGAAAGCTTCCCACCCATCATAAAAGATGAGTGTTCAACAAAAGACATTTGAGGCAATCCTCAAAAGCAATTTGATAAAATTGATAAGCATTTGCCTATGAATCACCTTTCAAGCACTTCCCTAAATAATAGATATACAAGAAATATAAATACAATCACTAAAGAAACAATAAATAAATTAATTAATTATCTGGAGATTTTTTTTTTTAAAGAGTAAAGAAAACAAGAGCATGACCTATGGATTAAAAAAAGAAATGGAAAAACCATTTTTTAAATATGCAAGAGGATAATGATTAAAGTTGAAGTTAAAGAAATAGAAGACATAATGGTAGAGGAACTAGAGAACACCATAAATCAAATATCATGCACCACTATAGATCAATCAATCTACATATATACATACATACATTCATACACACACAATTACAAAATGTGAGAATACATAAATGGGAAAAGGGAAGGCAGCAAACAGAGAAGAATACATTATGTATTCTAGTCAAGTCCATGTGTTAATAATTAAGGGAAAAATAACTCCAAGTATCTTAGCAAGAGATAGCAAATGAAGGGATTTAAACAAGAGAAATAAAATGGAGAAAGTTCAACCAAGTGGTAGGAGGTAATGATGCATATGTGTAACAATGTATATGACTTTAATGGGACATAGAAAACTTATGAGGGAAGTGATCAATCAAGTCGGGACAATATTTATTCTGAGAAAGTTTTTCAAGACAATAATAGAGGTCCATTAAAAGGAGAGAGCTTAGATTTGCTATTTCAGAACCTTTAGTTCCATGAAGAACACAAAGCAGTTCAAGATATAATATACAAGCCGTAAGCCATGAATCAAAGAATAAAAGTTTGAAATACACATAAAGGGAAGAGAAATTGGGAAGGGGGGTGAACAAGAATAGAAGAGTATTTTTGGAAAAAGTTGAGAGAAATGAAAAGAAACCAAGAAACAAAAGAAGTTACAAGGATACATTGGGGTGGGGAGTGTGGGTTTTTAATCTCATTAATTAAATAATAATGGTAAAAATAAATGAAAAAATAAGAGGGCATTAAATAAATAGTTAAAATTTAAACAAATACTGGAATTAGAAAATGAATTAAGAAACTGAATAGGGAGAGGAAAGAAAGGAAAGAGTCTGTGAAAATTGCACCAAACTTTAATCAAAATTAACCACAAAGACAAAGAACTAAAGGAGAAAGGGATATGCAAAATTTAAGAACAACAAAAATATTATAGGCACAAAGGAAAGAAAACAGAAAATGAATTAATTCTCATAACTTTTAATGTGCATTCATGAAACAATCCAATAAAATAAATTAGTCATGCTAGAAATGACTAAGAAAATAACATGTTAGAAACTTTTGTTTATAAAGAAATTGCATAGAATAAAAGTTAGAGACTAGAACATAAAGTACTAAGCAGCAGGAAAATTTAAAGTAAGAAGAATCATACACATAATAATGAATAAAGCAAGATAAGCATTCACAATACAAGAGAAATTATCCTATACTTAAAGACCTCATACAAAACAAAATTACATCAGTATTAAACTTATAAGCAACAAATGACATAGCCCTGAAATTCATAAGGGAAGGCTTAACTGAATTAGAAAAGATATACAGAGTAAAACAATAAGATTAAGAGACTTTAATGTTCCCTTATCAGAGTTTCAAAAACCTACAGAAAGATAAACAAAAAGGGAAATATAGAATGGAACAAACTTTTAGAGAATACAGATTTAAAATACTTATGGTAGCCTGTAATAAGACCATTAATGAAAATACACATTTCTAAAGATGATATAGGACCTTTTTACTAAAATAGGTCATATATCAGAGCATAGAGAAAGTGCAAAAAAATACTAAATCCATGTAAAAAGACCATAACGCAATAAAAACAGTAATCAATTCAGAGATCACCAAGAAAAGATCCAGAACTAAATGGAGACAACAATGAAATCCTAAATGATGATCTCCATCAAGAAATTTTAAAATGGTAATGGCTTTGTGAAAATGAATGAAAATTGTTAGTTCACATGCCAAAATTTCTAAAATGAAGCTAAAGCAGTACTCACAGAAATAAATATGTATATATACAGTCCAACATATATTGTCCAAATGGAAGAAAGAATTTATGAATTTTTTTTTCCTTGAGGCTGCAGTTAAGTGACTTGCCCAGGGTCACACAGCTAGGAAGTGTTAAGTGCCTGAGACCAGATTTGAACTCTGGTCCTCCTGAATTCAAGGCTGGTGCTCTATCCACTGCGCCACCTAGCTGCCCCTAGAAGAAAGAATTAATGGACTGAATATGCATTTCACACTTTAGAAAGTCAACAAATAAATGTGTCTTGAAATCACAAAACATTAAAAACAGACTAGAAATAAACTGGAAGAAGAAAACAATATGGAAATTATAAGTAAAATTAAAAGTTGGCTCCTAGAGGGAAAAACAACAACAACAACAACACTAAAACATTGATGAATTGGTAATTCAGATTAAAAATAAGAGGGAAGAAAATCAAATTATCAAAAGGTAAAAAAATAAAATGAAATCATAAAAACCCAAAATAAATAAAAAGAATTATTAGAAATGAGGTTATGTTTCTTAACATATGCATATGTGTTTGTTAACACAGATATGTTAATGAGGCTGAGAATATAAAAGAAATAGAGGAGTACCTACAAAAATATAAATTGCCCAAACTAAAAGAACATCCTTTAGAGGTTACATGTAACCCAATCTCATAAAAGGAAATATAGTGGGCCATAAAGAAAAAACAACAACAAAAAAACCAACCCATATCCAAGAATCCTATATCAATTTGATCTTTGGGAAAATAGACCCAAAACTTAACTCCTGTCCTACAGAGTGTTGATCTCACAAGTTCAAGTCCAAATTTGACACTGAAAAATTGGGATGCTAAAGTGCCCTCAGGATGACCTTTCAAATTCACCATGTCAAAAGGCCCTCTTCCTTTCAACTAGAAAAACAAATTAAAAAGGACAAATAAAGAGATTCATTTCTTGAGGCTCCATGGCCTTAGAGAAGAAAGAAAGCCCATAGGACAATTTCCTTCCTACATGCTCTTTTATTGGTTACCATGAAAGAAAAAGTCACCATGATTCCCCATTCAGACTTGAGTGAAGCAGAGAAAAGTCGATTAACTTAACAGAGCTTTTTAAAAATACCTAGAGTCCCATCTATCTAGCCAATCTAGTACTTTGATACCTGAAATGAGTAAAATAATCTCCATGTATACTCTGTCATTCTCCCCATGGCATTTCTCTTACGTGTTGTCACAATTTTGTCAGAAAGGACTCCTAGAATCTTCTACATGAGAAAGTTTAAGTAAGCAAACAAGCTAATGATGTCTGTGCATGTGCCATACCCTCAATATATTAACAAAGAAATCTATTATGGATCTACACAAGATTGCAACAAAACATTTTGGAAGGGGAAAAAAAGATGATCAATTAACAAAGGAAATAATTTTTTAAAGGTAGAAATGAATGGGAGAATGAACTTTCAGAGCTCAAACTGATAAATAATAACAAAGCAAAAATCATGAAGATAATTGTGCAATGTACAATCAGTAAATTAGCTAGCATATGTTATGTATTTACTATGTGCCAAGCACTGTCTATCCAAATTATGTAGAAATACAAATTATGTAGAATAATTTTATTCTAATAAATGAAGAAAACATACCAAAGGAAGCTAAAAAGAAATATAGATGGAAATATCCATCTTAGGGATATGAAGAGGAAGTCTTGATTGCAGTCTAGAGAGGAATGAGACATAGTTGGCCCTTTTCAATTGTAACTTCTAGGAAGTTCTACCTAATCAGAGGGAGAAATAAAAAAGACAGAGGGTAACTTCCAACATGTGGGTTCCAGAGCTATAGAAAAACTTCTGAATGAAGAGTTGGGAACTGGTAAGGCTTGAAAATGGTAAAAAAAAAAAAAAGTCCAACATACAAGAATTATATCTATGTGGTGAACTAACAATGTAAAAACTATCCCCACTCACTGATGCAAATTTACCATGTTTCTGTAAATGGATTCTTGATAAGTTTTTTGACTTGCCCACAGGTTCAGACAGATAATATATGTCAAAGATGGAATGTGAGCCATTATTTTCCTGACTCTGAGATCCACTTTGCCATATTGTCTGCTTCCCTTTTTTTTCCTGCTTTTTGATAAGGAAATAAAAAGGCAAGGATGAGTGACTTGTCCAGATTCACACAGTAAATGTCTGAGGCAAGATTTGAACCCGGGTCATGCTGGCTCCAATCCAATACCATAACCAAGAAGATATGTTTCTTCTTATTACTTGCTGGAAGATATATACAGTAAAAGCATACATACACTTATGTACAATATTCACAACTGAACCATTTTTCATTATATTAGGATGTTGGTGCATTAAAAATTCCATTTCTCTCTCCCTGAATTAAAATATATATGTGGATTTCCAATGGAAAAGTATAAAAACCTGCAGAGGGATGAAGTAGATCCCTACTTGAAATATAATCCCAAAGCCATCTTTCAATAAATAGCCTGACAAAACTCCCCAGAAGAACTCAGGCTCCTACTGATTGGCTACAATCCTGTATGCATATGCAATTGTAATTGATTCTCAAATTAATTGACTTTTATTAATAGAATCAGTCAAAAAGTTCTGCTTCTGCATCTTTTAATTATAATTTATATAACTATAAATACCCACATTAGTAGTATGCATATAGTATGCATATATTCCAAAGAGACTGAAGAAAGAAGAAAAGGACTATATATATATTAGCAGCTCTTCCTGTGATGGCAAAGAGTTGAAAACTAAGGAGCTGAACCTTCGTTGGAGATTGCCTAAATAAATTAAGACGTGTTAATTTGATGAAATAATATTATTCCATAAGTGAAGATGAAGGGATCCATTTAAGAGACATGTGGAAAGAATTACATGAACTGATGCAAAGTGAAGTGAGCAGACCTTTTGTTATTGCTGTTTAATCATTTCAGCTATGTATGACTGAATCCATTTGGGGTTTTCTTGACAAAGATACTGAATTTATTATTTCTTTCTCCAGTTCATTTTACAAATGGGGAAACTGAAACAAAAAGATTTATGTGACTAAAGTTATTAAGTAACTAAAGTAACTAAAGTTGTTAAATGACTAAATTGAGTCACACTGATGATAGATGTAAACTAAGGAAGATGAATCTTCCTGCATTCCATCCACTGAGCCACCTAGCTGCAGCACACTCCTGACTGTAACATATATTTTACAATGTTATATATAGTGAAGTGCAAATGATACTGTGCATAAAGTGCTTAGCAAACCTTGTGTTATTTACATTTCAACTATTATTATTTCTACCACATATCATTAGGGCCCAACTCAAGTATAATGAAAATAATTTTTTTTTAATTCTTGGAACACATATGAAAACCTGTTTCTTCTCTTGGGATGAGGGAAAATAAGCATCATTGCCTGACCCTTCATTGTACACTCTTGCAAAGTGTCTTCATGTCCAATAGTTATCTGTTAGCCCAGTTCTTATAAGGTCCCTGGAGGGCAGAAGTTGTGCTTTATGGGTTTCTGGAGACTCTTCACCAGGTGCATGGAGTTGGAGAAATTGGAGGCTTGCCTAGCTTTCTTATTTTTTAGTCCTTTATCATTGCCTCCAGCTGTCTAAAGCAGCTTACTTACTTGTAGCCTATCTTATCTCTTAAGGGTCTCTTTTGTATCCCTTTCTATCTCAAGGAATGTAAGTGAAGGGACCCATTTCCGTAGGACACATAAACTTCCACATTTAAAAGGAGTGGGCTTCAAACCAATGACTTAATTCAAAAGATCTATTTCACATACTTTCTCCCATTTGGGTTTCCTCACTTCTGGCTGATTTCCTTTGCCTATGACTCCTTTAAATTGTAGCCAAATTCCCAGCCTAAGTTAGGCCATTGTTTTCAGTGCCTCATGGGTACTTCTATAATTAATATAGTCTAGCTTTTATATCACTCTTGTTCTTATCCTATGCAGGAATTCACCTTTCATAGTAAAAATTGTCCAGGGATTTCACTAATTTTTTTTTTTATATTCCAGAGTGTATCTATTGCAACTTTCCATTGATTTATGAGTCACCTGCAATGTTTGTTTTACTGAGATTGTGATATGCCATGCTTGGCAGCCATATACCATCACAAGAAAAGCACTGATTTAAAAAAAAAAAGTTTTCTTTTTTTTTTCCTTACATGTCTTCTAACCTGATAGCTTACCATTCTTCAAATCTAGGCCTAGCTGTGTTATGTGAATACTTCCCATGTTGAAATGGGTGAATGGGAACAATTTGTTCTCAATGGCCATGAAGGCAGGTAAAGGAGGTGCTATAGAGTTCTTAGAACTTGGTTAGACACCAAAGTCATCTTTGGTACCTCAGATCATCACCAGTAATCTTGACTCTGTTTTTGTTTTGTTTGTTATTGACAGTGGTGGCTCTGGAAGAAAAAGTGAGGTCAATGACTTTGTGCCATTCAGCTTCACCTAAATCTAATTTACAGAAATCAAGACATCACCATATCATTTTACCATTTCTACCTATCTCAAAGTCCTTTGGCAATGAGTAAGTGATAAAGCAGCAGGTGTGGATATACTAGGAGCAGTAGTCACAATTCTCCACATAGGTGGCCCAGCCCAAATGGTGATCTTCTAATTAGAAGAAGCAGTGGTATTTGACAGTCCCCTAACTGTCTAAACATTTTTTTAAAGATCCCACTGCTCACTTCCAGAAAGGGGCTAGAAAACATGTCATAAAAATTGTCTCTTTATCCAACCCTAGTCAAATTAGTATGGCAGGCAGGGATTCTACACTGTGATCAAAATACCAAAAAACATACAAAAACTTCCCCAAAGTTGATTCTGCTCCACCATTGGAACATGGAATGTATACACACTTATAGACAACACAAAATTCTGTAGACCTGAGAGAGAAACAAACAAGAGAGAACTCAACAGGTCTTATATCCCAAATAGCATCCTTGAGTGAAACAAGTTTGGCAAATGAAGGCCAGCTTATTGAAATTGAAGCTAAATATATCTTTTTCTGGAGTGGCTTCCATAAAGGAGAATGCCACAAAGATGGTATAGGTTTTGTAATCAAAACAACAGTAAACAAGCTCACATACTTTCCAAAAGGAGTAAATGTCAGGCTCATGAAAAAATGATTTACATTTGCAGGAAAAAGTCATGTCATCATCATTAGTGTCTAATGCTCCCACTATGATAAACCCTGCTGAAGTCAAAGAAAACATTTTATGAAGACCTGGAGACCCCTATCATAAATGTGCCAAAAGATGACAAGTTTATATTTCTGGTTGACTTTAATGTTAGAGGCTCAGACTATCAAATATGGTAGGAAGTCCTTGGGATGACCAAAGTTGAAAAAAGCAATTGCTTCCTTTAAAGGAAGTCCTTGGGATGACTGGAGTTGGAAACAGCAGCAACAACAGTTACTTACTACTGAAGACTTGTGCATCCCATGACTTTCTCATTATCTACACTGTATTCTGTTTACCTAAATGCAATAAAATTTCTTGGATGCATCCTCACAGTAAACAGAGACATTTAATAGACAAGGAGATCGTAAGGAGAAGAGACAATGAGTGTGACAAAAGCAATGTGTGGTACTGTTCATAGACTTATCCTCTCCAAGCTGAATATTCACATTCAATAAAAACAGAGATCCCCAAGGCAAAAAGACTGCCAAAGAAATTAATTTAAACAGATTAGAGAATTTCTCAGAAAGGGAATAATTTGTTGCTAACTTGGAGGGTAAGTTGAGCCAATACATATTTGGCAAGAGCAGAAATACAGTGAGAAACTTTCAGAGATTATATACACTGGAAGATATATATACACTGGTCTCAATTTTTTTAAATCATGTATTCCAATCAGTAAAGAATCTTTGAGCTTGCATCATCCATAGTGTTCTCAACAGTATGTGGGTACTTATACATCATTACTGCAACATTAATGATTTTATATATAATGTTATAAAACTTACACAAAAATAAAAAACAAGATAAAAAGCAAAATAATATTTTATAACAAAATCAATAGGGAGTTCTTGGAGTTTATTGAATAGGAGAGTGACATGGTCAGACACTAGTTTAAGAAAAAGCAAAGAAGGTTTAAGTAAGGGTAATAACTATTTGAATAGCAAGAAGTGGGCTGAGGATAGAAAAGATGACATTTCATACTTGGATGATTGAAAGCATAGAATTGGTGGACTGAGCAATAAGAGTAATTTTTAGAAGAAGGGTAAAATGTTTTTGGAGGAAGGCAATAATGCAGTTAAGCAATTCGTGTTTTTCTATCATGTGTGACTCATTCTGTTCCCTCTAAAACAAAAATGGAGGAGGCTGGGCTCCTATTTATTAATCACTGCCCTCAAGCACTAATGGAATGTTCTTTGGGGTCAGCTGTGAGGTAATCTAGGGTTAAAGAATGCTGGTTTTACATTGGAGATTTTCACAGTGGCACATACATAGTTGTTGCTGGGTATGTGCAAGCATAGCAGTTATCAACTTACTTGTTCTCAGAGTTTAAACCAAATTCAGAATGGAGGGGTTTATTAGTTTATTTATTAGCTTATAGAGCAAATCAAGGGAATAATATGAGTGAATATTAGATTGGTATGGGTAAAGAGCTTCAGATCAGCCCCAGAAATTGACTGGGAGAGTGGAGAGTCTTTTCATTCTCTAATTGGTTTATAGTATCCTAGATCTAAAAATAGATCGGACCTCAAAAGTCATAAATCCAATAACCTCATTTTAAAGATTAGGAAACTGAGGCCCAGAGTTAAATGACTTGCTCAAAATACATAGGCAGTAATCATCAAAGATAATAGTATGAAATGATCTTGTCAGGCTCTAAAACTCCTGGTATTGTAGATTCAATGCTAGAATAAAATGAGGAAGTCGGGATCACTTAACAGTTAAGAAGTGATATTTACTTAGCCATAGCAGAAGGATATTCAACAGTGATAGGCATTGAAAACCCTATTGAGAGGATTCAGCTGAGCAAAATTCTTATTGCAATCCATCAGCCAAACATCCAAAACCCTCTATATATCCTTATGGTTGCTTTGAGCTTAGATGATGATCAAACAATGTCAACAGTCTGGGCCCTTAGTAGCCTGAGCCAACAAAATCTTGAGGAATGTTTCCATAATATTTTAAGGAAAAGAAAATAAAAGACAGCTTAAACCTCATGTGGGAAAAGTTAGGATACTGCCCCTGTCAAAGGTGAGATTTCAACTAAACTATCTCCTTGATTCCTTTCCGCTAGTGATTACATATTCCTTGAGATCAGGACAGTGCCCCCTAAGAAGTTTGGACCCTCAATTTCAAAATCACTATTTTCTACCCCAAACAGTTTCTCTATAAATGTCCTATATTTGACTCTAAAGGCATTTGGGAGCCACTGTAATTTTCTGTTTGTGTTTAACTCATATAATTTATGTGGCTTGGTAGAGGGTGAGGTAGGGATTTGGGGAATATAGAAAAGAAAGAAATGAGAGTTGAAGTGAGGTATGGAAAACTTCATTTTCTGATGCAGAAGAAGCCTTAATCTATTCTAACTCATCCAAGTTCTTTCTTGGATATTAGCATAAATGCAAATCATATTTATTTGGCATAAGCTTATCATCTCCAGCTATACAGGAGAATACCAAACTCTTTTGGGGAGTTTGGTATTGTTTTCTCCTATATCTCTGAGGTCTATACATCCTTTAAACATATTAGATTAAATCTAGGCTTTATCATTTGTAAAGTTATTTAAGGAGCTTTTTATTACTAATTACTCTTTATTACTAATACATGCACTAATTCCTAGAGTCAGGAAGATTCATCCTCCTGAGTTCAAATGAAGCCTTAGACATTCAAATAGCTGGGGGACCCTGTATAAGTTACTTAACTCTGCCTCAGTTCCTTATCTATAAAAGAAGGGAGAAGAAAATGACAAACCATTCTATACTTTTCCAAGAAAACCCCAAATAGAGTTACTTAGAGTTGGGCATGACTGAAAACAACTCAACACAAAATTGACTAAAAGGGTGAATAGTTTACAGTTAACAATGGTCTCCATTTAAGTATTTTTAAATGTTGACCATCACTAGATTAAGCATTGAAAAGACGAACAAAAATGAGGATCTTAAGGAAGTTATAAGATATAGTCATGTCAATGCATCAGTCCTGCCTGACATCTCACCCACTTTATGAAGACATCTTTCCAGACACTTAGATCATACAGAAATGACACTCAAATGAGAACTGTTTGTAGGTTATCATAAGATAAAGTGTTGAAGACTTCAGTTATTTTTAAATGAATGGAATGAATCAAAATCCAGGTAAGGAAATAACACCTTGTCCATTAAAATCACACTTCCCTTACTCCCTGACTTGCTAAGCACATGGCAAAAATTAATTTATCCTCACTTCTGTCCTATAAGCAGTTATCAACTTCATTTTTTTAAAATAGAAAATACAAGGTTCATTAAAAGTGACAAACTAATATTTTAGAGAAGTAGCAAAGTTCTAATCTTTTTTGGGTCTTAGTATGAGGCTTTCCTATTGTTAGTCATGGTCCTTTTTTTTTTTTTCCCTAATGCAACAGTATAGAGTAAAAAAGCATCACATAAAATAGCTGGACTTAAAATTAGGTGATCTAAAGTCAAATCCTAGCCTTCATTTCCAAATTATTATTCTGCATGGCCATGAACTAGCCATTTAACTTTTCTAAGCATCAATTTCCTCATCTGCAAAATGGGTCAGAATGGTGTATGGATCACAGTGAAGTTAGGAAGACCTGGATTCAAATCCCATCTCTGAGTCTTTCTAACACTTTGGCCATGGCTATATCTCTCATTTTCCCTGAATCTTGGTTTCTTCATCTGAAATTGGGATAATAAAATCTATTTTTGTTGCCTTTCAGAGATGTAGTGAGATAATATAAGTACTTTGTAAATTTTTAAGTGGCCTATTAATAACTGAGAAAAATCTGAGAGATCATCGAGTCCAACCTAATTTCACAGATAAGGAAAATGAAACATGGAGATATTGAGACTTATCTAAAGCTTCTACACACTAATAGATTGATGACTATAGTAGTAATATTGTTAAAATTAATTGATTATTATTTTAATTACATAATATGTAATTTATCTTTAACATACAATTAAATATATTTGTGTGATTTAAGCATAAAATATTTTATATAGTTATATGAATATAATTGTATATTATCAAATAATTATTAAATATTAAGTAATGATTTATGATCAATTATGGAGACATACTTATTAACATTATTTAAATAATAATTGATTTTTTTATTACATTTTAAAGATTAGGAGGACATTCTTATGGTGGTGGGAATAGTGCATGAGGTCATATAATTGATTTTTCCCCAGCTCAATTGACAATTTTTTTAGAAAGTAGGGGAGGCTGATTGGCAAAAACAATGAAAGAATAATAGCATTCAAGGGATTTCAAAGAATTATCATACTTTCTTTCCCCTTTGCAAAGTATGAAGCAATTCTTCAGGCAAGCTTAATAGATTCAGAAGGCAACTAACTAGTAGACTAGTAGAAGAGTTTCCAAGGGTAAAGATTCACATTGATAATTCAACATTTGGCTCTCTCATACCAGTTCAAGCCAGCTCCAGAGACAACTCTGAACAGCATTAATTTTGCGAGTCAAGAAGAGAGCCTGACTTAGTACTTGAACTAGAAAAACAATTACAGGAGCCCAAAAGACACACAGAGGGATCAGCATAATAATACCATTAGAAAGGAAAGGATAGCAAAACTCTATGTTATCTGAAGAGGAGTTACTGTGGCTAATTATGTACCTCACCCTCCACTACTCTCCACTATGCTCCACTATATATGTTCATTTATCCAGCCTTTATATAGTTGTGAAGAGTGCACCCCTCCTTTATGAAGTGGGATGGTGTTTTGTCTATTGTTGTGCTACCTTAAGAAATGTCTTTGAGCTAATTGTGTAACCAAACTAAATCCTATGGGTAAATAAACTGGGTTTTGTAAAGTATAAGTTGGGGAATTGTGGACTCACTCATAGATCTGGAGTAATCACATATCACTTCCCATCTGAGTCCCAACCTGTGAATAAGAATTGGGGGAAGATCTACGTTTCCTCATCTGATCTTTACAGCAGTGCTATGAAGTGGGCAACTACATGGATTTCCCTATATTGAAAAAACTTAGGTTCAGACATTAGATACAATATGCATGATCACACAGCTTGTAAATGCTGAAGGGGGGGTCTAATGTCTTGTGCTCTTTAGTCCCCACATTTTATAAATGTAGAAATTGAGGGCCAGGAAAATTACTTAGAATGATAGATTTAAAACTGGAAGGAACTTTGGAGACCATGAACTCCAATCCCTTCATTTTAGAAATGAGAAAGATCAAGGGAAATTAAATGAATTATCCAAGTTTCATATGAATAGCATGTGGAAAAGCCAGACTTTGAAGTCAATCAATTCCTCTGATTCCAAATCCAGCATTTTTACAAAACATTGTGTTGGCTCATTTTTTAAAAATTATTTTTATGTATGTCTAAGGATTGTTTCAAAGCCCAAATAAGATAGCATTTGAGAAACCACTTACAAATTTTAAAGGACTCTTCATATATCACTTATAATTATTACTTCAAATTTATTTTATTATGCCAATGGATAATTTTCCTTCTAAGGTATTTCCTTGAAATTCCATTATAAGTTGTTTAAAAATAAATGGTAATCAAGGTTATCCAAAGATGATTGTCCCAAACATTAAGATGTTTTACATCCTTGTTTTTCTTTCCCCCTCCTCCCACTTTAGTTGCATTAGATTTCCCTTTTAACTTTATTATCAGATTTAAATAAATTGTCAAAACCATTAGAAAATCTTGCCCTTTCACCAGATGCAGACTTTTTGAAACTGGTGAACTCATGTTTCTTCTCCAGGCTCAGATCATGCATAACCCAGCTAGAATTTCTAGCTAGAATATAATCCCTTTAAGAGAAGAATTTAGGCTCGGGTTCTCCTGACCTTCATAAAACTGTATGCTATGGTTTATGATAGTGACAAACCTCCAAGAGTGAGTTATAGCCTTGTGTTCAAACTGGGAATAGCCACAGCATGATTCTACGAGTTATATCCTGAATGAGTGCACTTCTTCTCTTTACAATGGGATATTTTATTATACAGGATTTAGAAATAGTTGGCAAAGAAGCAAGGAAATGCTTTCACTTCCCCTTTCCCCCAAAGGTTGGGTTCCTTTTTCTGTAGTTTTTCTAAGGTAATTAATTCTTCAAATATGGCATTACTGTAGTTTCTTTAGACTGATGAAAACCACTTAAAGCTGTCAGATTAGTTTTAAACTAAAGACAAATATACCAGCCAGTGTGTGAATCATGTTTGATTTAACATTATAAATCCCACCCCCTCCCTGACTGTTATGTCTCTTCAGACCTAAATGTCATTCTCAGGTTCAGAAAATCATCATTTTTGAAATGAAATGGACCTTCAAGATGCTCGGGTCTAAACTTCTCATGCTATAGAGAAGAAACTAAAGAACAGAGAGATTAAATCACTTGTCTTAAGTCACAAAGATAAAAAGGCTACAGAAAGACTGGATGGGAAACCATAATCAAAGTTCTTTCAAGCTTGTGTACAGTTGTAAACCATCACAAAGACAGCAATAATATCTATAGCTTTTTCAGAGCTATAGGAGAGTTTAAAGATATTCAAGTCCACAACTCTCAACTTAAAGGTAATGAAACTGAAGCCTGTGGAAGTCAATATTTAGACTCATTTTTATATTTGTACATATATAAAATGTGTCTATGTGTATATACATATATGCACCTGGATGTATTTGTATGTGTATATACATATATGAACCAACTTTAATGCTGGCAAAAAGGTTTTCCCAATAATAATTTTGTTCCATAAATCATGTATTATTATTATTCCCATTACCCAAATAAAGAAACTGAAAATAAGAGGTGCAGAGACTTGTTCATGATGACACAGCTAGAATCTGAAGCAGAAGTAAAATTCAGGTCTTCTGACTACAGTCCCATTATTCTATTCATTATGCCACATTGCTTTTCAGAGACTTGACTAGTTCAAAAGTGTCAGATCCTAGGAATGGCCTCTCTACCCAATGCTTTTTTTTTTGTTTGTTTTACAAGATTTATCAAGATCAGATTTATGCAAGAAAGGTATTATGTCAGCTCTATTAAAAGTGGAATGTATAAAAAAGAAAGTGAATGCAGGATAATTTGTAAGAAGTCAGTTAAATTAGTCTAGGCAATAAGAAGGACTTGCATTACAGTGATTGGTAGCATTTAGAAGAGAAAGAAGTGATAGAAGACTGATATTTAAAGGGAAAAAGAGAAGTACAGCACCAAAATATTGAATTTGAGAGAATGGGAGATTGACAGTGGTCAATTGTCAGAATAGGAAGCGAGGGAGATTTTGAAAAGCACAAATTCAACCATATTAATTTTGAGATATTTCCCAAATATCTGGTTCATATTTAGAACTGAGAAAAAATTCGAGGGCTGGAGACTTCTGAGCTGTTGGCATAGAAAGTAGTTTAAACTAATGAAATGATTTACATTGATATAGGTGATTGCTGAGACAGAATATAACAGGTCTAGTGATTAACTTCAGGGAATAATTTAATATTAAATCTTAAAGAGGATAAAGGGATGATAAAAGAAAGAGTAAAGGAGCCATCAAAGATAGGAGAAAACTCAGAAAAATATAGTGTTTCTGAAGTCAAGTGAAGAAACAATACCAATGTATCAATAGCTAAAGAGAAATCAAAGAGAACTGCCTGTCCCTCCCCATTTTGCTGTCCTAGCCACTACCACCTCTGACCAGAGCACTCTACAACCAACTGATTTTTTTTTTGGAAAGCCAGAAAAGATGGACTTCAGTATGCTGTTCCCTGAATAAGAGATCCCAAGAAGGGAAAACATTTAGCTAACTGAAAACCTTGGCAGGGGAAGAGAATGGGAGAAATTAACAGGGAATTTATCTGTGACTAGAAGTATAGTGATAAAAAAAATTAGATGAAAAGCTCACAGTTTTCAAAAAGTATATGAAATTTGACCTTAAAATTGAAGGAAAATTTGACCTGATATCCTTGAAGAGGATGATGGAGGAGTTAGGTATTCAAAGACCCACCTGGAGATGAAGAAGATAATCTCTGAGGTGACAGATGGGGTCAGTGATATCATTTCCTACCAGTACTTTGTGAGCATGATGCTTAGGAAACATTCAGCTGTCCTCAAGTTAGTCAAGTTGTTAGTCAAGAAGAAGCCAATAAGAGTGTCCCCAAATCTGTTGCCCCTCTTCTGAGAAAGACATTGCCAGTCTTCCCTGAAAGTCAGTGCTCTATCTGCTTGCCTGTTTTCCTGGCCAGCATTCAGCTGGGCTTCCTGTGTCTCCTTATAATTTTTCTTGTGTGTTCCTTATTGCTTTGTATTTTTTTTTTTTTTTGCTCCTTGTTAGTTTGTTTTTCTTTCATTTTTTTTTTAATGTTAAAAATTCTTAGGATTTTTTAAAGGCACAAACTAATCTGCCTTAAGGAAAGTTAGAAATGGGAGGATTTCATTGTCTTTGGTCTCCTTCCTTCTTTTGCAGAAGGGCTCATGTGACTTGAGGTTCATTTGAGTGTTTGAGTATCACTGCTGTCAAACCAAATACCCATCCTCGGGAGACCACTATTTCCTTTCTTCCATGAGTTATCTTTGTGAGATTAGATGCATACCACAGTAAGAGAAGAGATATAGATTTAGGACTTGTAGATAGCTTTCCACTTCTACTAGTAACTTTTGGGGTGATCTGAGTCAGAATTTCACATTACCTGATTTTTAATTTCTCCATCAGGACTCTCACTTCATGATGACATAAATGGCTTCTCCAGGGAAAGTCAACAGGTGGCTACCACTAAGGTTTTTCCCATATGCTCTATGATCCCAGCTGCCTTAAACTTCTCTGTTTTCTAGAGTTCTTGCCAATCAGTATTTTCATTTGTATTGAGCCAGGTCTTTTCTAATCTTTTGTTAACTCTAAACTCCAACTCCTGTTCTCATGATGAAAGGAAATAAGGTGCTGAAATTAAACCTTCAGGATTGAGAAGGGAGTGAAAGGAAGTATGAAAGGAAGTGTTAAAAAGTTGGACCCAACAGATTATTATCAGAGAGTTAACTTTTTGGCCTTGTTTTCTGTAAGTAAACATTTCCAGGGAACAATCAGAGGTTGATAAGTGAAGGTTGGACCAGACTGGATGCTATCTCTTCCAGGGGTAAAAATATGAAAGGATTTTTGCAGCCTTTCTTCTAATTCTAGGCATGTGAGCATCACAGGGAACCAGCACAGCCCCAGTCCTCTTTCAAGGAAATATCACGAATACAGTATCAGTGGCCAGGGGGGGAATGGAGAAACCTTAGCACCAAAATGTTACACCTGTTTGTGAAGAACTAACATTAGTCATGATCTGATTGTTTTGTTTTGTTTTATTTTGTTTTACTCCCTGCAGAAAACTTTAATACTTCTTGATAGCAAAGGCCTAATATCCAACAAATCTTATCTGGCCTTTGTTTTCAAATTGCCCTTCTGGTTTCTCTGATCTCTAAAAGCAATTTTGGAACATGGAATATTAGAAATGGACACTTTCTGGTTTAGCCGCATTAATACTTACATAACTGAGACTAGAACTGTCTCTTGTGGCAGAAAAGGGGAGAGATTGGTAGCTAGAAAGAAATTCTATGTATATGCTTTGAGTAAATCCTACACTGAATGAAGATGACTGGGTACTTCAGTTCATATCTTTATAGTATAGCATTAGTGTGAAGACTCTATTTGCCTGAACTATCCATTTTACTCTATTCCTCAAAAGGACCTCTCAGCCTCCTGCCATCCCAAGCTTCAGGAAGCTAAACTTTTGAAATTTATAGGTAATTGCAAAGTTAGTCTCTCGATCCATAGTTAATGGATTTAGCTATCTGGCCTCATGTAGGTCCTCCCCACAATTAGCATTCCAGTGGGTCTGTGGAAGGGGCTCATTGTCTAAAACTGAGCCACTATCAATATTATGACAGGTTGTTATCTGAGCCCCAGAGTAGCAGGTGATCTTGGAATGAAAGCATAGAGGTCTTTACCAAGAAAGGCATAACTAGAACTCAGTAGAAAATGTGATAAAAATGGACTTTGTTACTGGTTAGGTCCCTTTATGAAGTATTACTGGATTACTTGGTGGTGTTAATAATAGCTTGATGAGGCAGAGGAAGACTGAAAAATGTAAATAATCATGTCTTTGAATATTAGGATATCTCCTGAGCAGAGCTTAGCTTATGTTGTGACTTGGTCCAATTAATTCTGATAAAACACATATAGGCAAAGAACTTACTGAATTAGCTTGTAGACAGAGTGAATAAGCTTAGAGGTAAAAAGCGTGCCATTGTTCCATATGATCCTAACCCTGACAGGTTCAGGAGCAAGAAACATTTTTGTTTCTGAGTGGTGAAATTTTGAAGTTTAACCTTTGAAACATTCTTCCTTACAATCTTTTCTTTTATTTCCTTAAAAAAACTAACAGGGGGCAGCTACGTGGCATAGTAGATAGAGCACCAGCCTTGAATTCAGGAGGACCCGAGTTCAAATCTGGTCTCAGACACTTAACACTTCCTAGCTGTGTGACCCTGGGCAAGTCACTTAACCCTCAAAAAAAAAAAAAAAAAAAAAAAACTAACAGAACTAGTAACTGACCTAAAATATCCTCTACTGCCTTTTAAACTGCTCTCTTTTTCCTGGATATGCTTTGAACAAGATGAAATTTGTTTTATTACAGTGTAAATGGTTCTCCTTTAGAAGTAAAAAAAGAAGAATCTGGGCTTCTTTCTCTTGGTTCTATAGTGACTTTCTATGACCCCAGGAATGCCTTGGGGATCAATTCCCTCTACTTCTCCAAGAAATGGGAGCAAGTGATATGTTTACAATCTCTGAGAAGAGGAGGAGAAGGAAATGTTGCTCTTTGAAAGAAGTCACTGGGGTGGAGCCAAGATGGCAGAGAGGACACATGCTTCATTTTTGAGCTTCCTTCTACTCTCACTTACTGATTACCAAATTCAGCCTCAGAAATCATACTTGACTGGTAGAATCTACAAATATTGGGAGTACAACAAATTACCAACTGAAGGTAACTTGGAAGATCACTAGAAAAGGTCTGTGTTGATCAGGCAGGAGGAGGCTAGTGCAGGCAGGGAGGTAGAACATGGAAGCTAGCACACACTGAGCAGACCAGGGCGGGGTGCAGTCTCCACAGGTAGAGTTTGCCGGAAGGACTCTACCACAGGCTGGCTGCACTGTTTTGTTTGCAAAGCAGTAGATCAACAGAGAAGTTACACAAATGCCAAACATAGAGTGTACCCCAAAATGCCAGAATTTCACAGGACCTGGCCACACTTACCCAGCACTGGGAGTGACTCAACACAGACTACAGCAGCTGCACAGCCACATTCTGTACCAAGGGGCTCTGCTGGGGGCAATCTCATTTCTGCATAGTAGGAAGGGGTGGGGCTCTGCCCAGGGCAGTCACACTTCTTCACAGTGGGGCTCTTCCCAGGGCAGTGGCACTTCAACAGCTCAGCCACTCTTTGCATTCCATTCATAGGACAGCTCCTGTCCATCTGTCCCTGGTCTGTAGAGGAAGCTGGTAACCTTTTTGCCCTGAAGACAGATCCCAAGGGATTTTTAAAAATGAGTAAAAAAAAAAAAGAGAGAGAGCGCTCTAACTAAAGATAGCTTCTATACAGAAAGAGAACAGATTTCCACTCCCGAGGAGACTAATAGCAGACAGTCTCCAGACCAAACCCCAAAGGGTGACATAGCTAGTCCCCATCACACAAAGCTCTCTTAGAAGAAATTATCAAAGATCTTAAAAGAGAGCTAGAAGAAAAATGGGGAAAAGAAAGAGAAGCTACATAAGAGAGTACTGAAAAGGCATATAACTCACTTAAAGAAAAATTTGATAAAATGGAAAAATAAAATAATTTCCTGAAATGTGAATTGGAAAAGGTAAAGAACTCATAGGAAAATAGGATTTGTGAATTAGAAAGAGAAAATAACTCGTGGAAAAAAATTAGTGAAATGGAAAAAAAATTCCATAGAGCAAAACAACTCATTTAGCAACTCAATTGGACAAATACAAAGTGAAGTTAAAAAAAAAAAAAAAAGTTAATGAAGAAAATAACTCATTAAAAATCAGAATTGAACAAATAGTAATGAATGATTCATTGAGACATCAAGAATCAGTCAAGCAAAACCAAAAAAATGAAAAAAAAATAGAAAAAAAATGTTAAATATCTACTTGAAAAACAACAGACCTGGAAAATAGATGTAGAAGAGATAATCTGAGGATTATTGGACTTCCTGAAAATTATGATGAAAAAAAGAGCCTAGACACTATTTTACAGGAAATCATCAAAGAGAACTGCCCAGATGTTATCAAGAGATAGTCCAAAACTATTGTCCATTGCTTCATGTGTCAGGGAATCCAATGATTCTTGATGATTTTCAAGTCCAACAACAGCCTTATCATGTCTTGGAGAATTCAATGATTCCTGAGGGTATGAAGTCCAACAATTTTTGATGTCCATGAGTAAAACATCATAACTGCCATGCTCTTTCAGTGATGGGTACAGTCAGCGATGGAACCATCCAACGTTTCTTGGGTCTTCTCCTTCGTTTCAAGGGTCTTCTCCATCTCTCTCCAATGGACAAGGTGAATATAGCTCATAGGCACCCATCTGATTCCTTCTCCATCTGTAGAGATACAAGCAAACCCTCTCCCCCAAGCAGTTAACCTGTATGGTCCTTTCCATTCACCACTTTCTGGATCTCTCCACATCACCTGACAATTATCTAAAGATAGTGGAGCTCACACTGGACACTGCCCTTCTGGTGGGTTATAAAACCTGTCTGCCAGAGCCAGTGCATCTTTGTCAAAAATCAAGAAGTTAATAGTATAAAGTGCTAGATTTAGAAGTTCTCTAGGGTTACCTAGGGCTCCCCCTTTCTTTTGCTTTTGGAGGAGAGTCTTACTGTCCAAATTTTATTTGGGCTGTGGCAATTCTTTGTACCATACCTACTAAATAAGCCATATCAGATAGTATATTTATATCTCCTGGATAATAAGTAAGAGCTAGAACGATTGCGTACAATTAATTCTGCTGAATGGATTGTAAAGGAGTTTTGAATACTCTTTATAGTTAAGTCACAAGAGTATATAGTGAAAATATTATGTTTGGATGCATCTGTAAAGATAAAAACTTTAAGTCTTTTAAGAAGAACTTTAGAAACCTTTTCTTCAAGAATCCATGGCCAATTATGTAATAGCCTGGTTATCTTTAATGGAAACCTGTGTGTAAAATTTGGAGCTGTGGCCAATAAAATTTTCCACTCTGGGATGGTTTCATAGCACACGTTAATTTGTGCATTAGTATAAAAGGTGTATATCTTGTCAATTCTTATCCCAGATAATCGTACTGCTCAATTAATGCCCTTTAATAAAATTCTAGCCACAAGTACTGGGCAAGGAGTAAGGCTTTGTTCTGGTTGTGTTGGGAGGTTCACTCACTCTATCATACTGTCTCCTTGATGAAGGACTGCTGTGGGTGCCTCTTGTGTAGCAAAAATTGATAGTTCCAAGGGTTTTTGAATGACTCTTTCAACCAAATTGGATAAAGCCAGTTCAACTACTCTCAAAGCCTCTTGAGCTTCTTTTCTAAGCTGGCATGGTGAGTTTAAAGCACTGTCTCCCCTTCAAATGTCATGTAATGGTTGCAATTGATAGGTAGTCAAGCATAATATTGGACACATCCATTGGCTATCTCCTATCAATTTCTGAAAGTTATTTAAGGTGTTTAGTTTCTCTGTTCTTAAGGAAAGTTTTTGTACTGTAAGCACCTTAGGGTATAGTTCATATTATAAATATTGAAAAGGATCATGTATTTGATTTTTTTTTCTGGAGCTATGTGCAGTTTGTAATTCCTTAATGTTTCTATGGTCTTTTGTAGACATGCTTTTAACATTTGTTCATCAAGTGCACATCCCAATATATCATCCATATATTGTAATAACATTACTTTTGGAAATGCTTTTCTACTGGAGTAAGAGCAGCAGCAACATACATTTGTCACATAGTAGGACTGTTTTTCATTCCCTGTGGCAAAACTGTCCATTCATATCTTTTATAAGGCTCAGCTATGTTAATGCTGAGCACTGAAAAGACAAATCTTTTCATATCCTCCTTATCTAGAGGGATAGAATAGAAACAACCCTTAATGTCTATAACCTAAAGAGGCCATTTTCTAAATTGAGTAGGAGATGGAAGTCCAAGCTGAAGAGTTCCCATAGTTTCCATTTGTTCATTTACTTTTCTTAAATTAGTCAACATCCTCCATTTTCCAAATTTCTTTCTTACAGCAAATACTGGGGAATTCCAAGGACTTAGAGAAGGTTGTAAGTGTCCTTGGTCAAGTTACTCCTATATCTAATTAGGCCTAAATTTTATTGCTACCTAAGGGTCACTGTTCTATCCACACTGGTATATCAGTTTTCCATTGGATAGGAGCAGATGAAAGTGTTGGCAGGCTTTCAACAGCAGCCCTGCCTAAAAAACTGAAGTACTCATTCTTAATCCTAGTTGTTGCCAAATGTCTCTTCCCCACAGATTAATGGGGATTTTTTCAACTATAAAAGGAGTAAAAACTCCTCTTTCACCTTCAAAAGTCCATCTCAAAGGGGTAGCACTAACTTCAGCTGCTATTGATCCTCCTATGCCAGACATGTAGGTATCTGCCTTAATCTTTGGCCAGTGACTGGGCCAGTTGGCACCTCTAATGACTGTACAATCTGCACCTGTGTCTACCAATCCTTCTAATGGTATGCCATTTATATAGATAGTGAGTATAGATCAGTCAGCTGTCACAGCTGCTGTCCCAGTATATTCCTGGATTTTGTTGCTTGGAGTCAGAATCTGGGCAACTATCACCAGATTGCCTATTAGGAGTCTGTATCAATAAACCTGATGCTACTACTTCTCCTGGTTGATAAGTCACACATTGTCTACCTATATTAGTGACTGGGATACTATCTACACATTCCCCAGTTTCCCATATCAGTGTATGGATGGACACTCTTTTGTAAGTACTCTCAGGAGGTGAAATGCTCAAGCCTCCTGTGCCTGGAGACAAGGGATCCATAGGCTGGAGAGGAACAGTTTTCACCTCTCCAGGGGTATCTCAGTTGTCCCAGCTGCATACAATTCTATTCTCCCCATTATAATTCCTTTCTCCAATCAGGTTGCTCTTGGATAATTGATTGTGTAATCCCTTTCTCCCATCAGATGGCTTCCTGGATGATTGGTCATGTCTAGGTACTGGACTTCTAGGCACTCTCTGGGTGTAGCATTGGCTGCCATTATGCCCCAAGTGCTTTTTGCCTGGGGCCTTGAGGCTGGGCCCCTCATCCTGCTTCCCTAACTCAATATACATGCTGATGCCCAGTGGAGTTCTCTGTTGCATTTTTGGACATTGGGTATTGGGTCTTTTTCTCCCACCCTGTTTTTTCACTCTGTCTCTATGCCAACATTGAGCTTTCAGATGCCCTACTTTGCCACATTGAAAGCATTGACGAGTCTCTCTGGAAGTCCCTTGCCAAAAGGGTCCCTGTCTTCCCATGTTGGGATCTTGAGAAGTCTGCATCATACCCTAGCTATAAAAGGCATTTGTGCCCACTATGGCACAGCATCTTATGATCTCCTCTAAAGGAGCCTTCTTGTGTAATTCTAGTATAATTCTTCTACAAACCTCATTAGCATTTTCTTTAGCAAGTTGCCTTATCAAAATGCCTGTTACAGCATTTTCACCATTAGTCAATATGATAACTGTCTGCAAACGTCCCACAAAATCAGCAAAGGGTTCATTTGGTTCTTGTGCAATTTTTGTGAAGATCTCACCCTTGTTGTTTTTACTGGGGAGAAAAGCTCATGCTTTTATAGCAGCAGCAACAGCAATTTGCTCATATGCTGCTATGGAGTAATTAATCTGTACTGAAATTTCTGCATAAGAACCTACACCTATTAGTTGGTCATAGGTGATTGGAGTATTAACTCCAGTTTGACTATTTTGTTTGGCTTGTATCCTACAGAGCTCACTATATTCAGAAAGCCACAACAGGTTTTGTCCAGGTTCTTAGTATATCCTTGCTGTAGATTTCCAGTCACTAGGGATTCCTTAATCCCTATCTTCATAAGCCGAACTCTGTAATAGCATCTTAACATAAGCTGATGTGGCCCCATAAAGAGTACAAGCCTTTTTCAGGCCTTTGAGGATCTCTAGATCAAAAGGAGTGTATCTTCTACTTTCTTGACCTGAAAAGTTAGTGTTGAATCACAGGATACATTCCTATTTTCAAATCACCTAAATTCTGCCCTTCTTCTGTAGCTTTAAGTACTGCCTTTTGCAATCTAGTCATAGGAGGGGGTGATTGCTGGGGGGGAGGTGCGTGGTATCACTGCCCCTCCCACTCCTCCTCCTCCCTCCATCCCTGAAAGTGGAGTTGATGGGGGCATGTCAATAATTGTCTCCATAGGCGGGGTTGAAGCTACCTTGAGAGAGTGAGAATCACCACACTCTTGAAACTGACTTAATTCCCCATGCCCTTGGGTGATAATGTCATTAATCCATTCATTGTCTTCTTCTTTTTCTTCATACTTCCTCATCTGGCTGTTCCTAAAACTTTTTGTCTATAACTTGCAGTATTATTTAAGGCCAATTGTATTATGTTGTATGTATAGAATGCTTCCTTGGAAATTGAATGAGGACCTTTATCATTGTAGTATTCACATAGTTGATCTCCTACCAGCTTCCAATTATCTAGTCCTATTTCTTTTTCTTCTAAGAACCAAGGGGATGTGCATTCTAATGTACCCAAGAGTCTATCAAACTGTTTCCAGTTTACAATTAAGCCTTGTCCCTTGATCAACTTAAGTATGCAACTTTGGGGCAGGGGTGGGAGTGGGGCTGGGGCTGGGGGAGAATCTTTTCCTAACATCTGCCCATTTCAGCTAGAAAAGGTTACTAGTTTAGTCCTTAAGCATGTAGTAGCAATTAGGGTAATTACTAGTGCTCAGGTATTTATAGCCTCAATGATTGAGTCTTTGGAATAGAAGCCCGCTAAAAAAAAAGGTGTGCCTATTAGGGCGAGGCTACCTAAAATGATTGCTGAAGAGTAGTACAGGAGTGAGAAAGAAGAGAGGAAATTTAGAACTCAATTAAAAAAATACATTGAAAATTGCATTTACATGCAATAGGGAAAATAAAATACTAAATTTAAATAAATACAAACAATTATATGATTCTCTTACCTACTGAAGAATCATTTCAGAGTGCCCTTTTCCCCACTCCAATCATGGGAAATCTCATAGAAAACAAAAATTACATGCCACGTTATTTGGGTACAAGAAGGAAGAGACATCCCAAAAGATGGAGTTGCATCCTTTAAGGTCATGTACCCTTGCCTCCACAACCATCATGGAGGGAAATACTGAGAAACCAGCCAGGATTTTCGGTATCATCTCCAAATGCCAAGTTCTTCAATAATAATAATGAGACAGAATATGTAAATTACATGGTCCAAGGTAGTCCAGAGTAAAGCTAAAGGTGTGGGGGAGTTGAATATTGCCCTCCCTTATAGAAGACATAAAGTAAAATTGAGAAAATTCACTCTCATTATTTCTTGTAGAATTGTGAAATTATCCAACTTGACTGATTTATCAGTAAGTTTTGCTGAAATTATATTCTCTTATTTTAAAAAAATATTTGTTTTAAATAATAGCTCTTTGTGTGGAGGATAGAGAAGGGATATATTAGGAAACATGAAGGTGATATAAGAATGAAAGATAATAAAAATTTTAAATAAAATTTTAAATGATTTTAATGCTGGAAACTCATTAAATAATGGGTTGCATGTTATTGCCTAGATTTCATGGTATTTTGAATAATGTATTGTGTCTTATTCTTTAAATAGCCAAGAAAAAGCTTATTGTTTTTTCTTCTGTCAAATTGCTTCTGCAAATGTTAAACTCAAAGTTTCTCTAGAGCAAATTTTGACTTAGAAATTTTGCTTTTATATTATTTGTCTCTGAATTGTTATGAATGTCCAACTTAGAACCATTGTTTCAAATTACTTGTAAATAGATGATTTAAAAAATAAAGTAACTTGGATAGTACTAATCCTTAACACAATGCATGTTTATCCTACAATTTTAGTGCCAAGACTAATATAAAACATGGTCATTTTTTCTACTCACAAGGATTGTAGAGCTATTATTGTTGCTGTTGTTTAATAGCTATTGTTGCTGGGGGGTTTTTGGGAGGGAAATCAGAAGGCAGATTTTCTCTGCTGACTTCATGGAATCATTAAAGAAGAAAGACATTTTAAAATTTAAATTGGAGCTTTTAGGAAATAAACTGTCCATATGTGTCTTTTTTTTTTTTTGGGGGGGGGATACATCATCTGATCATTTATTTGTGCCAAATATGTCAAACAAACTCTTTCAATAAGAAGATAAAGGGATTAGTTCTAAGGTTAATCTGGTGTCTAATGGATGTGAATCCCCAAGCAAATTGAGGTCTGACCTCAGTGTAAAAAGCTTGAGATGGATTGAGTAAATGATTTCTCCATTCCTTGTCCCTAAACCAAAATAAATCCTGTATGGATTCCATTTCAGAATGAAAAATTTCAAGTTTTTTTTTTTATTATTTGTTTTGGATGTGTGTGACTATTTCACATATGAATTAAAGCTGTTTGGAATTATGTTCCAAAATCTCTTTTACCCCAATATGAATTGAATTATTTTTATCTGTAGTTTCTGATCAAATTCACATTTGTCAGTCACTTCTTTCCTAATTGTCATTCTGTATAAGGAGGTATAAAAGCTAGAGGACTGAAAACTTTGTAAGACCTGAAAAATAAGGGTACATATTAATTGTACCATAAATGGACTATATAACACAATCCTTCTCACCCATAATAATGCACTTATAGCCTGAACATGTAGACAGAAGTAGAACACCATGCTCCATGTAGCAGAGAGGCTAGAATTTTGTCTTTGTAGAAATTATGATATTGGTCATGACTGCATGATCACTTACTTATTTTCTTTTCTTCAAGAAGGTATTAAGTTTGATTTAAAACAAAACAAAACAAAACATATCTTACATTAGATGTAGGTTAGCTAGAGAGTATGCAACTATCTTAGCATTCAAGATAAAATCAAACTTCCTTGATCATTCCAGGCAGCACTAGAGGATAACAGTAGTTTAATTTTGTTCAACAAATCTTTCTCTCAGACCAAACAATGCACAGAAATTAATCTTGGTTAATAAGCAAAAATATTTATTAAAATATGCAATAAAATAGTACATGGGGAACGTATGTGTATGTATATATATATATATATATATATATATATATATATATATATATATATATATATATATATATATATTAGATTATATCACAGGAGTGACAAATCAGGTGGCTCTATTTTCTTTGTAGTGTGTTAGAAATCATTGTCCTCCAAGAAGTCTTCTCTTTTGCCTTCCAGAATATCATATTCTAGGCCCTTTGATCCTTTAAAGTATTTGCTACTAGGTCCTGGGTAATCCTAATTGTCTCACTTCAATATTTGAATTGTTTCTTTCTTGATGCTTGTAGTATTTTCTCTTTGATATGATAATTCTGGAATTTAGCTATAATATTTGTTGGAGTTTTCATTTTTGAGTCTCTTTCAGGAGGTGATCCTTCTCATCTTAGGATACCAGGGCAGTTTTCCTTGATGATTTCTTGAAAGATGTTGTTTAGGCTCTTTTGCTCATTGTGGTTTTTTAGATAGTCCAATAATTCTTAGATTATTTCTCCTGGATCTATTTTCCAGATCAGCTGTTTTTACACTGAGGTATTATATATACATTCTCTTCTATTTTTTCATTATTCTTTTTGTGTCATTGAGTTATTGATTCTTGATGCCTCACTGACTCACTAATTTCCATTTGTTCAATTCTAATTTGTTAGTGATTTTTTTCAGTTAGCTTTTTAACCTCCTTTTGCATTTGGCCAACTGAACTTTTAAATGATCTTTTTTGTTAACCGGATTTTTTCTACTTCAGAATTTCTTTTTTTTAAGGAGTTGTTTTCTTTCTCCATTTCACCAAAATTATTCTTTTTTTTTAATATACTTTATTTTTTAAATTAATTTTAGAATTATAATCTTTTTTTGACAGTACATATGCATGGGTAATTTTTTTTTATGACATTATCCCTTGCACTTACTTCTATTCCGAATTTTCCCCTCCTTCCCTCCACCCTCTCCCCTAGATGTCAGGCAGTCCCATACATCTTAAATGTGTTATAGTATCCTATAGTATCCTAGATACAATATCTGTGTGCAGAACCAAATTTCTTGTTGCGCAGGAAGAATTGGATTCAGAATAACCTAGGAAGAAAAATAAAAATGCCAACAGTTTACACTCATTTCCTAAATTGATGGGCATCTGTTCATTTTCCAGTTTCTAGCCACTATAAAAAGAGCTGCCACAAACATTTTGACACATACAGGTCCCTTTCCCTTCTTTAATATTTCTTTCAGATATAAACCAAGTAGTAGCACTGCTGGATCAAAAGGTATGCATAATTTGATAATTTTTGGAGCATAATTCCAGATTGTTCTCCAGAATGGTTGGATTCTTTCACAATTTCACCAACAAAGTATCAGTATCCCAGTTTTCCCACAGCCCCTCCAACATTCATCATTATTTTTTCCTATGATCTTAGGCAATCTGACAGATGTGAAGTGGTATCTCAGAGTTGTCTTAATTTGCATTTCTCTGATCAATAGTGATTTGGAACACTCTTTCATATGAGTGGAAATAGTTTAGTTTCGTCATCTGAAAATTGTCTGTTCATATCCTTTGACCATTTATCAACTGGAGAATGGCTTGATTTCTTATAAATTAAAGTCAATTCTCTGTATATTTTGGAGATGAGCCCTTTATCAGAACCTTTAACTGTAAAAATGTTTTCCCAATTTGTTACTTCCCTTCTAATCTTGTTTGCATTAGTTTTGTTTGTGCAGAAACTTTTTAATTTGGTGTAATCAAAATGTTCTATTTTGTGATCAATAATGGTCTCTAGTTCTCCCTTGGACACAAACTCCTTCCTCCTCCACAAGTCTGAGAGGTGGACTATCCCATGTTCCTCCAATTTATTTATGATTTCATTCTTTATGCCTAAATCTTGAACCCATTTTGATCTTATCTTAGTATGTGGTGTTAAATTTGGGTCCATGGCTAGTTTCTGCCATACTAATTTCCAGTTTTCCCAGCAGTTTTTGTCAAATAATGAATTCTTATCCCAAAAGTTGGGATGTTTTGGTTTGTCAAACACTAGATTGCTATTTTTATTCACTATCTTGCCCTGTGCACCTAACCTATTCCACTAATCAACTAGTCTATTTCTTAGCCAATACCAAATGGTTTTGGTGACTGTTGCTTTATAATATAGTTCTAGATTAGGTACAGCTAGACCACCTTCATTTAATTTTTTTTTCATTACTTCCCTTGAAATTCTCGACCTTTTGTTGTTCCATATGAATTCTGTTGTTATTTTTTCTAGGTCATTAAAATAGTTTCTTGGGAGTCTGATTGGTATAGCACTAAATAAATAGATTAGTTTAGGGAGTATTGTCATCTTGATTATATTCTCTCGGCCTATCCAATAGCACTTAATGTCTTTCCAATTGTTTAAATCTGATTTTATTTTTGTGGCAAGTTATAATTCCTGACTTTCCTTTGGTAGATATATTCCCAAATATTTTATACTATCGACCGTTATTTTCAATGGAATTTCTCTTTGTATCTCTTGCTGCTGGATTGTGTTGGTAATGTATTAAAAATGCTGAGGATTTATGTGGATTTATTTTGTATCCTGCAACTTTGCTAAAATTCTGAATTATTTCTAATAGCTTTTTAGCAGAGTCTTTGGGGTTCTCTAAGTATACCATCATGTCATCTGCAAAGAGTGATAGTTTGATTTCCTCATTTCTTACTCTAATTCCTTGAATCTCTTTCTCGGCTCTTATTGCTGAGGCTAGTGTTTCTAGTACTATATTGAATAATAATGATGATAGTGGGCAACCTTGTTTCACTCCTGATCTTACAGGGAAAGGTTCTAGTTTATCACCATTACATATGATGTTTACTGACGGTTTTAAATATATACTTTATTATTTTAAGGAATAGCCCATTTATTCCTATCCTCTCAAGCGTTTTTAGTAGGAATGGATATTGGATTTTATCAAATGCTTTTTCTGCATCTCTTGAGATGATCATATGTTATTTATTAATTTGATTATTAATATGGTCAATGATACTAATATTTTTCCAAATATTAAACCAGCCCTGCATTCCTGGTATAAATCCCACTTGGTCATAGTGTATTATCCGGGGGATGATTTTCTGAAGTCTTTTTGCTAATATCTTATTTAAGATTTTAGCATCAATATTCATTAAGGAAATTGGTCTATAGTTTTCTTTCTCAGTTTTTGATCGACCTAGTTTAGGTATCAGTACCATGTCTGTGTCATAAAAGGAATTTGGTAGCACTCCTTCAATCCCTACTTTTTCAAATAGTTTATATAGCACTGGAGTTAGTTGTTCTTTAAATGTTTGGTAGAATTCACATGTAAATCCATCTGGCCCTGGATTTTTCTTAGGGAGTTGGTTAATAGCTTGTTCTATTTCTTTTTCTGAGATGGGACTATTTAGACTACTTACTTCTTCCTCTGTTAATCTGGGCAAGCTATATTTTTGAAGGTATTCTTCCATTTCCTTTAAGTTATCAAATTTATTGGCATAAAGTTGAACAAAGTAGCTCCTAACTATTGTTCTAATTTCCTCTTCATTAGTGGTGAGTTCTCCCTTTTCATTTTCAAGACTAACAATTTGCTTTTTCTCTTTCCTTTTTTTAATCAGGTTTACTAAGGATTTGTCTATTTTGTTGTTTTTTTCATAGAACCAACTCTTAGTTTTATTAATTAATTCAATAGTTTTTTCTTTTTACTTTCAATTTTATTAATCTCACCTTTTAATTTTAGAATTTCAAGTTTTGTGTTTGTCTGGGGTTTTTTAATTTGTTCCTTTTCTAGCAATTTTAGTTGTAAGCCCAATTCGTTGACCCTCTCTTTCTCTATTTTATGCAAGTAGGCCTCTAGAGATATAAAACTTCTCCTTATTACTGCTTTGGCTGTATCCCACACATTTTGGTATGATGTCTCATTATTGTCATTTTCTTGGGTGAAGTTATTAATTATGTCTATGACTTGCTGTTTTACCCAATCATTCTTTAGTATAAGATTATTTAGTTTCCAATTATTTTTTGGCCTATTTTCCCCTGGCTTTTTATTAAATGTAATTTTAATTGCATTGTGGTCTGAAAAGGATACATTTACTATTTCTGCCTTACTGCATTTGATTTTGTGGGTTTTATGCCCTAGTATATGATCAATTTTTGTATAGGTTCCATGAACTGCTGAGAAGAAAATATACTCCTTTCTGTCTCCATTTAGCTTTCGCCAAAGATATATCATATTAAACTTTTCTAGTATTCCATTTACCTCTTTGACTTCTTTCTTATTTATTTTATGGTTTGATTTATCTAATTCTGAGAGTGCAAGGTTGAGATCTCCCATTATTATAGTTTTTCTGTCTATTTCTTCTTGCAGCTCTCTTAATTTCTCTTTTAAGAATTTAGATGCTGCACCACTTGGTGCATATATGTTTAATATTGATACTGCTTCATTATTGATGCTACCCTTTAGCAGGATATAATGCCCTTCCTTATCTCTTTTAATTAGATCAATTTTTGTTTTTGCTTGATCTGAGATGAGGATGGCTACCCCTGCTTTTTTGGCTTTGCCTGAAGCATAGTAGATTCTGCTCCACCCTTTTACTTTTAGTTTGAATGTATCACCCTGTTTCAGGTGTGTTTCCTGTAAACAACATATAGGAGGATTCTGACTTATGATCCAATCTGTTAACTGCTTCCTCTTTATGAGGGAGTTTACCCCATTCACATTTATGGTTAGAATGACTAATTCTATATTGCTTGCTATCCTGTTAACCCCTGCTTATGCTTTTCTCCTTTCCTTCCCTCTTATCCCTCTACCCAGTATTAAACTTGTGAACACCACTTGCTTTTCACAGCCCTCCCTTTTTAGTATCCCTCCCCCACCTTAAAGTTACTTCCCTTATTTTACCCCTTTTCCTCACAATTTCTGTATTCCCTTCCCCTTAGTTTACTCTTTCCCTCCTACTTTTCAATGAAGTGGAAGAAGTTTCACCATAAATCGAATATGTCTATTGATACACACTATGTTCATCCCCCTCCTTTCTTTCTCTCAGATATAATAGGTTACTTTTGTCTCTTCATGAGGCATCATGAGATGTAGTACCACCACTTTACACTTTTTTATGATATAATTTCTTTTCCACCTCTAGTTTCCAGGACAAATTATACATATGTTCTTTACATATTTTTATAACAGAAGTATAGTTCTCAAGATTTCTTTTTACCTTTTTAGAAATCTCTTGAGTTCTGTATTTGAAGATCAAACATTTTATGTAGGTCTGGTTTTTTCATCAAGAATAGATGGAATTCATTTATTTCATTAAATGTCCATCTTCTTCCCTGAAAAGTGATGCTCATTTTCGCTGGGTAAGTTATTCTTGGCTGCCTTTTGGAATATCATGTTCCAGGCCCTTTGTTCTTTTAATGTGGATGCTGCTAGATCCTGGGTTATTCTTATTCTGGCTCCTCCATATCTGAATTGCTTTTTTCTAGCAGCTTCCAATATTTTATCCTTTGTCTGATGGTACTTGACCTTGGCCAGTATATTTCTTGGCGTTTTGATTTTAGGGTCCCTTTCAGTAGTTGATTGATGAATTTTTTCAATGTCTATTTTACCCTCTGTTTCCAAAACATCTGGGCAGTTCTCTTTGATAATTTCCTCAAAATTAGTGTCCAAGCTCTTTTTTTCCTCACATTTTTCAGGGAGTCCGATTATTCTCAAATTGTCTCTCCTGGATCTGTTTTCCATGTCTGTTGTCTTTCTAATAAGGTACTTGACATTCTTTTCAATTGTTTCATTGTGTTTTGCTTGACTACCTCTTGGTTTCTCCTTGAGTCATTCATTTCTACTTGTTCGAGTCTAATTTTCCATGATGTATTTTCTTCATTCACTTTTTTAATATCTTTTTTGTAATTGTCCAATTGAGTTTTTATCTTCTATGGAATTTTTTTCCATTTTATTTTTTAGAGAGCTGTTTTTTTTTTTTTTTTTTCCAGCTCACTAATCCTGTTTTCCTTGGAGTTGTTTACCTTTTCCAGCTCACTAATCTTGTTTCTCAATGATTTGATTTCTTTATCCACTCTGTCTTTAAATGTGTGGGATGACTTCTCCAGGCTCTCTTACCAAGCTTCTCATTTCTCTTTTAGCTCTCTTGTGAGAGCCTTTTTGATTTCCTCTATGAGATTCTTTTGTATTGAGAAGCAGCTCATATCCCCCTTAGGGGATTCCTCTGGGGACAGTCTGTTTTTAGTCTCCTCAGTATTTGAAGTCTGCTCTCTCTCCATACAGAAGCTGTCAATGATTAGAGCCCTTTTGAATTTTTTGTTCATTTTGTCAGAGCGGGAATCGAAGAAAACAAATTGACAAAAGAAACAATTGGTCTGTTTTGGGGTGGATGGGGCTGGATGGTGTTAATGGGCTTCCTCTACAGACTGGGGGGGGGAGGGCAGCAGCGGGGCTCTAACAGGACAGTGATGGCTGCGCTGAATCTGCCCTCTGAGGCTCTGAGAATGCACTGAGTTACTCCTGGTGGGGGTTGGGGGTGGCTGGGTTCTGAGAGACTCACCTCCGGTGTTTACACCCTCTCTGCTGCTCCTGGCTTGCTGCCAAGTCGGAGTATCCACAGTGGGGTAAAAGCCTTTTCGAAGAAATGGCAGAGATGGTACCCTTCCCCCTCTGGTCTGAGCTTTGTGAGCTGCCTGTCTCACTCTGGCTTGCCTGCCCTCAGTCTGTGCCCAGTCTGATTGACCCTCCCCCGAGCAAACACAGACTTTCTCTGGCAAATTTCAAGGATGTCTTCTCTTGGTGATTATTTGTGGATTTCTTTCTTGGTCAAGCATTAAGTCTGAGGCTTGTCATGAAGTAAGTTCTGAGAGAAAACGTGGAGCTCAAGCAGCTGTCTGTCTCCACGCTGCCATCTTGGCCAGAAGTCCTTATCAATTTTCTATATATTTTAAAAATGAAGCCTTTATCAGAACCCTTAAATGTAAAAATATTTCCCCAGTTTATTGCTTTCCTTCTGATCTTGTCTGCATTAGTTTTGTTGGTACAAAAATTTAAATTTAATATTATCAAATATCTATTTTGTATTCAATTATGAATTCCAGTTCTTCCTTGGACACAAATTCCTTCCTTCTTCATAGATCTGAGAGGTAAACTATCCAATGTTCTTCTAATTTGTTTATGAAATCACTTATGAATAAATCATGAACCCATTTTGGCCTTATCTTGGTATGTGGTGTTAGATGTGGGTCATGACATTATTTCTTCCAGGCTAGTTTCAAATTTTCCCAGCAGCTTTTGTCAAGTAGTGAGTTCTTATCCCAAAAGCTGAGGTCTTTGTGTTTGTCAAACACTAGTTTGCGATAGTTATTGACTATTTTGTCCTGTGAACCTAACCTAGTCCACTGATCAACTAGTCTATTTCTTTTCTAGTACTAAATAGTATTTATGGCCACTGTTTTATAATATAGTTTTAGGTCTGGCACAGCTATTTTACCTTCATTGGCATTTATTTTTCATTAATTCTCTTGAAATTTTTGACCTTTTGTTCTTCCAGATGTAACAAAATTCAATTTTTCTAATCTGTAAAATAATTTCTTTGGAGTTTAATTGGCATGGCACTAAATACGTAGATTAATTTAAATGTATTGTCTTTTTTATTATATTTGCTTGGCCTACACATGAGCACTTGATATTTTTCCAACTGATTAGATCTGACTTTTTATTGCTTGTGGCACACCCTTAATTACAAATGCTTGTATAAGTAATTCAGTGACCACTGGGCTGTCTCTTTTACTGGTGGTATTGCAAAAGTAAATCCTTAAAAGATATCTACTGTAACATGGATAAAAGACAACCAAAAGATTAATAATTGGTCACATCCATCTGCCAAATTTCACTGAGCCTGAAACCATGAGGGTTCTTCTCTGGAGGAGAGTGGAAAAGGAGGCAAGCTGTACAGACTTTTCATTATACCAAACTGCAGATATAAAGCTTGAGCAGCCTGAAGATATTTGGAATGAGATTCTTGGGCTGCCTGAAATAAAGAAGTATTGGCTAACATGCTGAGAAAGCGATCTGCCTTTGAATTTCCATAAAAAATAGGACTTGAAAGTTTGTATGAGAGTAGACATGCAAGATATTATACTTACCTGTACATTTTCTCTCTTGCTCTTGAAGTTCCTTAAAAAGCTGATATATGTTAGAGGTTACAAATTTTATTTGGGCTATGGCAATTCTTTGTATTATATCAACTGAATAGGCCAAATTAGATATTATATTTACATCTCCTAGATAAGTAAGAGCTAGCATAATTGCATATAACTCATTCTGTTGAGTAGATTTCACCAATGATAAAACATAAAGAAGAACTTAAGATAAAGTTCAATGAACATTTTGATTCATCCATCAAACAGAGCTTAACTTTTTAAACTTTATTGAGAATCAGTTTTTCTCAAAACTTTTATCACTACCTTTTTAGAATTATTCTTGTCACATGGTCAAAAGTGAATTCAAGAGGTACTTGCATTAATTGGAGTACTTCAATATCTTCCTTCCCCTAGTCTAATCATTATAACTAGTAATTTCAGAAAGGGATCCTTCCTTGATTGATTAGGAAAAAGGAATATTGGTGTGGTTTCAAAATTATTTAACTGTTTGATAAGAATGCTATAGATACATTTTAGTATGATATATTATTTCTGAATTGATAGTTTCTCTTTTATATTAGTTGAAAGATTTCAGATTAAGATAATTTAAAAATGCTTTCTTAAGAATTCTAAATGAGAAATGGGAGGGCTGCTTCCCCATAAATACTAAAGAAAAAGAAAAGATAAAAGCCATTCAGTAAATGTCATAAACCCATAAGAAATAGCCAGCATTATGTGTAGTGTTTCACAGACATTACCCTCCACCTTTACATAACCCCAAAAAAGCAAGAGGGGGAAGTTTTGGAAGTGCCTATTCATATCTTTTCATTGAAGCTAATATGCTTAATTACAATTCACACATTTTAGTTTCAAATGTTTTGCTATTGTTCTTTTCATTTACATTATTAGATTGTGACTTTTTTCTCAGTTCTTCTAGATTTCCTTTGCTTCAATCACAAAAGTCTTTCCATTTATTATTTGTCATTATTTCCTGCACCACAGTAAGATAATATGTAATTAACCTGTTTAACCATTTCCCAATTGATGGGATATTTTGTTTCCAGCTATTTGAAACTCCAAAAAGATGAACCCATCTCCCTATCTATCCACTCATCCATCTTTATATCAATGTTATATATACACATACAACACACACACACACACACACACGTGTGTGTATGTGTGTGTGTATAAATAGATAGGTAGATGAATAGGTATTTCCCCTTTTATCATTGATCTTTTTGAGGCATAAACTTTTCATCAAGATCTTTGGATCTTAATCAATCACTTTCTTTGTATAATTCCAAATTGTCTTCCAAAATGGTTTAACTAATTCACAGTTTTATAAATAATGCATGTTTGTGCCTATGAAATATGAACAAGGACTGATGAGGACCTCGTACTTTGAGCAGGCACAGCATACTATACCTGATATCAACCCACATGGAGGCTTGGTGACACTGTTTTAGAGCATATATCATGGAGAAACCTTGATCTCGATCCTTCCCATTACATTTCACATTTCATGTGCAAATATCCTGTATGGAAGAAAAAATAAAACCCATTAATACTCTATATTGAAATGTAGCTGAAGTCTGCCTGAAGCTATTTAATATAATACAAATTTACATTATAAGCCATTTCTAGCTCTGTAGAAGGCTAATTCTAACTTTCTCATAATGAAATGAGGAATGAGTAGATATCCTGCTGAGGAAACGTTTAACCAGTAGGACAGGGCTCAAAGAAGGGCTGAGCAGAGTGTGATTCTTTCCATCTCCCCCAATAACAAGTGAAGTGGGGGAAAGGGTCAGGTCAAGTTAGGAGCAGCTATATCCAGTAAGAGAAGGGCGGAGTATTCTTTCATAAATAATTATACCAATTGATCTAAAATAAAAATTGATAGTTTTCAATCTTAAATTTCAGATTACACCTGTATTTTCTTTCTTGAATGGGAATTTCACATTCCATATCAAGCTTATATCTCAAGGCTTATGATCTTGCTAGCTGCTAGAAGAATAGCCCCTCTAAATAAAGTCTTCATTGTATCCTTCGTGCAATATACAACTTAGAAAGGAGCATAACACATATAATTCATCCAATTAGGAGATACAAATATGTGACTTAGTTTTTGCTTAAAATAAAATCAAATACAGATTTAAATTTCTACTAGTAATACTTCAATATTTGCACACAAGTTTCTAAGACCTTATACTAGAATAAATAAGTTCACAATTTTAGCATGCACTAGTTAATAGTAATTATGTCATATAATTTCAGAATCAGGATTCCAATTTAAACACATACAGTTTCCAAATTTAAAATTGGCAGAAAACTGCCCTTTTAAGTCCATCTATCCAATTTTATTCTTGGATCTGTTAGCCCATTCTGTTTAGCAGCTAGCAAAGTCAAAAGCCTTAGGAGATGAACTTGATATGGAATGTGAAATTCCCATATAAAAAAGAAAATACAAGTGTAATCCAAAATTTAGGATTGAAAATTGTATGAGTTTAGATTAATTCTTCATAATTATATATAAAGGCATATGAAGGCATAGTCCACCCTTTTCTCATTTGTGTGGCTGCTTCTAGCCTGGCCTGAGCCTTTCCCAAACTTCATTGATTATTGGGGAAGATGGAAAAAATCCCACTCTACTCAACCCTTCTCTGGACCTACTCCTCTCCTTCTTTTATCTCTCCCACCCACATAGCTGGAAGATAGCCTGTATTTACACTGTGTTAATAATTGAATATTAGTTTTTATTTTTTTAAGTTTGTGGTGGTTGCTTTAAGAGCAAAATCATTTCTTTAATGCTAAAGATTGCTTAGATAAGATACTGTATCAAGGTCCTACTGCTTAGCAATACAAGGAACTTCTAAGAGAAGTCTATTAGATTTCTGGTTAACTGCTAATTCTCTGAAAATGGTTGTTGCAAAACCCATTCAGCAAATTATTTAGCATTTATTTAGTGTATCATGTCTTGTTGTTCAACCATTATGATCTTTACTTTAAAAAAATACCTAAAACAGGATTTTCTTTTTTGTCTGTGTCCTCTGCACAGTGTTATAGGGAAATGAAATTGTTTTCAGGTTCATCTGATGTGAAAAGAAAGCGTATCATAAGACTGTGTAGTTGAAGCCTTTTGGGAGACCCGGAGCCACTCATATGGGATTTGTCTACTTGAGAGAAAATTTTGGAGGACTGTAGCTAATATTATTTCTCAAGTTTGAATTCATGTATGGATGAGGACCAATAAATCAGAAAATCAGCCATCCAAGAGAAATGCCACAGAACTTCAGAAGGTAGAGATTTGTTTATCTGGGTAAAAGGAGTTTAAGGAGGGCTTTTTGAGCTCTATCCTTAAGGTCAGACCCTTCTAAGCTGATCCTCCAAATCCTTTCTTTCATAGGAAAGATTCCCACCTATTCCGGAATCTGGCAAGGGGGTGGATTTCATGTGTGGTTTTCATACCTGAATTCAAATAGCTAAGGATGTTTTGTCCTGTCCCTGCCTTTTCTCTCATAGCAAATCTCTATATTCAGAGCAAGTGAATTTTAAACTTTAAATTTAAACTTTAAACTGATCATGACCATTAAATGCCATGAGGAAAAAAAAAAAAAAAAAGAAAATCTTTCAGTTTTCTATCTGAAAATAGTCATTAGAAAAATGTTTCCCATCATTAGGTAGATGAATATTTGGCCTAGTCATCTGCCTGTTACTAGAAATACATCTTATTAGATATATTTCTATACAGATATATTAGATATATAGGTATCAAGTCTCTACATCTTTCACTGTAAGAACATTTAGCAACAGTTTGTGAGACCCAGGTGCTATTCTCATGTAGTATGACTTAGAGTAGAGAATTTTAGGGCAGTTAAAAAAATTGTAGCAGCATTTTTATTATATCTATGCAAAAAGAAAATTCTGTTTAAGCTAATGGGGAATAACATCTGTTTCTCCCATGTGTCTGTGACACAAGAATGTTTTTTTATAACTTATTTGATATACACAGACCAAGACATAGAAAATTGATTTGTTGATGCAGCCACAAAAAAGGCTGCTATGATTTTGGCCTTCTTTCTCCCCCCTTCTCCAAGTAATGGACTTTTGATTACAGTTCTATTCCAAGTGGGGAGATTTGGAAATCCCACCTTTACTGTATCCAAACAGAAAGCCATGTTATCATGTCAATCTCCAAGGTTTTATTTTTTTGGCTGATGTCATGTCTCCCCAATTAAGCCTGTTTCTATACCTGATGCAGAGAAAATTCCTCAGGAAGAACAGCTAGGCCAGAAAAAGAACAGTAGTTTCTACTAAAAGAGATCACACTTTGTTTTGGCCTGCCCAGTTGTTTACAGAGACTAGCCTTCAAGTCACTGTGGCTAAGGCACTTAAAATTGATTATTATCTTCATTCTATCTGGCAGATTCTAGCTTTAGGAAAGATGAACAAGATTCTATTCCCTTTAAACATACCTCCCAGGGATGAGAATTCTGCTCTTAGTGCTCTCTCAAGCTATACCTGCCCCAACCTATGGACTTCTGTCAGTTCTGGATAGAACTTTGAGTCAGATAAGGATAAAGCCTTATCTCAAACTGTAATTCTCTCTATCCGTTACCTAAGTCCCTTTGAACACTTTGGTACATGTGTCCTTGGCCATCCAAGTGATCCCTTTCCTGTTGTGATGCTACTAACCCCTGCTTTTTTAGGTTTGTTTTAGGCTTTGGTTAACTTCAAATGATCAGTGGTTGACAGCTGTATTGACCAACCTCAGGGATCTGATTCAGAATTTAGTGGATAATTCAGAATTTAGTGGATAACTCACTTCAGTCACTTCCTGGCTCACGCCTTCAAATGAACACTATGTTCATTCCCAGCAGGAAGTAGTTTCAGAAGATGAGATCATTGACCCATATCCCAAAGGACTTTGGGCCCCATTAGTTTGCAGAGAAACTGACTGTTTGGATGAAAGGACTCCAGCAAAATACCACCCAGTGTCTGAGTGAACCCCCAGTAAAGTACTAACTGACTTTGCTTTAATCTCTGCTATTGTACCTTGGTAACTAACTTTCAATTCCTGTGATATCACTAATTTTGGCTTCAGTTTATCTCTGTAACATTCCAACCCCATAGACCACTGTATTTTGCAACCAGTTTCTAGATACTAGTTAACAAGTGTCCCAGGATTTGGCCCCTAAAATTTCAGCATTGGTTTGATAGACCCCTTTTTTTTAGGGACCCCTAACATACTTTTCAAGAGACTTCTTAAACAAATTAAAAGAGCGGGGAATATTTGGGAATATCCTGAATATTGTTTTGGACCAAGAGAAACTAAAGATTTGTTCTCTGAGGCAAATAGGCAGAAGGTTCTGATAGAGATCAGTTTAGCTCCATAGTCCCACCCTTTGGGGAGGTGGTCCTATCTGAAATACAAATTATGTCAAACTCCTAAGACCCACCCTCTTTTGAGGTGTTGAGCAGTTTCACTTAGTCATGCCCTGTCAGAATCCCAGTCATGTCTCTGAGGACTAAATTTTCCCTATAAAACCTACTTTGGGCCATCCCATTGCTCCTACCTTCCTTACCAAAGAGCCATTGCTATGGCATTCTCCCTCATGGGGTCTTACTCCTTATTCCTCCATGCCACATGGTATCTTCCCTACTTATACTATGCTTTTCAACCCCACTTCTCCTCCTTATAGATAACTCTTTTAGGATATTAAGTCCATTTCAGGATTTAGCCTGCCACCTAAAGGCATGCCCTTATCTCATGGGGTACTTCCTTTATATTGGGTTATTGTGACTATGCTGAAGAACTTGTCTTTTATATGTTCTCCAACTCTATTATTTCACATTTACCCATGCAGTGTTTATTGTATCCATTCATTTTGTCTATAACCTATTTCACTAAATAAATATACCTTTTGCCAAAGAGAATAGCCATTGTGAATTCTTCATATCACCAAACCCCAACTTTTGGTGCCTGCCATCATTTGGTGACAAAACCCACACCATAGACATCAACTTCATGGAGTTTCTGATTATTAGCAATAAATTAGATTAAAACTCTACTAAGGTTATGGTGTGTGAACTTTCAGATCTTTAAAAAGCCTCATCTGGGTGATGCAGGCTAGAGTGGTTTAGGAGTCAGGAAGACTCATCTTTCTAACTTCAAAGCTGGCCTCAGACTCTTAGCTGTGTAGCCCTGGGCAGGTCACTTAATCTTGCTTGCTTCACTTTCCTCCTCTGTAAAATGACCCAGAAAAGAGAATGGCAAATCACTTTGGGACCTTTGCAAAGAAAACCCTAAATGAGTTCACAGAGAATCAGACATGACTGAAACTACCTAACAATACCTATCACTATCACTATTGATCCCTTCACTGACCATTCCTCAGATTTCCCCCTCTTTCTCCTGACCTATCACAGCTTTCCAGAGAATCTTCCTCAGGAGCCTAAAGAGGAGAGGTTTAATATATTTCCACACCTATGATTATTTCCTTTTGGCTTACTGCCTAGCAATGAAAAACCTTTCACCTTTCTTCTGAGCCAGAGTTGAATATGCATAGAAAGTCTGGAACAGATGAAACTGATCTCTTTTCTTGCAAGCTTTCAAGTGAGGAAGAAGAAATCTTGTGCAACTCTGAATATAGAATAAATTAGTGTCAGTGATGGTAGCAGACATTGCTATAGCTATTTTATTTCTTGATGAGCCTTCATGTGGCCATGAATCCATGATATTTTTATAATTTTGGTTCCTGTTTCATCAATTCTTCCTTGATCTTAGGTGAATGGATATGGTACAAGTTGTAACCTGGTAAGATTTGAAGAGATGAGACAGCTACCAGGGGTCCAGTAACCAGAATTGATAGTAAAGTATGTCAATAGTCCAGTTAGGACCCAAAAGCTATCTGTATGACTCAGCTAAGTAAGGCAGGGCTTCTTAAAACTTTTTCCACTTGTGACCCCTTTTTGCCTGAGAAATTTTCATGTGACCCTGGGTATATAGATATGTAAAACAGGTGTACAACTCAAACTTTTACTGATAATAAATCATAATTTCATGATCTCCACATTCAGTTATAGGATCCCATATGGGGTTGCTACCCATAGTTTAAGATAAGGCATCTATTTGCCAGATGAACTATTTTGTCCCTAAAGCATAGGAATCACTCATTCATACATTATGTAATCTTTAAAAAGAAATTTATTGTGTACAAAGAGGAAAATATTACTAGTGGCACTTTAGTTTGAATCCAATCATTCCAGAGACCAAGACACAATTGAAAAATGAATTCCCACTTTTAGAGGTTTTTGTATTATGCTTCTTGTTATATCTTCCCAATGAAGTAACAATAGAAGCTTTCATAAAAAATACAAAAGGAAAACAAGAGTTCTTTTTTCCCCCCTGAAATATTCTATGAGTACTCTATGAAAATACAAGAACAGGGAGAACCACAGGGACAACACCTTTTTGAAGTGTCCCTAAAGGGATGGCTGCTGATTTCAGCTCTGTCTTGTAGTATTGACATATTATGAAACTGTTTTGTCCTGGATCTGTATCTGGAATAGCTCTTCAATGTGAATAACTAATTTCTGGGTTCAGGAAACAAGGGGCAAGAGTATCCAGAGAACACCTTATTGAAGGAGCACCATTATGCAAAAATAGAGAAATTGTTATTCAGTAATTTCTGTTGTATCTAAATCTTGTTGACCGCATTTTGATTTTCTTGGCAAAGATACTGGAGTGATTTACCATTTCCTTCTCCAGCTCATTTACAGGTGAGGAAACTGAGGCAAAGAGGAGTAAATGATTTGTCCAGAGTCATACAACTAGTAAGTTTCTGAGGCTAGATTGAACTCACGAAGAACAGTCTTCCTGACTCTAGGCCCAGCAAGCAGTCTATCCATTGCTACATATGTGACCATTATTTTTTTATAGTGGGACTATAGCACACTAACCACATTGTTCTCCTACACTTTACTAAAACCACATTTTGTAGAATATTTGATACTTTCTTTCCTTTAAAGAACAAGCTTAGAAAACTATAGTAGTTACTATAGCTTGACAAGATATTATGTTAACAATTTAGACATCTACAATGTTTTTAAAAAGCACCTAATTTAGTGAAATCACTCTTGTAAGGGGAAGAAAATTCCCTTCTGACATATTATCTGTATAATAATGGTCAGAGTCCTTATCTCTCTACATCTCAATTTCCTTATTTGTAAGAGAATATAAATAGATTGCTTCTAAAGTCTTTTCCAGTACTAGATCTATGATCCTATGGCAGAGATAGGCTGTGCTTTTCTGGAACTTTCCAAAAGGGCCTAAGTTTTATAGGAAATATGTAAAAAGGTTGATTTTCATGAAATTTATTTTATATCTTATTTTACTGTGCTATTAGTTAGTTCAATTGAGTCTTAATCGAATCTCAAGGAATCTCTATGGTCTCATTTAATATTATTCCATTTTAAGAATTCTGCCCTGAGAGAAAATAGAAATAGAAAAGAGAAAATAGAAAATATCTGTGTCCCATATCCAATATTGCATTTCCCATCCCCTTACCCTTGTTTAGGTAGCTTTTCTGTCTGGGATATGCTATCTCCTCATCTTATAGTGTATTTAGCTTCCATCAAAGCACCAATCAGAAGGCACCTTTTATAAATAACTTCTCTGGATCCCTTTGACTGTTTGAGGTAATTCTCTCATAAAATTTGTGTATACTTTGTATTTACTTCTCTGTAAACATATTGTATTCTTAAACCTTAACTTAATACCTTTCTATTCTCTCCACCAATGATAATCAACTTTGTATAGGGAAGGATGCTTTTGCTTTTATCTTTCTATTCCTAGAACCAAGTATATTACCACAAAAAAATGACTTTAAAATATAGTTGAGTGGTACAAAAACATTAGATCCTTTTAAAATAATTTTTAAAATCCCACAAAAGTTTTTCATTATTTTATACTTTGCTTTTGACAGTGTAGAAAGTATTCACATCTAGATAACACCAAATGAATAAGATTATTTTACCTTGACTTATATTGTTTTTGTATTTGAAATAATTTTCCTTTTTGAAGGTGTCATAACTGTTACATAATATTGTGTGAAGAAATATTTTACTTACCATACAATCAATTGAAATTTAATAAGTTAACTTTTCTCTCCAGAGGTAATTTTTGTAACACCCTCCAAAGTTAAGAATTTCATAGAAGGAACTGAGCATGAAATTTGGAATTACATTTGAAAAGCATACTGATAATCCTGTTTAACATGTTATAGGGAAATTGGCCATGTAAATTGGTTGGAATTACCCAAAATAAGACATTTGAACTTGATAAAACTTAGATTTGTGGGAGAAATATAATATTTTATTGCACATGTTACTATCCAAATTTCAACTTTCATTTCCCATTAAAAATATAAAACTGGAAAATCAAACATTGCCACTTTTTTTCCTGCTGAACACAAACTTTCAAAACCATTGTAGTCTATAAGTAAAACATTTATAAATTAAACAGTGAAAAATTCCATTAAATTTCTGGGACATTGATGGAAAAAGGGGAAAGAACTAACAAGTGTTTGAAGAGGAAATTTTGTATATGCATATTTCATGAAGTGTTGACCATAGCAAACTAAGATTAATGAACAAAAGTTTTTTTTTCCCTTTTAATCCATTCTTTACTTTCCTCCATTCAACTTTCAAGTTTGTTTTCATTATGACTATTCCCTTAGTTATTTTGTGATTCCTCTTACTCTTTTTGTATCTTTTTTTGCCTATGTTTACTTCGATTTTTCTTTTGAACCTAAAACATTTTTATATCAAAATACTGTCTCTCAGAGGAAGTATATATAATTACATTTAATTTCCTTTTATTTGAATCATTTGAAAGTGAGAAACATGGGATAATCATTTCTCCCAACCCATTTTAATGGCTATATTCTTATAACCTCATATACCTATGTATTAATTATACAATAGTGAAATCTTTCCAAGTTTTTCCTCCTTTTCTTCCAAGTATAGTCCTTTATCCCTCCTATTTTTTATTTTTTGTATTCTCTTAAAACCATGAAGATGAAGAGGAAGGAAGAGAAGGAGGGGAAAGTGAGAGAGACAGAAACAGAGAGACACACACACAAATATACACTAACATACACACGAGAAACAGAGAGAAAGAGAAAGACAGAGAGACAGAGAAAAGAAGAAGAAGAAGAATAAGAAGAAGAATAAGAATAAGAATAATAATAATAATAAGAAGAAGAAGAAGAAGAAGAAGAAGAAAACAAAACAACCCTAGATTCATCATTTTAATCTTTCCTAAGATTTTTTAAGATATTAGGGTTTGTGGAAGATATTTGTTTTTTAACCCTCCCATTAACATGTAAATAATTCCTGCCTGCATATTTAATTCTATTATACATATTTATACCCTTCTATATTTCTCTTGGTGCCTCCATTTCCATTTCCAAATATCTACTCTGTTTTAATCTTTTCAACAAGAATACTTGGAGATAATTTAATCCATTAAAGATTCATTTTTCTCCTTACAGTTTTACAGTATCTTGGTGATAAAACTACATGATTTTTGATGAAAGCTGTTAGGTCACATGTCATCTTTATTGTTATTGGTCAGTCATTTTCAGTAATGTCTGACTCATTATGACCCAATTCGGGACTTTCTTGGCAAAAATATTAGAATGGAATGACATTTCCTTTTCAAACTCATTTTCAGATAAGGAAACTGAAGTAAACAAGGTTAAATACTTGCTCAAAGACACACAGCTAGTAAATATCTGAGGTCAGATTTAAATTCAGAAAGATGTCTTTTTGACTTTAAGGCTGATATTCTATTAACTATGACACATGTTTGTCTTAGTTTCTTCATCTGCAAAATGATCTACAGAAAAAAGGCAAACTTTATTATTGTTGCCAAAAGGACCTCAAATATGATCAAAGAGTCAGACATGAATGACTGAACAACAAAGCTCATCTTTATTGTGCTTACTTGCTATTTGAACTTCTTTCTTATTAAATTCTAGTATTTTTTTCTTTGACTTAGAAATCGGCTATGATATTCAAGGAGTTGTGTTTTGGGATTTCTTTTAGGATATGCTAGATTAATTTTTTTCACATTTGTTTTGCTTTCTAAATGTAGTAGGACAATATTAATTTATAATTTCCTGAAATATTATATCTAGATTTTTTTTGATCATAGTTTTCATTTAGTCAGATAATTTTTCAACTATTTCTACTTACCTTGTTTTCTAGGTCAGTAGTTTTGATATTTAATTTCTTGCATCTTGCTGTTTTTCATTGTTTTTGTTTTGCTGTATTATTGAGTTTACATTTTGTTGAATTATTGAGTTTTATGTTTTCTGTTTCATGGCATTCTAATTTCTAGAGGAATTTGTTCTTCTTTATTTTTATTTATTTCATTAAATATGTGGCAATAATGTAAAACATTTAACATTGTTTTCAAAAAAAAGTTCCAAATTCTTTTCTTCCCTCCTACCTTTCTACCTGCCTTGAGAAAATAAGCAATTTGATATTGATTTTACATGTGTAGTAAGGCTAAAAACATTTACACATTATCCATGTAGTAAAAGAAAACACTCAAAAAGTAAAGTAAGAGAAATAAAGAAAGGCAAAAAGAAATACCCCAGTATGTTTGATTTTTTATTCAGAGTTCATCAGTTCTCTCTCTGGAAGTGGATAACTTTTTTTTTTTTTTTAAATTATGGACACCTTAACATTGTCTTATTATCTTGATCAGAATAACTAAATCTTTCATAATTGATCATCCTTAAAATATTGCTATTATTTGGTACAATGTTCTCCTGGTTCTGTTCAGTTCATTTTGCATGAATTAATATAACACTTTCTGAGTTTTCTGTAACCATTCTTTTCATAATTTCTTATAGCACAATAGTATTCCATTACAATCATATACACAATTATCCTGGTGTTCCCCCAGTCTTGGCCATTGCCTCCATTTTTAATATTTGCCTCCACAAAAAGAGCTGCAATCAATATTTTTGTAGAGATAGATCATCTCCATTTTCATTTTCTTTAATATCTTTGGATGACACTATTGGGTCAAAGAATATGAAAAGTTTTATAGTTCTTTGGGCATAGTTCCAAATTGTTCTCCAGAATGTTTGGATTAGATGGTGATCTCTGCCCTTTGATTAGGACGCAGAAGTTGGTATAGACAATGGATTTTGTAGAGGCCTGAACTCTGAAAAGGTGTATTTTAATCAAGGATAACAGGGTGCTTATAGTTAAGCACCTATTCAGTGTGAGATAATGGTTCTCTAAACATATACTTAATGTGACATGGTGATATAATGGTTGCAATATACTTAGATGCTAATCCTACTGAATATTTAAGGACTGGGAAGACTGGGAATGACTCTCTCAGCCATAGAAACAGAGAAGACTCGGTACTCCAAATTTGACCATCCTCATGGCTCTCCTGCCTTCATCACTCCTCCACTAAGTCCGAGGACTTGGGCTGGTCCCAAGATACTCCAGAAAGCTAGTCTGGACATTACAGGATTTGTTAAACAGTTTCTGGTCCTATATCCAGAAGTTCTTTGTAATCTCTTTCTGATGAAATTCCAGGTGTCCTTATCATCTGTGATTTGAGAGCTCTAAAATTATTATTGATACTGTTGCCACCACTTACAATTCTGATGTTACATCTAGCCTATAGGTCAGCCTTTATACTTCTGTCACAGAACTCTCTTTTTTAAGTTCCTAAGTTGTCTTGGACTAGAAGAATTTCCCACTTTAACCTGTTGTTGACTCTGCCATTCCAAAATTCTATTTGAGGTATTATTTTAAAGTTGTTTGGAGGGGAATGTTGTGAGAACCTGGTTGAGTGATTTCTCTACATAACACTGGTTCTGCACCCTGATGACTTAGAATTTTGTTCTTCAATGAGATTTTCCATCATTGGTTCTAAGGGTAAGTTTTCTTTACCATTCTTTTCTCTTAAGTTTTCCATTATAGATTTTGTTTCACTTCTTCCTGGTATTCCTTTGACCAGGGCTTTTTGTTTGCTGAGGATTTATCAGATTATGTTGTGAGTTTTATCCTTTGATCATTGACCCTTTGATAATTTCTCAGACAAATTTATTTCATCATGATGCTGAGAGTTTTCCTTGAATTACTCAAAAAAGTGGAGTGAGGCTGGATTCGGGTTAAGCTCCATAACAGTGTGACATGTTAGGGCCTGATTGTTCCTAAATAGAATGGAACAGAGTACTTCTCTGCTCTAAAGAATTTTGAAAACACTCCAGGACTAAGTTCCCTCTTGTCACAGGCCTCTATGTCCCTGCATAGTAAGCTCTACTTGATATCTTTTTCCTCATTGCTAGTCTTAAAGACTATACAGAGGCTGAGCTCCAAATACACTGTTCAAAGATTGCTTAGGGTGGATTTTAAACAGGACTTTTTTCCCCACTGGTGCCATGTGGACCCTATCTGGAATAGCTTCACAAAGATATTAAATTTCTGCACCTAGATATGAACAAAAATCTTCTGGAGTTCAGATACAATGCTTGTAATATCTACCTGCACATAATTATATATATTATATTATATATGTGTTTGTATATATTATATTATATATATTTATACACACACATATAAAAAAAATATATATATATATATATATGAGAACAGATATTTTACTCAGTTTATTTATGTTTCCAAACTGCTTTCAAGAATGGTTGGACCCAATCACCAACCACCAACATTTCATTATTGTGGCTTATTTCTATATGTTCAACAGTAACTAATCTAATGTTTTGTCATCTTTCAAAATTTCCTCATTATCAAGTGAAACCTCAGCACTGATTTGATTTGCAATTCTACTATTATTAGTGACTTAGGACATTTTTTTTCATATATTCAATAATAGCCATTCTTTGAGAACAGTTTATTTTATCCTTTGATTGTTTATCTATTGGGGAATTGATTTTGGTCTTTTATCTTAATTATCCATATCTCTTAGAAATCAGACCACTGTCAGAGATATTTGAGTCATTGATTGTTTCTCCCACTCAGTTGCTATTTCAATTTTTAACCTAGATGGGCTGGTTTTGTTCTAGCAAAAGCCTTTTTCATTTTCATGCAATTACAATTATTTCTTTTGACTTTTAGAATTGCTTCAATCTTTTGGTAAGAAATTATCTTTTACCTAGAGTTGTGAAAAATATTTGGTCACATCTTCCGTTTTTTTATGGTATGGTTTTTAATTCTTAGGTCAGGTATCCATGTGTTAATATAAACTATGATACAAAATATTAGATTAAACTTAGTTTTTATTCATCTGATTTTCAATTTAAACACTGGAATATTGAATCTCTCTATCTATCTGGTTCTTCCTTTTCTTGTTCCATTGATATGATTTTCTTTTTCTTTTTTAAATAAGTAAAATCAATGAACAAGATTCAAAGAAAACATAAACTTATGGGAAGGAGTTATAGATTATTTCTTAAATAAAGATATTGTATCTCAAATATATAGAAAACTATCAAATTTGTAAGAAGAAGTCATTCACCAGTTCATAAATGATCAAAGGACATGAGAAGGCAATTTTTGAATGAATAAATTGAAGCTATATATTGTCATATGAAAATTCTCTAAATTATCACTGATTAGAAAAATGAAAATTAATTAAAATAATCTTGAGGTATCATTTTACATCTCTCAGATTGGCTAAAATGATTGAGGGAGAAAGGTCACAAATTTGGAAGATGTGAAAGAATTGGAATGCTACTTCATCAATAGTGGAATTGTAAACTGATCCACTTGTTTTAGAGAACAATCTGGAATTGTTCATGAAGAGTTATGAAAATGTGTATACCTTATTACCCAGAAATACTATTATTGGTGTATTTCCTAAGGTGATCAAAGAAAAAGAAAAAAAAAACCTTATATGTGCTAAAATATTTATAGCAGCTTTCTGTGATGGTGAAGAACTAGAAATTGAAGGGATGCCCTTCAATTAGAGAATGGCTAAACAGGTTGTGCTCTACATTTGTGATGGAATACTACTGGCCTACAAAAAATGATGAGTAGGTTGCTTTTAGAAAAACATGAAAAGAGTTGCATGAAATAATGAAAATAAATAGCACACATAAATACCAAAACCAAGAGAACATCGTATCTAGTAACAGCAATATTATCCAGTGTGTAATTGTGAAAAACTAAGATATTATTATTATAAATAATCACCTACAAAGGACTTATAAGTAAAAGTGTTATCTGTCTTCAAAGAAAGAATCAATTAATAGAAGTACATAAAGTATAATTTTACGTGTGTGTGTGTGTGTGTGTGTGTGTGTGTGTGTGTGTGTGTGTGTGTGTTAAATGGTATCATTCTCAAATATGGTATAGGGAGGAAAAGAGATATTGCAAAACTTATAATGGAACAAAAAGATAAAATTAAATTTTAAAGAAAGCAATACCAAAAGAATGTGATTGCTTCTTTGTAATAATATTCTTTGTGCTCTGGAAATGCCATCCCCATCTTCAATCCTAATCTTTTTTCAATTACTCCTTTTGAGATATATGTGTGTACATAAGTGCATATGCACATACATGTGTGTATTGGCATTTTAAAATCCTTTTCCAAAAGAAGCATTCCTTCACTTCTGTTAAAAAAAAAAAAAAAAAAAAAAAAAAAAAAAAAAAAGAATCCCTTTTGTAGTATCATCGGTATAACATTAAATACATTAAATATGCAAATTAACTTTTGCAGTATATTAATTTTTATATTTTGGCATAATCCCACCATGAACACTGGATCCTCTATTTATTTAAATCGTTCTTTATTCCTATAAATAGTTATTTTGTGATTATAAAATTATTGAGTGTGCCTTAATAGACTCAAGTATAGAGGAAGCATAATTCCTCTATTATGGCTTCTGTACTTTTTTTTTTTTTTTTTCTAAGGCTGGGGTTAAATGACTTGTTCAGGGTCACATAGCTAGGAAGTGTTAAGTGTCTGAGATCAGATTTGAATTCACTCAGGTCTTCCTGAATTCAGGGCTGGTGCTCTATCCACTGTGCCACCTAGCTGCCCCAGCTTCCTGTACTTTTTAAAACTTTGGTATAGAATTGTTTGTTTTGTGGGTTTATTTTGTAATCTGTATCTTTGCTGAAGCTACTGTTATATTTAATTTTTGCTAATTCTTGAGAATTTTGAAATTATATTACCAACTAATAAGTATTATTTTGTCTCCTCTTTGCCAATCTAAATGCTTTTAATTTTTTTCAATTGTCTTATTGCTATCATTAACACTCTAAAATATAACAAATGAAAAAGAGAAGAGGCTTGCTTTGCTCTCTTATTTAGTGAGAAAGTTTTTAGTGCTTTCCCACTGTTTATAATAATAGCTTTTGTTTTAGATATATTTATCATGCTTTATAAAAGGTCATTTTCTACATATATGTTGTAGGGTTTTTAGAATATGACTGATATTTAGTTAAAGGTTTTTTCTGCATTTACTAAGATAGTCATACAGTTTTAAATATTTATTATATATATTTATTTACATATATATACATATATATTTATTTATTCTCTGCAGGACTTATATATATTCCATGGAGGTCAATGACAAAAAGAAAGTTGCCATATACACAAAAACATTTATAGTCATAGTTTTTCCTGGTAGCTAAGAACTCAAAAACAAATGCGTATCAATTAGGGAATGGGTAAATAAATTGTGACATATACAATGATGAAATATTATTTTTGGGCAAGGCATAACAAAAGAAATGAATTTAGAGAAGTAGGTAAATACAAACTGTGGCATCATAAAATAAGCTGGAACAATATATACAATATTACAACAATGGAAATGGATATAATAATAAAAATAATTGGATACTGTAGAATTATAAAGACCAAGCTCAAATCATTTTAAACAAATATATGAGAAGATGTATTCCTGTATTTCTTTACTGAAGTAAAGTGTTGAAATTGCATGTAAGGTCAGAATTTTTCAGTTTGTAGATTGGTTTTGCTGAATCCCTATGGGACAAAGGACTATTCTTTCCTTTTTCTTGAACATTGTTTTCTAATACAATGGAAGGGTTCATTTGGAAAGTGTAGATGAAAGACAAAAGGGAAAATATAGGTGATATAAAAAGACATAAGTAATTTTTTAAAAAAATATACTCTAGGCAATAAGTGATACAGGACTGGAGCTCAGATAAGACATTAAATTTAATACATAGATTTGTAAGTCATTGAAGAATCATGTTTAGATAAATGATAATATTTAGATAAATGAAAACAAAAGAGAAAGTATAAAGAGAAAAAAGGGGGCCTAATAGTTAATCATTTGGCATATCCTTAGTTAGGAGGCATGTCAGGGATGAGGTAACAATAAAGTGGATTGAGAAGTGGTCCTCAGACAAATTGAAGGAAGATTAAGAGATTAAAGTCCAAAACCACACCAGATCAAATAAAAAGAAAAACAAAACAAAACAATAGCAGTAAAAACAGAAGGGAAAGTAACCAGGATTAGAAGGTAGACTATTGAGGAAGATGAGGAATGAAAACATAACATTATATTTTACAATTAAGAAATCATTGATAACATTAGAGAGAATAATTTTGGCTGTGATTAATATGGAAATCATATTGTTGAAGGTTGAAGTGTTAATGACAGGAAAGGAATTAGAGATCATGAATGTAGGTCTATGCTAATCAAAGTATCACTATTATATTTCAGTGCATTGCTATGTAGTAGTAGATACCTGGTAGGTATAGATTAAGTACTTATTCTATAACAATCACTGTGCTAAAATACAAAGAGGCAAAAGAGAGTCCCTTTCTTCAAGGAGTTTATAATCTAATTGATTTATGTAAAGGGATGAAACTCTGAATAGGTGCACTTGAATCAGACAACCAAGTACTTAAGGCTAATTAGCTAACTATTAACTCTATTAGCATGTTTGGAATTTCTCTTCTCACAGTTAATGTTAGCTCAATGCTTTAAGAGAATTGTAAGAAGGGATTAGGGGTTAGAGTGAGATGAGCCAGAGTCACTTTAGCAATGGACAAGACAAGGGAAGTTGGGGAGAGCTTGTGGCAGTTTTGTCCATCCCCTTCACTTGTCCCCCTAAAGACTAAGGAGTTTTGCTTTTCCTGTTTAACTAACTCAGACTTCACATTTTGGCACCCAATGTGGGGCCAAGGATCCTAATTTCACTGAAGAAGTCCCAGGTGACCAGGAAATAGGGTGAGTATTTTAATAAACAAACAGGGAACTTACTTTGTTAAGAGCTAAACTAGCTGAAATTTTCTAGCTGAAATGGGGCAGATATTAGGAAAAAGATTCTTCCTTACCCTCAACCCCATCCCAAAGGAGATCCACAGGAAGCATACTCAGACTGATGAAGAGACAGGATTTAATTGTAACTTGGGAGGAAATTGATGGACTTTTGGATACATTAGAATGTACGTACTCTTGGTTCTTCAAGGAAGAAGAGAGACAGATATTTAGAAACTAGTAGGAGATCAACTATGTGAATATTATAAAGATAATGGTCCTGATTCAATTTCCAAAGAAACATTCTATATATACAACATAATACAATTGGCCTTAAAGAATCCCACAAGTTATAGAAAAAGGAAAAGTTATAAGAACATCCACATGAGGAAGTGTGAGGAAAGAGGAAGACAAAGGACAGATTAATGCCAGTATCACCAGAGGGCATGAGGACTTAAGTGAACCTGAAGGGCATGGTGATTCTCACCCTCACAAGCTAGCTTCAACTCCACCTACATTGACATACTCCCATCAACTTCACCTTCCAAGATGGAGGGAAGAAGAGGATTGGGAGGGGCAGTGATATCACTAGCACCTGCCCCTCAGCAATCACCCCCTCCTATGACTAGATTGCAAAAGGCAGTACTTAAAGCCACATAAGAAGGGTAGGATTTAGGTGATTTGAAAATAGAAATGTATCCTGTGATTCAACAGTTTAACTCTTAAGGTCAAGATAGAAGAAGATACACTCCATTTGATCTAGAAATCCTCAAAGACCTGAAAAAGGCTTGCACTCTTTATGGGGCTACATCATCTTATGTTAAGATGTTATTACAGAATTTGGCTTATGAAGTCTTAACCCCTAGTGACTGGAAATTTATAGCAAGGACATCTTAGAACCTGGACAAAAATTGTTGTGGCTTTCTGAATATAGTGAGCTCTGTAGAATACAAGCCCAACGAAATAGTCAAAGTGGAGTTAATACTCCAGTTACTTATGACCAACTAACAGGTGTAGGTTCTTATGCAGATATTTCAGTTCACATTAATTACCCCATAGCAGCATATGAGCAAATTGCTTCTGCTGCTATCAAAGCATGGGGTTTTCTTCCAGATAAACAGGATAAAGGAGAAGCCTTTACAAAAATAGCACAAGCACTAAATGAACTCTTTGCTGATTTTGTGGGATGTTTGCAGATAGCTGTTATACAAACTATTGGTGAAAATGCAGCAACAGAAATTAAGATAAGGCAACTTGCTAAAGAAAATGCTAATGATGTTTGTAGAATTATGCAAGAATGCTCCTTTAGAGGAGATCATAAGTTGCTGTGCCACAGTGGGCACAAATGCCTTTTATACCTAGGGTATGATGCAGACTTCTCAAGATCCCAACATGGGAAGACAGGGACCCTTTTGCAAGGGACTTCCAGAGAGACTCGTCAATGCTTTCAATATGGTAAAGTAGGGCATCTGAAAGCTCAATGTTGGCATAGAGACAGAGTGAGAAAACAGGGTGGGAGAACATGACCCAATACCCCATGTCCAAAATGCAACAGAGGCTTCCATTGGTCATCAGCATGTATATTGAGTCAGGGAAACAGGATGAGGGGCCCAGCCCCAGGGCCCAAGGCACAAAGCACTTGGGACATGATGGCAGCCAATGCTACACCCAGAGAGCCTTTAGAAGTTCAATACCCAGACATGACCAATCATCCAGGAAACAATCTGATGGGAAAAAGGAATTATACAACCAATCAGCCAGGAAGCAACCTGATGGGATTACAATTGGGGAGAATAGAGTTGTATGCAACTGGGACAACTGAGATACCCCCCTAGAGAGGTGAAATCTGTTCCTCTCCAGCCTATGGATCCTTTGCCTCCAGGCATAGGAGACTTGACCATTTCACCTCCTGAGAGTACTTACAAAACAGTGTTCATCCATGCACTGATGTGGGAAACTAGGGAATGTGTAGATAATATCCCAGTCACTAATGCAGGTAGACAATATTGACTTATCAACCAGGAGAAGTAGTAGCATCAGGTTTACTGATATAGACTCCTAATAAGCAATTTGGTGATAGTTACCCAGATTCTGACTCCAAGCAACAAAATCCAGGAATAGACTAGACAGCAGCTGTGACAGCTGACTGACCTATGCTCACTATCAATATAAATGGCATACCATTAGAAGGATTAATACTCGACCTTTTATTCTTCCATATGAATTTTGTTGTTATTTTTTCTAGGTCATTGAAATAGTTTCTTGGGAGTCTGATTGGTATAGCACTAAATAAATAGATTAGTTTGGGGAGTATTGTCATCTTTATTATATTTGCTCGGCCTATCCAAGAGCACTGAATGTCTTTCCAATTATTTAAATCTGATTTTATTTTTGTGGCAAGTGTTTTGTAATTTTTCTCATATAATTCCTGACTTTTCTTTGGTAGATGGATTCCCAAATACTTTATACTCTCAATATTTGTTTGGAATGGAATTTCTCTTTCTATCTCTTGCTGTTGCATTTTGTTAGTGATATATAAAGGATATGAACAGACAATTCTCAGAGGAAGAAATTGAAACTATATCCACTCACATGAGTGTTCCAAATCACTATTGATCAGAGAAATGCAAATTAAGACAACTCTGAGATACCACTACACACCTGTCAGATTGGCTAAGATGACAGGAACAAATAATGATGAATGTTGGAGGGGATGTGGGGAAACTGGGACACTAATACATTGCTGGTGGAGTTGCGAAAGAATCCAGCCATTCTGGAGAGCAATCTGGAATTATGCCCCAAAAGTTATCAAACTGTGCATACCCTTTGACCCAGCAGCGCTACTACTGGGCTTATATCCCAAAGAAATACTAAAGAGCGGAAAGAGACATATATGTGCCAAAATGTTTGTGGCAGCTCTTTTTGTAGTAGCTAGAAACTGGAAGATGAATGGATGTCCATCAGATGGAGAATGGTTGGGTAAATTATAGTATATGAAGATTATGGAATATTATTGCTCTGTAAGAAATGACCAACAGGAGGAATACAGAGAGGCCTGGAGAGACTTAAATCAACTGATGCTGAGTGAAATGAGCAGAACCAGAAGATCACTGTACACTTCAACAACAATACTGTATGAGGATGTATTCTGATGGAAGTGGAAATCTTCAACATAAAGAAAAACCAACTCACTTCCAGTTGATCAATGATGGACAGAGGTAGCTACACCCAGAGAAGAAACACTGGGAAGTGAATGTAAATTGTTAGCACTAATATCTGTCTGCCCAGGTTACATGTACCTTCGGAATCTAAAGTTTATTGTGCAACAAGAAAATGATATTCACACACATGTATTGTATCTAGACTATATTGTAACACATGTAAAATGTATGGGATTGCCTGTCATCGGGGGGAGGGAATAGAGGGAGGGGGGATAATTTGGAAAAATGAATACAAGGGATAATATTATAAAATATATATATATAATAAAAATTAAAAAAAAAATGAAGAATAGTTCAACAACAAAAGGAAAAACCAAACAAGTACATTCTTCCTTAAAATCTTCTCCAAGTTGTGAACTGATCCAACCATTATAGCCAAAAAGGCTATAAACTGGACATACCTTTTCAAACAGCAGTGTCTCCACTGGATCTGTATCCCAAAGAGATCATAAATAAGGGAAAAGAATCCACATATGCAAAAATGTTGTAGCAACCCTTTTTGTAGTCGCAAGGAACTGAAAATTAAATGGATGCCCATCAGCTGGGAAATGGCTGAATAAGTTGCGCTTTATATGAAAATAATGGAATATTATTGTTCTATGAAAAATGATAAGCAGGCTGATTTCAGAAAAACCTGCAAAGATTTACATAAACTGATGCTAAGTGAAGGAGTAGAACCAAGAGAACTTTGTACACAGCAACAAGAAGATTAAGTGATCAGTGGTGATGGACTTGGCTCTTTTCAACAATGAGATAATTCAAGGCAATTCAATAGATTTTTGATGGAGAGAGCCATCTTCATTCGAGAGACTATGGAGACTGAATATGGATCACGTCATAGAATTTCTTGTTGTTGTTATTTTGTTTGCTTATTTTTTATTTTCTCATTTTTTTCCCATTTTGATCTGATTTTTCTTGCACATCATGATAAATGTGAAAATATGTTTGGAAGAATTGTACATATTTAACTTATAGTGGATTACTTGCTCTCTAGGGGAGAGAAAAAGTGGGGAGGGAAGGAAAAAAATTGGAACACAAGTTTTGCAAGGGAGAATGTTGAAAACTACCTTTGCATATATTTTGAAAAATAAACTATTACTATTAAAAAAAAAAAAAGAGAAGGATTAATAGACACAGATGTGGATTGTACAGTCATTAGAGGTGCCTGGCCCAGTCACTGGCCAAAGATTAAACCAGACACCTACATGTCTGGCATAGGAGGATCAATAGCAGCTGAAGTTAATGCTACCCCTTTGAGATGAACTTTTGAAGGTGAAACAGGAGTTTTTACTCCTTTTATAGTTGAAAAAATACCCATAAAAAACTGGGACACATACATTGTTGGTGGAGTTGTGAAAGAATTCAACCATTCTAGAGAGGAATCTGGAATTATGCCCAAAAGGTTATCAAACTGTACATACCCTTTGATCCAGCAGTGATACTTCTGGGCTTATGTTCCAAGGAAATACTAAAGAAGGGAAAGGGACCTGTATGTGCCAAAATGTTTGTGGCAGCCCTTTTTGTAGTGGTTAGAAACTGAAAAATGAATGGATGCCCATCAATTGGAGAATGGTTGGGTAAATTATGGTATATGAATGTTATGGAACATTATTGTTCTGTAAGAAATGACAAACAGAATGAATACAGAGAGGCTTGGAGAGATTACATCAACTGATGCTGAGTGAAATGAGCAGAACCATTATACACTTCAACAATGATACTATATGAGGATGTATTCTGTTGGAAGTGGATATCTTCAACATAGAGAAGAGCTAATCCAATTCCAATTGATAAATGATGGACAGAATCAGCTACACCCAGAAAAGGAACACTGGGAAATGAGTGTATACTGTGAGCATTTTTTGTTTTTCTCCCCAGGTTATTTTTACCTTCTGAATCTAATTCTTCCTTTGCAATAACAACAACAACAACAAAATTCGGTTCTGTACGTATATATTGTACCTAGGATATACTATAAGATATTTAATATGTATGGGAATGCCTGCCATCTAGGGAAGGAGGTGGAGGGAAGGAGGGGAAAAATTCAGAACAGAAGGGAGTACAAGGGATAATGTAAAAATTTACCTATGCATATGTACTTCAAAAAATGTTATAATTATAAAATTGATTTAAAAAAAGAAAGAAAAAATCCCCATCAATCTATGGGGAAGACATTTTATAGCAACTAGGATTACAAATGAGTACTTCGGTTTTTTAGGCCAACACATTCACCTGCTCCTATCCAATGGAAAACTGATGATCCAGTGTGAATAGAACAGTGGCCCTTAGCTGGTGATAAAATTCAGGCCTTATTAGATATAGTACAGGAGCAACTTGAGCAAAGGCACTTACAACCTTCTCTAAGTCCTTGGAACTCCACTGTATTTGTTGTAAGAAAGAAATCTTGAAAATGGAGGATGTTGACTGATTTAAGAAAAGTAAATGAACAGATGGAAACTATGGGGACTCTTCAGCCTGGACTTCCATCTCCTACTCAGTTGCCTAGAGAATGGCCCCTTTGGGTTATAGATATTAAGGATTGTTTCTATTCTATTCTATCCCTCTAGATAAGGAGGGCCTTTTCAGTGCCCAGCATTAACTTAACTGAGCCTTATAAAAGATATGGACAGTTTTGCCACAGAGAATGAAAAACAGCCCTACTATGTGTCAAATATATGTTGCTGCAGCTCTTACTCCAGTAAGAAAAGCATTTCCAAAAGTAATGTTATTACATTTTATGGATGATATATTGGGATGTGCACCCGAGGAACAAATGTTAGAAGCATGTCCACAAAAGACCATAGAAACACTAAGGAACTACAAATTGAACATAGCTCCAGAAAAAAACTCAAAGGCATGCTTCTTTTTAATATTTATAATATGAACTATACCCTAAGGTGCTTACAGTACAAAAGCTTTCCTTAAGAACAGAGAAGCTAAACACCTTAAATAACTTTCAGAAATTGATAGGAGATAGCCAATGGATGTGTCCAATATTACGCTTGACTACTTATCAATTGCAACCATTACATGACATTTTAAGGGGAGACAGTGCTTTAAACTCACCATACCAGCTTAGAAAAGAAGCTCAAGAGGCTTTGAGAGTAGTTGAACTGGCTTTATCCAATGTGGTTGAAAGAGTCCTTCAAAAACCCTTGGAACTATCCATTTTTGCTACACAAGAGGCACCCACAGCAGTCTTTCATCAAGAGAGTGTGATAGAGTGGGTGAACCTCCCAGCACAACCAGAACAAAGCCTGACTCCTTACCCAGTGCTTAATGGCTAGAATTTTATTGAAGGTCATTAAGCGAGCTGTACAATTATCTGGGATAAGACCTGACAAGATATATACCTTTCATACTAATGCACAAATTAAATGCATACTGTGAAATCATCACAGAGGGCAAATTTTATTAGCCATGACTCCAAATTTTACACATGGGTCTACATTAAAGATAACCAGATTATTACATAATTGGCCATGGATTTTTGAAGAAAAGGTTTCTAACGTTCTTCTTAAAGGACTTAAAAGTTTTTATCTTTATAGATGCATCCAAACATAATATTTGTATTGTATACTCTTGTGACTTAACTATAAAGAGAGTAGTCAGAACTACTTTTCAGTCCACTCAGCAGAATGAATTGTATGCAATCATTCTAGCTCTTACTTGTTATTCAGGAGATATAAATATAATATCTGATTTGGCCTATTCAGTAGATGTGGTACAAAGAATTGCCACAGTCCAAATAAAATCTGTAGCCTCTAATATATATGAGCTCTTTAAGGAACTTCAAGAGCAAGTGAGAAAGCATCCAGGTAAGATTTATATCTTGCATGTCCACTCTCATAGTGGACTTACAGGTCCTATTTTTGATGGTAATTCAAAGGCAGACAGCCTTCTAACCATGTTGGCCAATACTCCTTTTTTTCAGGAAGCCCAAGAATATAATTTTAAATATCATCAGGCTGCTTAAACTTTACATTTATAATTTTGAATAACAAGAGGGAAATCTAAGAGCATAGTAAAAGCCTGTCCAGCTTGCCTTCCTTTCCACTCTCCTATGCTCCCTCCAGGGAAGCACTTTCGTGGTTTGAAATTTGGCAAATGGATGTGACCCATTATAAATCTTTTGGTCGTTTGTTTTTTATCCACATCATGGTAGACACCTTTTCAGGATTCACTTTTGTAATGCCAGCAGCAAAAGAGACAGCCTGAGTGGTCACTGAATTCCTTATACAAGCATTTGCAGTTATGGGTATGCCACAAGCAATAAAAACAGACAATGGACCTGCATATACTTCTAAACATTTTACACACTTTTATGCACAGTATAAGATTTTACACACCACTGGAATACCCTTTAATACTCAAGGACAGGCAATAGTAGGGAGGAGAAACAGAGACATTAAGACGCTCCTCCAAAAATAAAAGAAAAGGGAAGCCACAGGTTACCCTAGAGAGCTTCTAAATTTAGCACTTTATACTATTAACTTCTTGATTTTTGACAGAGATGCACTGGCTGCAGCAGACAGGTTTTATTACCCACTGGAAGGGCAGTGTCCAGTGAGAGCAGCTCCACTATCTTTAGATAATCGCCAAGTGATGTGGAGAGACCCAGAAAGTGGTGAATAGAAGGAACCAGATAGGTTAACTGCTTGGGGGAGAGGGTTGGCTTGTATCTCTAAAGATGGAGAAGGAATCTGATGTGTGCCAACAAGTTGTATTTTCCTTGTAGCAGATGTAGCAGACCCTTGAAATGAAAGAGAAGACCCAAGAAACATTGGGTCGTTCCATTTCTGATTGTGCCCACCACTAAAAGAGCATGGCAGTTATGGCATTTGACTCATGGATATCAAAAATTGCTGGACTTCAAAATCCTCAGGAATCATCGGAATCCCTGAGACATGAAGAGATTGTTGTAGAACTTGAAAACTGTCAGGAATTGTTGGATTTTATGAGATAAGACTGTTGTAAGATTTCAAAATCTGCAGGAATCATGGGATTCCCTAACACATAAAAAGACTATTGCAGGACTTCAAAAACTTGTGGGGATAATTGGATTCCCTAACATGTGAAGCAATGGATCATAGATTGATTTTGGAGTATTTCTTGGCAGCTGAAGAACATGGATCTCCATTAAAGATTACACGGCTACTACATAATTGGCGATGGATTTTTGAAGAAAAGGTTTCTAAGGTTCCTCTTAAAGGACCAACAATCTTTACAGACGCCTCCAAAGAAAATATTTGTGCTATATACTCTCATGATTTAACCATAAAGAGAGTAATCAGGACTCCTTTTCAATCCACTCAACAGAATGAATTATTTGCTATCATGCTAGCTCTTAATTATTACCCAGGAGACGTAAATATAATTACTGATTCAGCCTATTCAGTAGGTGTAGTACAAAGAATTGCCACAGCCCAAATAAAATTTGCAGCCTCTAATATTTATCAGCTCTTTAAGGAACTTCAAGAGCAAGTGAGAAAACATCCAGGCAAGATTTATATCTTGCATGTCCACTCACATAGTGGACTTCCAGGTCCCATTTTTGATGGAAATTGAAAGGCAGATAGCCTTCTAACCATGTTAGCCAGTAGTCCTTTATTTCAGGAAGCACAAGAATCTCATTCTAAATATCATCAGGCTGCTCGAGCTTTACGTTTACAATTTGGAATCACAAGAGAGGAAGCTAGGAGCATAGTAAAAAGCTGTACAGCTTGTCTTCCTTTCCATGCTCCTACACTCCCTCCAGGGAAGAATCCTCATGGTTTGAGACCCAATGAAATCTGGCAAATGGATGTGACCCATTATAAATCTTTTGGTCGTCTATCTTTTATTCATGTCATGGTAGACACCTTTTCAGGATTCACATTTGCAATGCCAGCAGCAAAAGAGACAGCCCGAGTGGTCACTGAATTCCTTATACAAGCTTTTGCAATTATGGGTGTGCCACAAGCAATAAAAACAGACAATGGACCTGCATATACGTCCAAACATTTTACACACTTTTGTGCACAATATAAGATTTTACATACCACGGGCATACCCTTTAATCCTCAAGGGCAGGCAATAGTAGAGAGAAGAAACAGAGATATTAAGACACTCCTCCAAAAACAAAAGAAAGGGGGAGCCACAGGTAGCCCTAGGGAACTTCTAAATTTAGTTCTCTATACCATTAATTTTCTAATTTTTGACAAAGATGCACTGGCTCCGGCAGACAGGTTTTATAACCCACCAGAAGGGCAGTGTCCAGTGAGAGCATCTCCACTGTCCTTAGATAATCGCCAGGTGATGTGGAGAGATCCAGAAAGTGGTGAATGGAAGGGACCAGATAGGTTAACTGCCTGGGGGAGAGGGTTTGCTTGTATTTCTATAGCAGGAGAAGGAATCAGATGGGTGCCAACGAGTCATATTCGCCTTGTCCATCAGAGAGAGACAGAAAAAGAGAAAGACCTCAAAATAAAGGAGAAGATCTAAGAAACATCTGACACTGAAAGAGCATGGATAATAAGAAGACTGTTAAAGAACTTTAAAAACCAGCAGGAATCATTGGACTTCCTCACACAAGATGAGACTAATGGACAATGGACTTATGGACATTTATAAATTTTCAATTTATGATTATTTGATTATGTTATTTGTTATATACTTCTAGCATGTATTATGTTACTATGTTACTATGTGCTTATGTAATTTATGTAATTATGTGTAATACCTTCCATATTGATGGATTTATGTTTCAAGGTCATGACTGTCCTATGTTCTAAATCAAAAGAAAGGGGGAGATGTTGGGATTACTAGGTGAGAACTCGGGTTGTCTGGATAGTGACAAGGTGAGAATTCAGGTTGGACAATTACAAGGTGAGAACTCAGGTTGACTTGATGGAAGGAGCAGGCTCATTGGCTGAGGTGGTTCTTCCCAGAAGCCCTTGCATTATCCCACGCCCATTCTCTGGGAGAATAAAAGAGAGGACTCCCAGAGATAGAAAAAGACTCTGCATTGCATCAGGCTTGATGGGGCTCCCTGCAGGAAGGGAAGTCACTTCTCTGGACAAGAGTTAACAGCAACTGCCTGGAGACAACGGTTCGTTACAGGAAGAAGAATCTGTCGGAGAGATTTGAGTAGAAGACACAGCAGATCTCTTCCCAGAGAGTGATCTGGCAGCTTCTGGAGATGACAGCTCGCTACAGTGTATGTGTGATTGTTGTTTACATACCCTTCTTCTAGGACTTCTGGAAATCTTTTACCATATCATATTGATTTATATTGTTTGTTATATCACTACTTGCATGTACAAATCATGTTTGTTACACCACATTGAGCCTGCTATGTGCTTGTACAATACCTCCCATGCTGATGGGTTTGTGCATACCTATTTCAAGTAAGACCCTTCAGCTCAGAAACCTGCTAACAATATCTGGCTTGACTCCCCACTTCCCTTTTGTCTTTTTCATCTCTCTTCCTGAGAAGTCAGGGAGGGCATGCTCATCTCTTTTTAATGCTTTCACCTCCCTTCCTGAGAAGTTGGACGGTGTGATCACCTCCTTTTTGATGCTTTCACCTCCTTTCCTGAGAAGTCAGGAGGGTTGTGATCACCTCTTTTTTTGGGTTCTTACTTCCCTGAGAAATCAGGGATGGCATGATCACCTGTGTTCTAAAACAAAAGAAAGCTGGAGATGTAAAGGGCTGAAACTCTGAATAGGTGCAGTTGAATCAGACAACCAAGCACTTAAGGCTAATTACCTATTGGGCAATAACTCTATTAGCATGTTTGGAATTTCTCTTCTCACAATTAATGCTAACTCAATGCTTGGGGTTAAGAGAATTGTAAGAAGGGATTAGGGGGTGGAGTGAGATGAGCCAGAGTCACTTTGGAGGTGGACAAACAAAAGGGAGGTTGTGGAAAGCTTGTGGCAGTTTTGTCCATCCTCTTCACTTGTCCCCAACTCCGGCTGATTCTGAGGCCTCCAGGGGGTAATTCAGACTTCAAAGTTTTAGCTACAATGGTCCATATAGAGTGAAAAAAAATTAATAAGCATTTAAAGAGAAGTTTCTTCATGTGAGTTATCAGTGGAGGTGTCTGGAGTCACCAGTATGAGGCAAGGAAGAATTCAACTCCCTTTCTAAGATATATTACATGTGTGAGGATGTGCATGCTTGAGTGTATGTATGTGTGTGTGTGTGTGTGTGTGTGTGTGTGTGTATGTGAGAGAGAGAGAGAGAGCGAGAGAGAGAGAGAGATAGAGAGAGAGAGAGAGAGAGAGAGAGAGAGAGAGAGAGAGAGAGAGAGACAAAGAGAGAGAGAAAATAATAGAAAGTATGGCCATTTCTAGAAAGGACTTCCAGGAGTTTCAGTTACATAGCACTTTTGTCTAAAGGAAGGATGAGATTTTGGTTTTCTATAAATGTATTCCAGAAGACCAATAACTGTTTAGGATATTTGAAAATGGAATCTCTGTATTTTTCTCTGTCTTTATTTTACCAATACAAGTGGAAACATTTAATAAAGATCAAGACAAATAAAAAAATTCCATTAGTATATATTTACACAATTAATTAACACATAATTACATTTACATTCTTTCCCTATGATGGAAAAAATAAGGCTCACACATGTTGAACTTCAGAAACTATTAAAAAGATCAAATGAGGTTCTACATGTAGAATACTTTGCAAATTGGAAAATGCTATAAAGATGTCATGTTCTTCCATAAGTTGAATATTTGCTGCCTCAGCAAAGAGTAATGGAACTCCTTTTGGCATATTGGTCCAGGCTTCCAATTTTGGATATTGAGAAAACTCTAGCACTTATTAATAAGCTTATTTAACAAACCAAAATAGGGGAATTCTCTAGAAAATCACTTGAAATTAAAGAGAAATTTGTTTTGTCTTCCCATACTTTATCTTTTTGGTAGTCAAAATAACATAACATTATCTAAAATAAATAAATTGAGTGAAGGATTGGGTTGTCTAAGACTTCATTTTCCTAGAGCTAAAATATGGATATAAACTAGGCTTTTAATTTCCTCTTTATTTAGTGATGATACAGACAAGTCACTGTGTGGTTTTAGTGTTTTAATAAATGACTCACTTTATAATTACTATTTTGTAAACTATAAAAATAGCTTTCTAATTTAGAGAATATATTTTAGATTAATGTATATGTGCATGTATTTATGTGTGCATGTGTTTATAGTTGAATAGGTCTGAATAGTATATATATCTGAATAGAATTTTCTATTGCTGATTCCATGTTTTATAAGATGCTTAGGGCATTTAGAAGAGAGAAAAAAAGAGGACTTTCAGTTAAGATAGCAATGTTAAAGGTTATAGAGAAACCTGGTTCTTTTACTTTTATCCCATAATTAGCTGAAAAGGGCACTTGATAGAACAATGATAGAAGAAACTTCTTTTTTCATTCTGGAACCATTCACATTCCTATTCTGATCTGATCTTCATAAATCAGCCAAAAACCTGGAGAGGTTGGTAGATAGGTCACACAAGAAAAATCAATGTGATTGAAAGGCAAACAAGCCCTTGAAGAAGGGAAATGCCATAGCAACTTTTTTAAAAAAAGTAGTTTTGCTTTATTTTTATTTTTATAAAAGGTATTTTTTATTTTCAAAACACATAAATAGATAGTTTTCAACATTCACCTTTGCAAAAGCTTGTGTTCCAATTTTTTCTCTCCCTTACCCCCACCCCCTCCTCTAGATGGCAAGTAATTCTTCTATACATATTTTCACAATTATTATGCTGCATAAGTAAAATCAGATCTAAAAGGAAAAAAAAATTAGAAAGAAAAAAAAAAGTGTAGGTAAACAACACCAACCAAAAAGTGAAAATACTGTTGTGATACACAGTCAATCCCTATCCCAGTCCTCTCTCTGAGTGAAGATGGCTCTGTCCATCACAAGACCATTGGAACTGTCCTGAATCACCTCACTGTTGAAAAGAGCCATATCCCTCAGAACTGATCACTGAATAATCTTGCTGTTATTGTACACAGTGTTTTCCTGGTTCTACTCACTTCACTTAGTATAAGTTCATATAAGTCTCTCCACACTTTTCTTGAATCATCCTGTTGATCTTTTTTTTTTACTTTTTCAATATTTTTATTAAAGCTTTTTCATTTTCAAAACATATGCATACATAATTTTTCAGCATTAACCCTTGCAAAACCTTATTTTCCAATTTCCACCATTTCTCCTTATTTCGTCCCCTAGATATCAAGTAATCCAATATATATTAAACATGGTAAAATATATGTTAAATCCAATATATGTATGCATATTTATACATATCTTGCTGCAAAAGAAAAATCAAATCAAAAAGGAAAAATGATGAGGAAGAAAATAAAATGCAATCAAATAACAACAAAAAGAGGGAAAATACTATTGTGATCCACACTAAGTTCCCACAGTTCTCTCTCTGAGTGTACATAGCTCTTTTCATCACAAGATCACTGGAATTGGCCTGGATCATCTCATTGTTGAAAAGAGTCACATCCATGATCATCATCTATATTCATCATCATATAATCTTGTTGTTGCTATGCACAATGATCTCCTGGTTCTCCTCATTTCACTTAGCATCAGTTTATGTAACTCTCTCTAGGTCTCTCTGAAATCATTCTACTGATTATTTCTTATGGAACAATAATATTCCATGACATTCATATGCCATAACTTATTCAGCCATTCTCCAACTGATGGGCATCCACTCAGTTTTCAGTTTCTTGCCTACAGAAGGGGTTGCCATGAACATTTTTGCATATGTGGGTCCCTTTCCCTCCTTCATATACTGGGATATAAGCCCAGTAGAAACACTGCTAGATCAAAGGGTATGCACAGTTTGATAGCCCTTTGGACATAGCTGTTGATGATTTCTTATAGAAAAATAATAGTCCATGATATTCATATACCATAACTTATTCATCTGTTCTTTAACTGATGGACGTCTGCTCAATTTCCAATTCCTTGCTACTACAAAACGAGTTGATACAAACATTTTTGCACCTGTGGGTCCTTTTCCCTTTTTTTATGATCTCTGGGATACAGGCTAAGTAGAGATACTTCATTGCAATTTTTGTAAACTCTAAGGTGTAGGCCAAATTCAGTGAGAGATAAGAGAGGGATTTCATCAAAGAAACTAGATATAGATCAAGACTACTGGAGATGACTCTGGATCTGGATGCAGATCCTTTTAAAGCTTTTTTTTTTCTTTTGTTTCTTTGAACCCTCCCAAGATATCTTGGATTTTACTGGCTAGATTTCTTTCTTAAGGATCATGCCTTAAAGCAAAATCATTCTGATTCTCATTGATTGACCACCTACAAGTCCCAGACCATTTGGATATCATTTGGGTTCTGATTGACTCAGATTGTATGTAAATAGCAATCTTTTCTACTTTGACCAGAAATTCTTTCTTTCCTTCCCAGATTTATTTATTTCTTACTTAGATTTTTTTTTGATTAAGTGAAATAAAAGATTCTTTGCCTCAATTGATGCCCAGCCTTAAGCGCTAAGTGCAACCTCTGTCAGACTGAGACCTATTGAAGACCAGCTTAAAAAGGCCAAGGTTTCCTATTGCATCCAAGCCCATCTCCAGTTGCCCTGATCTCTATCTAGTCACTGAACTCAGATGACTCTAAAGGGAAAAGTGAAGCAAGTAACCTTTCCTAGCCCTCTCTCATTTAAATTCAATTCACTTGCATGTTACAGCATCACCTTCCTGATGTCATAGTGCTCTTCATGAACAAAGGACAAACAACATGCTCTTGCATTTCAACCTATACACTAAACTCTGAATTTTTAATCTCAGATCTCAGGCTCCTGAATTATGAGCATTCACCATAGCTAAATTGATCCAGTCCCACCATGCAGCTGTTGGGCACCTCTACTCTCTTTGTTTGCCAAATGTAGCTCTGGAAAAAGAAATATAATAGTAATCGGATCCATATTATCATTCCTGAATAGTTCATAGCAATCAGTTGGCTATACAACTTCATTCATCATTTCTGTGGCATTTTTAATCATAACAGCTTTTCTTGGCCACTACTCTTTAATATCTGTTACCTTTACCTATTGTAATATTACTTCCTTAAGGCCAAACACTATCTTAATAATACTTGGCACAATATAATTTTTGATAAATGTCTTTTCATTTATTAATTTCATTCAAAAGTCCAGAACCACATAGAAATTTTGTAATTCAAATTCAGGAGTCAAAAGAAACCTAACTAGCAAATACATATGAATAAATGGAAGGGATAAAAGCAATAATGAAGTGCTTATAATGAAGAGACAAATGTTCCCTCATGGTTCTATTATGTTCAAGGGCCAATGGGGAAATTAAATAAGACCCAACACAGGCTTGAGATGTGGTTTTGTTCTATTTTTGTTGGTTTTAAGAGCAGAAAGAAAAGGGGGGGAAATGAATGCACTAGGGAATAAAGGGAGAAGAAAGAGGAGAATTTACCATTATCATAACTGGGGTATGTGACAAGAATATAGAAACACAGACGAAGCAATGAGAGGAATGGGAATCTTATCTAAACTAGACAAAGAAGAGTTGAATAAACAAATGCACAGAAAAAAGCAAGGTATTTGAGGCAGAAATATGCTAAACTCAAAGGGAAACAGAGATAGGGGGAAAAAAACCAGTTTATGAATGAGGGTAGAATCAGGGAGAGAAAGGTCGGAAACCAAACAAACTCTAGCTTGGGAGAGTAGATCACAAATCTGGGATTAAAAAACGAAGAAGAAAATGTGATACCAGAGGTCAGTGTCTGAGTTTGGTGAAGAGAGAAAGGACAGAGGAATGATAATGAATTGATCAGATCCTTTTCTTTCTTCAATCCCTATTTAATAAAGAGGGAAATGGAGAGAAAAGAAAAAGATAAGAGGATAATATGAAGGACAATGTATAATTAAAAATATTACCATGAATAAGAATGGGGTGAACTAATCTTCAAAACTCAAGAAGATAGCAGAATGGATTTCACAAAAAGATCCAAAAATATATTTATAAGAAAAAATGATGATAATGATGAAATGGAACAATTTTATGAGGGGTAAAGTTGTCTATTGTCCTTACTCTTATATGATCTAAACTGTCAATAAAATATGAAAAATAAATTGAGGGAATAAGCATAGACAAAGAGAAAGTGAAACCATAATTTTTCTAGCTGACATAATAGTTTAGTGGATGACTCAAGAGAATCAACTAAAATTAATTGAAACAATTGATATCAGAAAAAAGACATTAAATTAACCCATATAAATCATTGTCCTTTCTTTATATTTCTTTTTAATAGCATTTTATTTTTCCAAATATATGTAAAGATCATTTTCAATACTCATTTTTGTCAGATTTTGTGTTCCAAATTTTTTGTTCTCCTTCCCTTCCCCCCAAAATATAATATAGGTTAAATATCTGCAATCCTTTTAAACATATTTCCATATTTTTCATGTGCAAGAAAAATCAGGCCAAAATGGGAAAAACAAAACAAAACAAAACAAAAAAAAAAAAAAACATGGTATTTCCCCTCATTTATTCTCTCTCTCCTCTTTCACCCAGTTTCTCCTCAAAAGTGTTTTGCTACTGACCACTTCCACCCCCAATATGCCTGCTTATCTATTGGTCTTTTGAACCAGGGCAGAATTAGGCAACACTGCTGAACTTAGGTTAAGATTCTCCTGCTAGAATACCTGTTCCTGATCTCTCCACTTTGGACTTCCTTTCACTGCTTCTGAGCGGGGCCAGGTTTCCCCCTGCCCAAATGAGTCACCCATCTTCTGAAGTCCTTCTAAAATACTTTAATCTAAAAAATTATTACACTCAATGTCTATGGGTTATGTCACACCAAAATCCTTTCAGAGATTTGATCCAGCATTGATTCTGAGGGAAGTAAAGAGGATTCAGACAATGCCTGATTTCTTTCTACCATCTTGGCTTCACTCTTGCCTTTTCCTGTATATTTCTAAGAAAACTTACTAACCAGGGACAGAAAAGGATAAAATAGCTGTCAACCTATCAAGATAAAAAATTAATAAAAACTAGCATCTATATATCACTTAAAATTGCAAGGTGTTTTACAAATATTATCTTATTTGGTCTGCATGAAAACTCAGACAGATGCTATTGTTTTCCTTTTTTAGTAGAAGAAACTGAGGTTGAGAGAAGATAAATGACTTGGTTGGAGTCACATAGTATTTGTAAAGCATGATTATTTGAGTCAGGATTTGAACTCAGATCTTCCTGACTCAAAGTTCAGGTAGAAGTCACTTTTTAATAAAAGAGGAGATAGAAATAGAAACCTACTTTGTTCCCAAAGTCATATAAAAATAATTTAAATATAATATTTTTCTTGTGCACCATAAATAAAAATAATATAAAAAAATTTATATGAAACTTCCAGTCAACAAATATCCCAGAGCCATTGCAGGTATTCTGTCTGAAAATTTTTCTTTTAAACAATTATGTTTAGGAAGTTAAATGAGATGTCTCGGGTCACACATTCAGCATTAGAGGAAAGATTCAAGTAATTAGATTGATGTTCATTGATAGGTATTAATGACATAATTACAATACTACATAGACCTATAGATTCAGCATCTCCAAACTGCTACAGATTTACTTTATAGAACTAGACAAAATAATAACAAAATATATCTGAAGGAAAAAAGGTCAAGAATTTAAAAACCAATGGAAAAAAATAGAAAAAAGGGACTCTTTTGATACCAAATGGTAAACTATACTAGAGAGTAGTAATTGCTGAAATAATTTGCTACTGATTTTAAGGAAAAATGTAATCAAGAATTGATGGAACTCTGTCTTCCCAGAAATCAGCCAGAGTCAGGATAATCAAAAGTCTTTATTCTTGATCTTTTGAGGTCTTGGTCAGGAGATTAGATCTAGCAATCTCCACACTACCTTCCTCTCCACCACCAGGAGAATGCCTCAATTTCCTCCTCCTACTCCACCCACACAAGTCACTTCCCCTTCTTTTTTCACACCCACCAATTGAGCCAGCACAGAATAGTTGGGGAGGGTCATCCTTCAAACATGTTAATAGAGAATTGTCCAATTCACAATTAGTCTCACATGCTCCATTATCCAAGTTCATTTGCTCAGTTCTAGCCCTTTACAAGGAATAGAGAAGATTGGGTAGAAAAGATCCCAAAATAAACATATTATTTAATACCTCCTGGCACTTAATTAATGGGATAAAGACTTATTACCTAGCAAAAATTATTGGGAAAATCAGAACTTTTTTTGACAGAAATTAGGTTGACTCAAGATTTAAACTTAATGATTCAATAAAATCCAACAAGATTCATTAATTTTTCTTTCTAAAGATCACTTCACTATTCAAAGGGCTATAAAACTGCATAGTCTTTAATCCAGCAATAGTTCTACTGGGTCTGTAATCCAAAGAGATCAAAAAAGAGGGAAGAGAATCCATATGGGCAAAAATACTTATAGTACTTCTTTTAAAAAAATAATAGCTTTTTATTTTCAAAATATATGCAAAGATAGTCTTCAATATTTACCCTGGCAAAATCTTGCATTTCAGATTTTGCTCCCTTCCTTTCCCCTATCTTCTCTCCTAGATGGCAAATAATCCAATATGTTAAACATGTGCAATTCTTATATATATATTTCCACAATTATCATGGTGCACAAGAAAAATCAGGAAAAAAATGAGAAAGAAAACAAAATGCAAGTAAACAACAATTAAAAAAATGAAAATATTATATTGTAACCTACACTCAGTCCCCACAGTCCTCTCTCAGGATGTAGATGGCTTTCTTCATCACAAGACTATCAGAACTGGCCTGAATTACCTCACTGTTGAAAAAAGCATGTCCATCAGAATCGATCACCATATAATCTTGCTGTTGCTGTGTACAATGTTTTCCTGGTTCTACTCACTTCACTTAGCATCAGTTCATGTAATTCTCTCCAGGCTCTTTGAAATCATCTTGCTGATCATTTCTCATGGCACAATAATATTAAATAACATTCATATGCCATAACTTATTCAGCTATTCTCCAACTGACAGGTATCCACTCAATTTTCAGTTTCTTGCCACTACAAAAAGAGTAACACAAATGTACAACATGTATAGAGAATATTCTGGCTCTCACTGCCTAAAGCCTAGTAAATGAGATGAGGTGAGATCTTTCAAGACAGTTGTGAAAATTGAGTAAGGCTTCATCTACTTCAGAGTGTGAATAGGCCTGAAGGACTTTGAGCATTGATTCAAGGGCATAATTGAGTCCCCTTCTGGCTATCCTCCCATGACACAATTTCCTCCCCATTTCAGTCAAATATGGGCAACTATGTACTTATTGGTCAAGTTGAATTTCGTGGTAGATCTCGCATTTAGAATGTAAGACTCTCTGCCAATGAGGACGAGGGTCAGTGGTGGGAGGAAGTGTTTTGCTTTAGGGGTTAAAAGTGCTGTCCTGCCCACTGGAGGCTCTTCCTCTCTTCATTGTCTGCTCGAAGGGTGGGACGCCCTTATCTGGAGAATGTAAAATAAACTTTGCTTTACTCTAGAGATCTCTCCAGCTTTTTTTTATTAAATGGTGACCCCTCATCATTTCTGTACCACACACTAGGTATATTACATCTCTCTCCAAAGATCTCCAATATGCTTAGTGGGGTTTGTGGAGTAGGGAGACTCTCTGCCATTGACTCCAGACATTGGGATATTCCCCCACATTGTAGGAGTCTCCTGTACTCTTGTTCAATTTAAATCCAAGACCCATTTCTTGGGGCTACAAGGTCTAAAGGAGAGAGTTGGAAGAAGGAAGTCTTTGCTGAAGATTAAGCTTCAGTCTTTCTGGAAAGAGAATGAGAATGTCCCAGGCTGGAAGTTTGAAAGATAGAGATGTTCTAGTCACATTAGCTAATCTAAGGAGGCTACTTTCATGCATGTGCTAGATGAATACAGGATGTTTTCTCCCAGAAGTAGGGTGATTCCATATTGGGTAATTTAGAAATGTTCCAAAGTCACCAATACATAAGAATAGATATGAACAGGACAAATATAAAACTATCAAAAACTAGGGAGCTAGGGGAGGAAGTGTTACTTGCAATTGGGGGATGGGGAAGAAATAAGGGAAGACTTCATGCAGAATAAAGTATTTGAATAACCTTATGAGGGAAGAAAGGAATTCTGTGAGACAGAGGTAAGAAGGGAATGCACTCCAGGCATCCAGAGATGGTTGTGTATTGGGAGAGGGGTGACTAGTGCAAATAACTCTTGAATCACACATAGTGAAGATCTCATGTTCTGGAATTAACTTTAGCTTTTGAAGAGCTCTAAATAACATTTCTTTGTGGTTTCATCCTCCTAGTTAAATGCTCAGAATCTACTGATGATGAGGAATTTTATTGAGTTTGTTAAAGACCCATACAAGATCTGCCAAAACAGCTTATCCAAGATGGGTAATGGAACCTCTGCCCTTGCATGGCCCTGATATAATATCCTTGAGTGCTTTACCAGGCAGAGAAACTCTAAGCACATTGCAGATCTGAAGAAATGATACAGTGAAACTCACAGTGGGGACTGGGGAGAATCTGGAAAATAAGTTTCTTGGGAAAAATGATTTGTGCATTTTAAAGTGTTATACAAATGGGAATTGCTATGATTATAGTTAACAGAGCTTTGAAAAACCAGTTCGCTGATGCCTATTGTGGCATGCAGATGACCCTGAGTAATTCTACCAATATGCAAGTTCTAGCAAGTTCGATCATACCGTATATAGCCAATGACAAGCTGAGCCTGTTGTCTGAGGATGAGCCTTGGGAAAAACCAAGTCTGTTGTATCAAACCCCATTTCTCTCTATACCATCACTTTAATTCAGGCCTTTTTGACCTCCTGACTAAATTATTGCAATGGCTTCCTGGATGTCTTGCTGCATAATGTCTCTTCCCTGCATCCTACAAATCACTGCCAAAATCATTTGCTTTAAGAGCAATTTTTTAAATTCTAATGGTTCCTTGGTACTTCTAAGATAAAAATTTTTAACCTCTTTCATCTCATAGATCCTTTTAGTTGTCTAGTGAAACCTATTGACCCTTTCTTAAAATATTTAATTAATAAACTTAATTATTGGAAGAAATAAAAATTTTCAGTTAGTGAAAATAAGGAAATATTTTACAGAACCCCCTGAAATTGTTTCATCTTTTTGAGGGATGGGGCAGTATATGAACATAGATTAAGAAGCCTTGTTGGTTAACAAGCCTTGTTCTTGGATAGACTCTTTGAAGTTAAGAATTACTTATTGTAGAGTGTATATATATATTGTGTGTGTGTGTGTGTGTGTGTGTGTGTGTGTAGGATATGTGTTTTTCAATTCTTTCTATTACAGCCAGGTAGGCTGCAATTCTTCTAGATGGCTTCTAGGATATCCTTTAGAATTTATAAAGTTTTTTATTTTCTCTTGCCATTGACTTGATTTCCTACTAGATGTATGTAACCATTTCAGGGGATCATTGACTACTTCCCTCAGTTCCATTTAATTGCTTAACAATGAGTAAATATTACAAAGGAAGATATACTTCAAAGATATATTAAAAACAAATACACCAACATTGCTCCCAATACTTCCTTTCCTAATTTTCCTCATACCACCTTGATGCCTGAATTTGGGTTTGGGATTAAGCTTATTATTTACCTTAGTTCCTACAGAGCACTAGCAAGTTTATGTGCAGATGCAGTATGATTACTAAGTAAAATTTCCACTTGGCTGGAGTACCAAAGGTCATTCTTGGAGATCATTTCTTTGACTATAAAACATTGTCTGAATTCACACTCCCTTTTCACATGCTTACTTCTTTCAAGGTTGTAGACTCCTTCCTTAAAATGGAAAAAAAAATGAATGTGAAAGCCAAGGAGGTTCCTTTTCTCTGAAATGATGAAGTCATTTGACTTCAGAGAGGACAGGGTCCATGGCTCTTCCCTTTATGGCACAATCTTTCACTGGATTCCATCACATCATCTAAGCACTGCTGAAGAGAATGAAGAGAAGAAAAGCTGACTCAAGCCTTTTGGAAGACACGAACAGTTTTGATGATCTGGCCAAAAGAAAAAAGGCTTTTCTCAACCATCCAGCCAATCACCTGGAACAAGTTACAGAATGTCTCCACAAGACACTTCATTTACACATCATCATAATTCTCCAGGAAGAAACTTCCCCATGTTTTCCACATGGAGAGAGGTCATCTACTTCTTGACATCTTCCATGTGGAGGTGCCATATGAAACACTTTATGCCTGCCCCAAATCCTCATTATATAGTATTGCATGTTTTAAGAGGCAGTATCATCTAGTGGATTGTTGTTGTTAGTTCTCCATCTCCAAAAGGACTGTGATATCAGGGAGGTGGTTTCATGACAAGTAAGTGAATTGGATTTAAGTGAGGAAGGACTGTGCAAAGTCACCTGCCTCATTTTCCCCTCCAGAGCCATCGGGGTCCAGTGGCCAGAGACAAATCAAGATGACTACAGATGGTTCTGGATCAATGGAACACCTTGGCTTTTTTTAAACTAAGGTTTCAATAAGTCTCCGTTTGACTGAGGCCATTTAGTGATTAAAATAATTGAGTCAAAGAATTTCCTTTTTTACTTAGTCAAAAAAATCTAAATAAATAATTAACTAATCTGGGAAGATCTTTGGGGTTTCTGGCTAAAGCAGAAATGATAACTAATTTTTTGACTTTTTTTATTAATTTTTATAATTATAACATTTTCTTTGACAGTACATATGCATAGGTAAATTTTTTTTTTACAACATTATCCCTTGTACTCCCTTCTGTTCCGAGTTTTTCCCCTCCTTCCCTCCACCCCCTCCCCTAGATGGCAGGCATTCCCATACATATTAAATAAATGATAACTATTTTTGGTTACATAGTGGATAGAAAGCTAGTCTTGGGGCCATGAAGACATGAATTCAGTTCTCACCTTTTACATTTACTCACTCTATGGCCCCAGGCAAATCACATAAACTATCCATTGCTCTGGGTAACTCCCTCAAACTTTATATGCAGAGAAGATGAAAACTTGCTTAGTTAGGAGTTTCAGAATTCAGGATTTTCTATACAAATGAAACAAGAAGTTGAGTCCCTGATTCTAGAAGGGACTTTTAACTCATCTAACTCAATTCTTGCATTTAACTGAGACTCAGAAAAGGAAAAAGACTTGCCCAAAGTCATATAAATAGTAATAACATAACATAGCTTAGAATGACACCCAAAGTCCTCTACTCCAGATGCAGGACTCATATGCCACTGATATTCTTTCAGCAAATACCTATTAAGCACCTAGTGGGTATACAGTTATGTGCTTTATGCTGAACCATGATTAATGGCTTTGGGTTTTCATTGGTAGTTGTTCTCCTGGAACTTACATTTTAGTAGGTGCTCAAAAACATTTAAAGAGTGAAAACTCTTTAAATGGTTTTAGAAGATAGATTTTTTTTAAAGTAGATTATAGGGGCAGCTAGGTGGCGCAGTGGATAGAGCACCAGCCCTGAATTCAGGAGGACCAGAGTTCAAATATGGTCTCAGACATTTAACACTTCCTAGCTGTGTGACCCTGGGCAAGTCACTTAACCCCAGCCTCAGAAAAATAAATAAATAAACAAACAAATAAATAAATAAATAAAAAATAAATAAAAATATAGATCATAGAACAATGGAGCTGAAATGTGGACACCTAGGGTCAACTCCTGCTTTAGACACTCACTAGCTATGTGACCTCAATCAACCTCTCTATGCCTCAATCTCCTCAACTATAAAATATAGATAACAATAGTACTTATGGTGAGAATCAAATGATAGAATATTTGTAAAAAGAGCTACCTGGCAAATAGTTGGTATTTTATAATTGTGTTATTTGTAAAGTAAGTGTTATTCGAAATGACTAGAACTGATCTTTTGGGGCTTGATATCTCTTTCAGATCCCCCTAAAAGTATATATGTTTTCTGAAGCATTCACATCTATATCTATATTTTTTGAGGCTATGAGGGAATAAAATAGACTGGGTGCTAGGGAATAGAGTCCCTAATATATTTCCAGATTTCAGTCAGGCAACTGTTCTGATTTTTTTTTTTTTTTTTTTTTTTTTTTTACCATAATCAGTCAACCAACTAAAATTTATTTAGCACTCAAGGAAGGCCCAGTTCTGTATTCAGGTCATGTGGCATATTCAACACAGAAGTTCAAAACAGAGGACATAGGTAGAGAGATCAACCCTAAGGAGATTTATGAGCATCTGATCTCGAAATTGTATAAGATAGGTGAGTTGTCTAAGTATAAATACTGCAGAAAAGATCTGGAAGAGGACCACAAGTTGATGAAGATCTTGAGAATAGATCAGAGGAAGATCCTGGGGAAGAACTCGGGATATATCTCTTGGAGAAGAGACTTAGAAATAAAAAAAAAAAAAACAACGAAACTAAATCAAGTAGTCTTTTCAAAATTTTGAAGGGCTGAAACTTGAATCCTCATTCCTCAATTAAGATTACTCTGCTTGATTCCAGAGGCAGAATTAGTTGCTGTGTGTGGAATTTGCAATCAGGAGATTTCTGCTGAATGAAATGCAACATTTCTAACAAAAAACAAAGAGCCTGGTTTTCTGGGGGAATGCATTGGGTTTCCTGGATCTCATCAAGGAATGCCATAGAAATGTATGGTGTCCAGATTTTGGGTCAAGTAGAAGATCCTAACCCCTTTCTATCCCATAGTTCTGAGCTTCCAGTAAACATTCCTGTAGTCCCTTTTCAATATGTGAAGGTACCAGTTTCAGAATTGGTACGTAGAATATACATATAAATAGAAGAAATAAGGAAAAGGATAATAAAGTTTTTTTTTTTTTTTTTTTTTTTTTTTTTTACTTTTAGTATTACCTGGGAATCTGCATACAATATTAGAGCCCAGATGGATTTTGAGATACTTTCTTAATCTGAAATTCTGGAAAGACTAATCAATTCTGACAACCCAGCAGACCTGTACAGAGTCAGATTCGCAGTTTGGGGCGAGCGCATCACTTTCATGGGATGAAGGATTTGCTCTATTCTCCCGCGCCCTGCCCCCATCCTCCCGGACTCCACAGCCCAGTGGGTCTAGGCTGCAAACTTTCGGCCAATCAGAGCCCAGCATCCTCAGGGCCGCCGGCGCCCGGGCCTCCTCCTGGCTGAGTAGCAGCTACCGTCTGGACTGGGGGCCCCGGTCCGGAGTCAGAACCCGAGGTAGAGCAGGGTCGGGGCTACGAGCGCCGAGAGCAGCGCGGGCAGCAGTGATTTTGCCCTGTTTTCTCTGAACCCCAGCCCCGTTAACCTTGGCTGTGGTCGTGACCGTGGTAGCAGCGGGGCCCAGGACGGTCCAGCCTCAGTCAAACTTCTCAGTTCTCGGGCTCGCTCTCCCCCCGGACCATGCTGGGCATGTATGTGCCCGACAGGTTTGCGCTCAAGTCTTCCCAAGTTCAGGACGGGATGGGGCTTTACACAGCCCGAAGAGTGCGAAAGGTGGGTGACCGACCGCTGCCTGCCTGCTTCCTTTCTTTCCCCCTTCCTTTCCTCTCTGCCTCTCTTCCCTTCCTTCTGCTTCCGCTGCCCACTCCCAGGAATGGGAGCCGGCCCCCGGAGGGAGGGAGACTGAATGAGTGAGCCCTGCTCAGGCCAGCTGGCTGGGGGGGCTCATGTGAGATGCCGCCCCCAGCCTTAGGCCCGATCTCTGTCCAGCTCTGTGGTGCCACGTAGAAGGGGGCTGCCGCGCCCCTCACGGCTCCTGGGTCCAGCTTTTTTTGAACGTTTCCAGGGAACTAATTTCAGACTGGCTTCGGTTACAAGAATCTAACTTTCTCTAGTCTCCAAGAGTATTGAGGAAAGACTTTTAATTAAAGAAGGCATCTGAAGCTCTACGAGCAAATCAGTGAGCAATTACTACCGCGTACTTGCACATCTGCCTGTGTGGTGTAGTAAGTGGCTAAAAAGCAGGCCTGGAAGCCAGGTGGATCTGGATTCAAGACATACCTCTGACTACCCTGAATAGTCTAAAGTGGAAAAGTTGCTAACCTGTAATGGTAGGAGTTTCCTTACTTGAAAGTTCCTTAAATTAATTAACTAATAGGTATAGTGCCTAACCTTAATTAACAAGCCAAGATTAAAAAAAAAAAATGATGCCTTCTCCATCCTCAGGAAGCTTCACGTGGAAACACCATACACACCAGAAAATATGAAATAAATACAGGATGGGGGTGGGGAAGGGGAGAGGGAGAGAGATAACAACAAGGAACTTGGGAAAAGTGGATTTCTGAATTGAAATGAACTTTGAAGGAGACTAGGGATGTCCAGCCACCTTGCTGCAAAGAGAAAATGAGATAATGGGGAAAGAGGCCCAGATTTTTTAACCAGACAGAGGTTTAAATCCGCACTTACTGCCTATGTGCCCAGGTGCTTTAGCCCAAATGGTACATCTTATCTCCCCATCAGGGTGCCTGATGCTTCAGCCTGCCTGGTATGTCTGTCCCCAATGAGGAAGGCATGGATTTGAATGCTACCTGAGTTACCAAATAGTTTGGGGATCCTGGTCAAGTCAGTCACTTAATATGTTGCATCTTCAGTTTTCTCATCTACAAAATGGGAATAATTATGAGAATCAATCGAGGTAATCTATAAATACTCAAAGTCTTCCACAAATTGACTCTTGCCCATCTTTTCAATCTAATTTTATATTACTCCTCCTCTTTATCCACTCTCAGTGCCAACCAAATCAGTCTACTTGTTATCCATACAAAGTTCTCTACATTGTACTTCCATACCTTTGTACCAGCTGTGCTTTATGCCTGAAATGTTCTCCCTATTTATCTCCATATCATGGACCACTTAGTTCTTCTCAAGATTCAACTCAAATCCCAATACTTTGGAGACATCTTTCCATATTTCTTTAGTGTTTAGTGTCCTTCCCTCTACTCAATGTAAATTTATTTTGTATATAACTAGTTTTTTTAAATTAATTTATGAATTTGAAATTCTCCTAGTAGAATGCACACTTCTTAATGATAGACTGTCTCATTTTTTGCATCATTACCTCAATTTCCCAGAAAATTTTCTATGCTATGGAGGTATAATAAACATCTGTTGATCCAATAACATGAAACCTGATCGAAAATCTTAAAATGCTAAATAAATGGCAGTTATGATGGAGCCAATGGGGTAACCCTGGAGAAACTCACCAATGGAAGAAGACAGCTGGTGGGTGGAGGGATGTTCCAAGATGAGAAAGTCACAGGCACTGAGGGAAGTTTCAGGGCAACAGGATATTTGAGGCATTTCTTACTTATCACTGGAAAATTATTTAATCTCTGCTCCAGTATCCTCATCTGTGAAAAAAACAAAACAAAACAAAACAAACAAAAAAAAAAAAAAACCAAGAGTTGGAGTGATAACCTTTAAAATCTCTTTCAGATCAAAATTCTATTATAACCTCATCATAATCATAACCATCATCTTTATTGCCAATATTCAGAAGTTAATGGGAGTGCTGCATGAATTATACAGTTTTGTTCTGCTAATTCACAGATATTAGCCCAGTATTTGACACAAAGAATGAATCCATCAAGAAGAAAGATCTATCCAGAAGATCTTTAAGCCTCTTTTTGTGTGAAGGAAAGCTGACTTCAGAGCAGAAGTCAGGTGGTCTCCTGGACTAGGACCTCCTGGGGCCATCTTTCCCCTTATTTTATTTAATCCTATAGATATAATAGCCACACTTTCTCACCTAGGATTCATCCACCATCCATCCATCTATTTACTGATTTTATATACCTGTGTCTTGAGCTCCAGGTCAGATCCTAAGAAAACTAAAGAGTTCAGATAAGAAGTAGCATCTACACTAATCAATTAAGCATTTATCAAGTTGCTACCATGTACTCAGTCTTCTAGATAGAAGAAATAGTTCTTGTCCTTATGAAGCTTACATTGTACATGCACATATATAGTGACATAACAAAACCATAATAAAATACCTGTAGCTTAGAAAAGGAAGACACTACTCCTGGGCTTATATCCCAAGGAAATACTAAAAAAGGGAAAGGGCCCTATATGTGCCAAAATGTTTGTGGCAGCCCTTTTTGTAGTGGCTAGAAACTGGAAAATGAATGGATGTCCATCAATTAGAGAATGGTTGGGTAAATTATGGTATATGAATGTTATAGAATATTATTGTTCTGTAAGAAATGATCAACAGGATGAATACAGAGATGCTTGGAGAGACTTACATCATCTGATGCTGAATAAAACGAGCAGAACTAGGAGATCATTATACCCTTCAACAATGATACTGTATGAGGATGTATTTTGATGGAAGTGGATATCTTCAACATAGAGAAGAGCTAATCCATTTCCAATTGATCAATTATGGACAGAATCAGCTACACCCAGAAAAGAAACACTGGGAAATGAGTGTATACTGTGAGCATTTTGTTTTTGTTTTGTTTTTCTTCCCAGATTACTTTTACCTCCCGAATACAATTCTTCCTTTGCAACAATAACAACAACAAAATTCGCTTCTGCACATATATATTGTACCTAGGATATTCTATATGTTATTTTATATGTATGGGAATGCCTGCCATCTAGGGGAGGGGGTGGAGGGAAGGAGGGGAAAAATTCAGAACAGAAGGGAGTACAAGGGATAATGTTGTAAAAAAAAAAATTACCTATGCATATGTGCTGTCAAAAAAAGTTATAATTAAAATTAATTTTAAAAAAGTAAAATAAAGGTGTCTGCCCTCAAAAAAAAAAAAGAAAGAAAAGGAAGACACTAACCTCATGTAGAAGGTGGAGCTTGATGTAAAGGGATTCTAAGAGATAGAAGGGAGAAAAGAAAGAACATTTAGCATCTATAGGACAGATAATGCAAAAGCACAAAGTGAGAGATGGACTAAGATATGGGAAGATCAGCAAAAAGGAAAGTATGGATAGAGCATAGAATCTATAGATGAGATTAATGGTAAAGAAGGCTTGGACATATCAGGTGGCACTAAATCACTTTAAAGGGCAAAGGAGATTATATTTCAAACTACATACAATAGGAAGCCATTGGATTTTTATTTAATATTTTTATTGCATGTAAGGCAATTTTTATATTTGTTTTTAAGACTTTGAGTTCCAGATTCTCTTCCTTCCTCCCCTGCCACTGAGAAGGTCCAGGTGAAGTTGTGCAAAATATTTCCATAAAAGTCATGTTGAGAAAGAAAACATAGATGTCCTCCCACCCTTGCCAAAAAACAAACAAACAAACAAAAACAAACAAACAAACAAAAAAAACCCCAAAAACCCTCAAGAAAAATAAAGCTTAAAAAATGTATGCTTCAATCTGTATTTAGACATAATCAGTTCTTTCTCTGGGTATGGACATTTTCCAGCATTTCTATCCCTTCAGAGTAGTCTTGGATCATTGTATTACTGAGAATTGTAAAGTCATTCACAGCTGATCATCCCACAACACTGGTTTTACTTTATACATAGTACATTTTATTTTACTTGAGCTTATGGAAGACTTTCCAGCTTTTTATGAGAGAATCCTGCTTATTATTTCTTATAAAACAATAAAATTCCATTACAACCACATACGACAATTTATTCAGCCATTCCTTAGTTGATTAGCATCCAATTCTTAGCCCTGTGAAAAGAGCTGCTCTAAATATTTTTATACATATAGGTCTTTTTCTCTTTTAAAAAAATCTTTTAGGATTTATGACTAGTAGTGGTGTTGTTAGGTGGAATATACATGATTTTATAGCCTTTTAGGTATAGTTCATATATTTTGGTCATTTGTCACTTGGGGAATTGGATTTTTATTCACTAAGGGAATGATATTGTCAGATATATGCTTTAAGAAAATCACATGGATAACTAGACAGAGGGTGAATTGCAGTGGTGAGAGATGAGGCAGGGAGATAACTAGATCGCTATTGCTAGTCCAGAGAGAGGTGATGAAGGTTTGGATTAGATTAGACTAGTAGTGTAAACTGATAGAAAGGAATGTGTGCTAGAAATGAAGAAGCATCACTAAAGAAATTTTGCAGTCTATTAATAACCACAACTGTGGGAGAAAGGAGAGAATTTTATTATTCCAGCTCACATAAAGTCCAGTTTCTTCCTATATCTCCTCTTAGTCTGTTCCTTCTAGGCCTTCGGATAACTAGTATCTATTTAGGCTACTAATTGCTTAGACTGCATGGGAATTATCAACACAGCCTTTTGTAGAGATAGAAGAAATCACTGGGTCTTACTATCTGCTCTGTAACTATGTCCTAAGTTCCTCAGTGCCTCATTAATTAGCTTTTCTGATAGCGTCCAGACCCATTGCATCTGACTTAGCAATGAAACTTAACAACTTTTGACTTTCCTCTGCATCCTTATGACTTAATTGCCTTACAGCCAAACTTTCTTTTCAAATTAGATTGTGAACTCCTAAAGAGCAAGGACTCTCTTAGGTTTTCATATTTCTGTATCTGTTGCATAATGCAGCATTTGACACAGTGTTTTTTTCATTAATTTACTCATTCATAATGGAAAATAATTTTGTTTTGGACACGTTGAACTTGATAGTCTGATACTAATTCTAGGAATGTCCTCCTATTAGGATGCTGACCACATGATCACAGTGAAATTAGGAATACCCTAATGAGGAATTAGTCTGAGGGAGAAATGGAAGGACAAGAAAATAAATGATATATGTATATTTCAATGTGAAAGCACTACCTGAGCAAAATAAAATAAAATACCTTTTTAAAAAGTCAGTTTCTGCTTGTATCAATGGTTCGGAAGAAAATAAAAAGAACCCATCAATGAGTCAGTATTTAAAGGATTGGGTAAGAAGAGATTGAAACACTGGGATTAAAAAAAAAAGCTGCCTTAAAAAGCTTATTTATGGTAGGTTAAAAAAAGAAACAACCCTCTTCCCCAAACCATTAATTTATAGCCTTAAAAATGTAGAAGAATAATGAAGGCTTTGATAATGAAGTTTCCTGTGAATACCAACTGTTCTCCTGTCCATGAGTACTATCTGCAAAGCAACCACCATTACCCAAATCTATCCATAGTTGTAAAAAAAGACTCTTCAAAAAAGCTCAAACCCCAAACCCAAACCAGATTTAATATTATATCATTTTATAAACAAATATTTATTAAATTTCTGCTGTGAACAAGATTGTATGCCTACTGGGAATACAAAAATGAGCTAGAACATGACTTTACTGAAATTATATTCTATCAAGAAGGAAGAGGGTTCAAAAATAAATTTGGTAATGGTAGCAGCGGCAGCAGGAGCAGTAGAAATAAAAATACCCTATCAATTGTATGGCAGTTTAGTAGAGCGACATGGGGACCAGAGGAGAAAGAGACAGTTGAGGATAGAGAGAACACTTAGCTTTGGGGAAATTAGGAAATGAATCCTGGAGAATATCACTTTGTCAAGGTTTTGGAAGAAGAAGTTTTTTGTAAGTAGAGATGAGGAGAGAATATATTTTAGACAAATAAGTAATAAGTCTAGAGATAGAGTGCTGGACTTGGAATCAGAAAGCACTGATTTCAAATCCTGCTCCAGGTACTTAGCTATATTTCTTTGGACAACTGTTCAACTTTTCTCACCTATAGAATATCCTTTAATCTTCACAGTCCTTTAATCTTTACAACCACTCTTGCAGGTAATACTATATATAATACATATGTTTTATTATTATATCATACTAATTACGTATTCTAAATAATAAATAAATAAAATAATTACATATTCTAAATAACTTGATACATATATAAATACAAAATACCTTAATTAATTTATTATAATCATGTGTAATATATAATATAATTAATCAATTATTAAATTATGTTACATATATATATGAATTTCCAAATCTTAAAGTGCTCTATAAATATCATTATTATTTTTGGATCAGATATGCACCTATAGTTTCAGCCCTTGTTGCTTATAGATTTAAGATGAATTTCACTTGTGTGTTTTATGAGTTTGTGTCAGAACTCTATAAGGAAGTGTTGTGGTGTGCTGGACTATGGTATCACTGGATTTGGAATTAAGAAGATTGTGGTTTAAATCCTGCCTTAGATAATTATTACCAATATGACTCTGGGCAAATCATTCAAAGTCTCTAGTCCATAGTTCTACCTTCTAAAAAATGAGGAGGTCGGGGACAGCTAGGTGGCACAGTGGATAGAGCACCAGGCTTGAAGTGAGGAGGACCTGAATTCAAATCTGGTCTCAGACACTTAACACTTCCTAGCTGTGTGACCCTGAGCAAGTCACTTAATCCCAATTGTTTCAGGAAAAAAAAAAAAAAAAAAAAAGGAGGTTGGACTCAATAGCTTTTATCTCTTTCTTAAGCTCTAGTTCCACATTATTATCTGCATGCTGGGTATCTATACTTTTTGCCATCTCAAACTTTCAATTTCAAAAATGTAATTCATATTTCTCTTCAAATTTATAGTTAAGGAAACTGAGGCAAACAGAGATAAAGTGACTTGCCCAGGGTCACATAACTTTTGGATGGTGCTGCTTGCTCCTGATTTCCCCATATAAAAATGTGTCTTCCATTTGCAGATATTCCTTGTATGATTTTGTTAGGTTCTCTCTTTTACTCTTATCGCACTCTTCACTTTCTTGGCTTATATTTTTTTCCTATTCAGTATGTCATTTTCAGTGAGTATATTCTCTTCAAAGGAAGGGGAATTCCCCACCCCTCCAGCTTTGTATTTCCTGAGCATGAGGTTTTTACAAATGACAGTTACTACAGACATGTATTTTCAGTAGATTTTAATTTCAAGAAAGGTAGGCCTTCCCAGTTCTGTAATTAGTTAGAAGTAGGACTTTGATGAGTCCTATAGGACTTTGTCTTGTATAGGCCTCAGATTCCTTCTCCACAAAATGGTGGTGGCACTGGTGGTGGGGTTCTTCCTGAGGTAGCTTCCAGCTTTAGAATTCAATGATTTTCAGCAATGAAATAACTTTCATGTATAGTGATTGATATTTGCCTAAGATTTGTCTTATAAAATGCTTACTTCATGAGGGTAAAAATTGCTTCCTTTCATCTCTTTGTAGTATTATTTCCTAGCACAGTGCACTTGATACATTATTGTTGAATTGAATTTGAGTACTGCACAATCTCTAATATGTTTGTTGCTTCTTCTCTATAGGACATACATTTCCATTCCTTTGGAGATGCTACTCTTGGTGGCATTTTTTCTCAAGGTTAGCCTATAGTGAAGGCTTTACTTTCATGAGTAAAGTAGCACCTTCCTTCAGTTTGCTTGCAACTCTGGCTGAAGAATTCTTGGTTTGTGTCTTTAAATGTTGGGTGTTGCAGAGAGAGCAAATGTAGACCTAGAAAGGTACCTTCTGCCTTTTTTACTGTTGTTTCTGGAGCTGACTGACTGTTACTGAACTGTAAGGTACCTCACCCTTAACACAAATCAAGTATAAAGTCTGCCCCTGTGACTGACTATTTGGAGTGCCAGCCAAGGATTTTGTACTTTTATTTTTTTCCATTTTGGTTTTTAACCAAAGTATATATAGTCATCCAAGGAAAGCATATCCCTTCTTTTCCAACAGTGGTGTGGAAGGATTTATTAGTTTAATGGAAATCCAGTGAAGTTCAGCATAGTGATTTTGTCTTTCAAACCAGTAAAAATTGATCCTTGATGGCTCTCTAGAATATGAAATATTGATGACACAGAGAGAAATATAGGCAAGACAACATACATTAACATATATATTTTCAAAAATTTCAGTGTTTTTGATTCTGAGGCCCCTTGCCTTGGGGTTATGAGCAGGGCAATCTATTTTTTTTTTTTCAATGCCTTCTTCATCCCAAAATTCTGAATGATTTAATCTTTTTCCACCCATGACCTCCCATTCAGTAATTGATTTTTAAATAGGAGATCAATTTAAATTTTAGATCTTTTTGGAAGGCAAGAGCTTGAGCCTTTATTTGGCATTTTATTTACTTAATATTTTCCCAGGGGGTTAAATCTTCATAAAATTGTGGAAAGAAAATTCTCCCATACTTTTTAAAACCAGAGTTCTTTATATTCAACCCAATTAACTCACAACACAACAAACAACAACACAACAAACAATAACACAATGATTGTACTAATGTCTTTTTGATGTCATTTCTGTTTAGGGAGAAAAGTTTGGCCCATTTGCTGGAGAGAAGAAAATGCTTCAGGATTTGGATGAAAGTATGGATTACAGGTTGATGTGGGAGGTGAGAACAAGATAGTTGTTTTATTTAGATATTTGTAAACAAAAATCAGGGCACAGAAGATATCATTTTGGATAAGTTAATTATAAAATTATTATAAGATCAAATACTAAGATATAATTTCTGGTTTTCCTAGTTTGTTCAGTTTGATATTTTTAAAAATGTGCATGACTCTACACATACACAATTTATCCTCTTATTTAAACCTGTTTTCTGTCATCAAGAGGCTATTTTGTTTCTGACCACTTCCTCTGTCTTATTCCTACATTTTCTTAATCTCTTTTCCTCTTATAGCTCTTTTGTGTAAGGATAATTTGTACATTCAATTCTGTGAGTATGTGTACATTTTCCTTTCCTGATTTAATATAGAAGAAAATGAGGTTCAAATGTTGACCAATCCCTCTCTATTCCTTTCTCCATTATGTAAAATTTTTTTCTTATCCCATTCATGTGAGATAAACTTCTCCAATTTTCCTTCTCTTTTCCCTAGTCTCTTAGCACATCCCTCTTTATCACCATTCTATTCTATCTTGAGATTATCATAACATAATAAAATCATATTTATCCCTCTGATTTAATAGATTTCCTATAAGATTTCTTTTGATGTTAAGGTTCTGAAGGATTTCATGTATCATCTTCTTATATAGGAATGTAAATAGTTAAACTTTGTTTTGTCCCTTACGATTTTTCATTCATGCTTACCTTTTAATACTTTTCTTAAGTCTTGTGATTGAAAGTCATATTTTCTATTCAACTGTATTTTTTTCATCAAAGCTGCTTGAAAATCTGCTACTTCATTAAATACCAATTCCCCTTCCTATGTAATTATACTGAGATTGTAAGCTCCTTGAGTGCAAAGAGTGTTTTTTGCTCATTTGGTATCCCTAGTGCCTGACACAATATATGAATATAATAAATGGTGATACATGTATAGATTATTTTTGGTTATAATCTTAATTCCTTTGTCTGCAGAGATATCTTATTCCAAGCTGTTAATTTCTCTATAGTAGTAGTTATTAAAACTTACATATATTGTGACTTCATGGAGGCCGAATTTTGTCTTTCTGACTGCTTACTGTATTATCTGCTTGGCATGAAAGTCATGGATTATGGCTATAATATTGTTGGGAGTTTTATTTTGCAAATTTCTTTCAGAAGATAGCTAGCAGTTTCATTCAACTTCTACTTTATCCTCTAGTTACAAGATATCTAGCCATTTTTACTTTGTAATTCTTGAAGTATGATGTCTAACCTCTTTTTTTCTTCTTGGATTTCAGATAGTCTAATGATTTTAAAATTATCTTCCCACAAACTATTTTCCAGGTCAGTTGGTTTCCTATGAAATGTTCTACTTTTTTTTTTTTTCCTATTTTTCAGTGGTTTTGTTTTGTATTATTATTTCTTGATGTCTTTTTAAGTTTTTGACATCCCTTTGGCTAATTCTAATTTTACAGTTATTTTCTTTAATATTGTTTCTATATTTTATTTTATTTATTTATTTTTTGGTGAGGCAATTGGAGTTGTGACTTGCAGAGGATCACACAGATAGGAAATATTTGAACTCAGGTCCTCCTGACTTCAGGGTTGGTGTTCTATCCACTGCGCCACCTAGCTGCCTTCCTTTCTGTAATTTAAATCAAGCTGTTAATTATCTTTTCATAACTTCTTTGTATAATTCTGTTTTTCTCCTTTTGATTATTATTTTTTTACTGTTTTGCTTTTTCTTTACTGATGCTAGTGAAATAGTAGCAGTAAAGGGCTTATGTCTAATATGCATTTTTCTTTGAAAAGTTTTGCTTGTAGATATTTTCAAGGCATCTTTTTTTTTGTGTGTCAACAGAGGAGCTTTCTTTAAAAACAAACAAACAAACAAACAAAATCTAAGTAATTCTTTTTTTTTTTTTTGGAGTTGCTTACTTTTTCAGCCTTTAACTTTAGACTTTATGCTAGTGTTGGACTTTACTCATTTCTGAGTGTTGGTGGTGGGGAGATGATTTCCATTGCTTTCAGAGCCCAATGTCAAGACCTAAACTTTTTGTGCTCCAAAGTGGTGTGTTATTGGAAGAGGATTACTCATTATCTTCCCCATTTGTGCTCTGAAAATTCTGATCTAGTTTTGCATCTGTTGGCCTTTGTATAATTAATTTTTCATTGATTGCTATTGAACTTTGTCACTGTTAGCCTGATGGAAAATTCTGCCAATTCAGAGTGACTAAATTGCTTATTTCTTTAATTTGGTCACTTGTCCTTGTTTGTTCCACTAAAGACTAATGTACAGGACTAAAGGTAAAAAAGAGTCAGTCTTCACTCTGATCCCAAACTCAGAACTACATATCTATGTTTCTGAAATTTGTTCCTTGCTTTTTACAGAGGTAGGGTTTAATGTTTCCGTGTCACTACTCCTCTCTACTCTGGAGATGTGATCCAGGACTGAGTAAAAAGTGTCAGAACTGCAAGATGCTATCCATTCCTGCTCTCAGTGGTGATGCAGGTGTCTTCTGAGATTTTTTGCTGCCCAGATTTTTTTCTTTTATATTCAATTATTATTATTATTATTATTATTATTATTATTATTATTATTACTGTCTCTAAGTGCTGGAATGCTCCCTACATTGCTGCCCCTGCCACTGAACTGGACTCCTGCCTGCCCCTTGCCCCAATGTTTATAGAATTCTTTGTCTATTTTTCTAAACTGCTCTGAACTGTGCCTTTTTTTTTTTTTTTTTTTTTTTTTTTTTTTTGGCTTTCAAGATCAGATTATGGCCTGGAATGCTTTCTGTGTTGTTGTGGAGATTATAGAGGAACTAATACAAAAATCTCACTCTGTCATCTTGAGTTCATCCTCATAATTATTCTTAGTATGGAATTATTAGATTTAAATATTCTGGACATTGAGAACTTACTAACATGTCATTCAAAGTTGTTTTCTCCTCATAAATGTGACTTGCTATAAAAATGCAACATGATAATCCTATAACTTTTCCTGAATTCAATTAATAATGATTTTCATACTCCAAGTTTTATATAGTATTTTCATAAAATTCAATGAATTTCATAAAATATGGTATTTTTATGAAATTGATAAAGTTATGGCATAAAAACTCACAAGCCAATGTATAAAAAACAAAAACTTTTTAAAAACATAATGTAGCAAAATTATAGTCACGAGCTGGAATTTGAAAGCAATAGACTTTTTGGTAACTAACAAACTTCTAAAGAATGAATAATTTTAAAAATTAATTATAGAACAATGATATTTATATAAAAGGAATTGACAACAATGAGATAGCATTGCAAAATTTTTAGGCTGAAACCAAAGCAATCCTTCTGGGAAAATTGTATTTTTAAAATAGTTTTATACACACACATACATATTTGATGAGCCAGCGCTCTAGTGGCTGGAAAAATCAGCAAAGGTGAGGTTTTTTTTTTTTTTTTTTTTTTTTTTTTTTTTTTTTTTTAGGGAAAATGTGTATGAACTTTATTATACTAGTAAATATCAAAATACAGCTTTATAAAATTTTTCTAATAATAGTTTTTATTTACCAGATATATGCATGGGTAATTTTACAGTGAGTTGTCTTAAAGGAAACCAAGAATTCCAAAAAGCAGAGTTGAAGAGCGATACATTCTAGGCATGGGATACAGTTGGCAATTATAAAGACAGGGAAGTAGACTAAGGAATACTGTAAATTTGGAATAATTAGGACAACTCTATGGCTACATTGAAAAATTTGTGAAAGAGAATAATATAGAAAACAAAACAAAACCAAAAGCTTGAAAGTCTGGGCATAGCAACATACTTGCAGTTTTTCAAACATAAAACTTACTTTTGTGTTCTTGTGCTCCATTCTAGAATTTTTTTTTCCTTTGAATCCTTGCCTCTGGGAATCTCTTATTATCTCTAGGAAATCAAATACTTCCTTTTTATGAGGATTTTTCCCTTGTACTTTTCATCTCATAGTGACTTCCATTCATGATTATCTTTTATCTGCTTTTTGATACATCTTATGTCTTCTTATATATTTGCAAACTATCACTCCTATTAGAATGTAAGCTTGTTGAAGGGCAATGCTTTACTTTTTCTTTGTATTATTAGCACTTAGTACAGTGAGTGTCTGACACATAATAAATGTAATAAATACTTAATGCATTTTCAATTATGTCATTTTATTTTCTCATTCTTATATTTTCTTATAGATTTTTACTAAATTTAAACTTAGCTCTGACTATTCAGATAATTGACTTGGATAGTTTCCCCATCTGTAACAATTATTTTTCTACCTGTTAAAATATAATCAATTTAATTTTGTGTCTTTGTGTCTTTTATGCTTGCATATGGGTTTTGGTGATGTGGACATTTGCCATCTCTTATACTTACCCCAATTTTTCCCCCAAAAAAGTATCTGCAAGGTATTAGTTTGTTTTCCTGCCTCCAGAACTGTGATTTTTCCATATATTTTTCTCTTTTCTCATCTGTTCACATTTTTGCATTGAAATTATGAAAAATGTAAGTTGATTTATTATAGAATATCTTTTTTGTATAATTTCTGGACCTCTTTATCCTCAGTAATGGATGTCAATACATAAGTGGCAATTATTCCCATGGTCATCTTTTTACCAATACATATATCATTAGTAGCAAAATGTTTTATGAGCAGTTTTTTTTTTTCTTTTCTGAGTAGTCCTATGCTATTCTTTTTAGCTAAAACTTCCTTCTTTCTTCTGTCAAGATTGATACATTTCAACATTTCTATCATTGGATAGGAATCTCATGTTTAAATGTATTAATAAAAAAATTAAATTTGTTCTAAAAGTTTGTGTCAAATGCTATGAAAACTGTGTGATTTAAAATATAATAGTTTTTTTTTATTTTTCAAAATACTTACAAAGATAGTTTTTAACATTCACCCTTGCAAAACCTTGTTTTTCAAATATTTCTTCTTATCTTCTCAAGAATAGTATTTCACTTACTATTGCAAGTAGTTTAATATAGGTTAAATATGTGCAATTCTTCTAAACATATTTCCAAATTTATCATGCTGCACAGGAAAAAATCAGATTAAAATGGGGAAAAAAGATAAAGAAAAAAAAAACAAGCAAGCAAACAACAACAAAAAAGTTGAAAATACTATATTGTGATCCACATTCAGTACCTACAGTCTTTTCTCTGGATATAGTTGACTCTCTCCATCTCAAGACTATGGGAATTTCCCCGAATCACCTCATTGTTGAAAAGAATCAAACCTACCACAGTTAATCATCACATAATGTTGTTGCTGTTGTGTACAATGTTCTCTTGGTTCTACTCACTTCACTTAGCATTAGTTCATGTAAGTCTCTCCAGGACTTCCTGAAATTATCCTCTTGATCATTTCTCTTTTTTTTTCCCCAAAAGAGATTTTATTTTTACACTCATTTTTTTATTTTTTAATTCTAATAATAGCTATTTATTTTCAAAATACATACAAAGATAGTTTTCAACATTCATCCTTGTGAAATCTTGTTTTTCAAATTTTTCTTCCTTACCTCCCCCTTCCCCTTCCCTAGACAACAAGTAATCCTATCTATGTAAATCCTATGTAATTCTTCTATATATGTTTCTATATTCTTGTTATCCATTGTTATCCATTCATTCTCATAAGAAAAGTCAAATAAAAAAGAGAAAAAAATCAGCAAAAAAGCAAGCAAACAACAACAAAAAGATGAAAATACTATGTTGTCATCCATATTCAGTCTCCATGGTCCTCTTTCTGGATGTAGATGGTTCTCTCCATCACAAATCTATTAGAATTGGCCTGAATCACCTCATTGTTGAAAAGAGCTATGGAGGTGATCATAACAAATCTTGTTGTTGCTGTGCACAATATTCTCTTGGTTCTATTCACTTCACTTAGCATCAGTTCATATAAATCTCTCCAGGCCTTTCTGAAATCATTCTGCTGATCATTTCCTATAGAACAATAATGTTCCATAACATTCATTTACCATAACTTGTTTAATCATTCCCCAACTCACGGGCAGCCCCTTAGTTTCCAATTCCTTGACACTATAAAAAGGGTCTCTATAAATATTTTTGCACAGATCCAATAGATGCTCTTTGGGCATAGTTCCAAATTGCTTTTCAGAATGACTAGATCAGTCCACAATTCCACTAACAATGTATTAGTGTCCAACTTTTCCCACATCTTCTCCAACATTTATAATTATCTTTTCTTGTTATCTTAGTCAAGCTGAGAGATATATAGTGGTATCACAAAGTTGTCTTAAGTTACATTTCTTTAATCAATAATAATTTAGAGCATTTTTCACCTGACTAGAAATGGTTTTAATTTCTTCATCTGAAAATCATCTTTTCATATTTTTGACCATTTATCAATTGGAGAATGGCTTATATTCTTATAAATTTGAGTCAATTCTCTCTATATATTATAGAAATGAGGCTTTTATCAGAAATCTTGGATGTAAAATTTTCCCCCAGTTTTCTACTTCTCTTATAATATTGGCTACAAATTATCCATTTTGTATTTCACAATGTTATCTAGTTCTTCTTTGACCATAAATTTCTTTCTTCTCTGCAGAGCTAAGAGGTAGACTATCCCTTGTTTTCCTAATTTCCTTTTAGTATCGTCCTTTATGTCTAAATTATGAATGCATTTCAACCTTATCTTGTTAGGTGTTGTTCAGTGCCTAGTTTCTGCCATACTACTTAACAATTTTCCCAGAAATTTTTCAAAAAGTGAGTCTTAATTCAGAAGCTGGAGTCCTTGGGTTTATAAAATGCTAAATTACTAGTCATTAACTATTGTATTTTGTGAACCTAATCTTTTCCACTGTTCTACTACTCTATTTCTTTTTTTTTATTTAGAATTTTTTCCACAGTATATATGCATGAGTAATTTTTTTATAATATTATCCCTTGTATTCATTTTTCCAAATTGTCACTCCCCTCCCTCCACTCCCTCCCCCTGATGACAGGCAATCCCATACATTTTACATGTGTTACAGTATAACCTAGATACAATATATGTGTGTAAATACCATTTTCTTGTTGCACATTAAGTATTAGATTCCGAAGGTATAAGTAACCTGGGTAGATAGACAGTAGTGCTAACAATTTACATTCACTTCCCAGTGTTCCTTCTCTGGGTGTAGTTATTTCTGTCCATCATTGATCAACTGGAAGTGAGTTGGATCTTCTTTATGTTGAAGATATCCACTTCCATCAGAATACATCCTCATACAACATTGAAGTGTACAGTGATCTTCTGGTTCTATTCATTTCACTCAGCATCAGTTGATGTAAGTCTCTCCAAGCCTCTCTGTATTCCTCCTGCTGGTCATTTCTTAGAGAGCAATAATATTCCATAACCTTCATATACCATAATTCTCCAACCATTCTTCAATTGATGGAGATCCATTCATCTTCCAGTTTCTAGCTACAACAAAAAGAGCTGCCACAAACATTTTGGCACATACAGGTCCCTTTCCGCTCTTTAGTATTTCTTTGGGATATAAGCCCAATAGCAGCAATGCTGGGTCAAAGGGTATGCACAGTTTGACAATTTTTGGGGCATAGTTCCAAATTGCTCTCCAGAATGGCTGGATTCTTTCACAACTCCACCAACAATGTATCAGTGTCCCAGTTTTCCCACATCCCCTCCAACATTCATCATTATTCGTTCCTGTCATCTTAGCCAATCTGACAGGTGTGTAGTGGTATCTCAGAGTTGTCTTAATTTGCATTTCTCTGATCAGTCCACTACTCTATTTCTTAGCCAGAACCAAATGGTTTTGAGGATTGCTGCTTTATAATGTATTTTAGATCTAATGTAGCTTTGCATTTTTTTTTATTAACCCCCTTGAAATTCTTGACTTTTTTTGTCCCAGATGAGTTTTGCTATTTTTTTTCTAGCTCTATAATTTTTTTAGCAGTTTGATTGATATGTCACTGAAAAAATAGATTAGTTTAGGTGGAATTGTCATTTTTATCGTATTAACTGTGCCTACCATGAGCACTTTATATTTTTCTACTTGTTTAGATCTAGCTTTATTTTGGTGAAGTAATTGTATTTTATAATTGTGTTCATTTAGTTTTTCGCTTTGTCTTGGCAGATGGACTCCAAATATTTTATATTATCTATAGTTATTTTAAAAATTTAAAATAAAATTTCTCCTTCTATCTTTTGCTGCTAGAATTTATTGGTAACATATAGGAATGCCAATGATTTGTGTGGGTTTATTTTATATCCTCCTACTTTCCTAAAGTTGTTAATTGTTTCTAGTAGTTTTTTAGTTGATTCTCTAAATATTCCATCATATCCTCTGCAAAGTCATAATTTTATTTCCTCATTACCTACTCTAATTCCTTCAATTTCTTTTTCTTTTATTGCTAAATCTAACATTTCAAATACAATATTGAATAGTAATGGTGATAATGGGCAAAGTAGAAGCATTTCCAGGAAGATCAAGGGTGAAGCAACTTTACCCTTGATCTTCCTGGGAATGCTTCTACTCTATACCCATTATATATAATGCTAGCTGATGGTTTTAGATGCTATTTATAATTTAAAGGAAAATGCCATTTATTATTATGCTCTCCAGTGATTTTAATAGGAATAGATATTGTATTTAGTCAAATACTTTTTCTGCATCTGTTGATATAATCAATAATTTCTTTTAGTTTGATTATTGATATTGTCAATTATACTAATGGTTTTCCTGATATTGAACCAGCCCTGCATTCCTGATATAAATCCTACTTGGTCATAGTGTATTGTCCTGCTAATAGGTTGCTGTAATCTCTTTGATAATATTTTAAAAATATTTTTGCATCAATATTCATTAGGGAAATTGGCCTATAATTTTCTTTCTCTGTCTTGGTCTGTCCTGGTTTAGGTATCATATCTATGTCATAAAAAATTTGGAAGGACTCCTTCTTCCCCTACTTTTCCCCAAATAGTTTGTAGAGCATCAGAATTAATTGTTCTTCAAAAGTTTGGTGAAACTGTATTCTTTTTAATACCCTTTGCCCTATTTCTCACCACTATCATTATTACTGTAGAAATGGAAGGGAACAGGTCTGAGTGCCATTTTGTATTTTTCTTTACTTATCATTGCTCTGGCCAAAACACATTACCTCCAATTTTACATATTACTGATTATGTACCTCACTGAATCATCTTGTGTCTCTATTAATAAATGTAGCACCTCATATAAAATATACTTCTGCATTTTATGAACTTTGGTTACTTTCTTTCAATCTTCATTACTGCTCACACATTCCTTGTTTTCTTCTCTTGTCTCATCACTATACTCTTACTTTCTCTGTCAAAATGGGTTCATATATTGATATCTTTGTCAAGAGACCTTCCAACTCTAGATATATAATCTTGTGAATGGCTATCCTTGTAGCTTCCATAATAATTTAATTCTTGACTTCCATATGCCTTTTTTGGATAATTAAATCTGGTATCTAAAAGTATCAACATATGAAATGTTAAAAATTAAAATAAAGTAAAATTAATTTTGTCATTTGAGTCTCCTTGATCTGATTCTTTGTAGATATTGTATTTATGAACACATCCTATAAAGGGAAAGGAGTAGAGGAAAAAAAATCTGTGTCTCCTAATGATTTTTAGTAGTTTGGATCAAGGTTCTATAGAGCTTAGGCAGATATTGTAATGTTGAACAAAATGAAAAGATTTTTAAAAATATCTTCTTTCAAATCAATTTATTATGTGCTTAAGTTTAAATTAGATGCGATTCCTATTTTTCTGCCACAAAAATTAAGCATAAACCCAGATAACCATAATACTAATAACAATAGTAATAGCATAGTGAACCTACAGAGGATCACTCCTTAATGTTCTGATAAACTAGAAAAATCCATTTTATTCATTAGTGTAATAGTCTTTAACAAAAATTCTGTATAACAGAATAGCAACAGCATGACCTTTGTTAAAAAAAATACCACCATTTGATATCTAAACTTGTCCAGAATAATAAGATGATGGGTATGTTGAGAGTAGTTTACCTTGATTTAGCATTTTAAGTAATATGAAATGCTTTACACTCATTATTTTGTTTGGCTGCTTCCCACTGCATGTATACTAGCATATATTATGCCAAAATAAGATAAGTACATCAGAGAGATAAAGTACTATATACTGTATTTGAGTTCTGTGGTAGAAGAACTTTATGGATTAGCTAAACTGAAAAGGGCTCTTTTGGTCAGTCAGCAGTCAACAAGCAGTCATCTGTTTATTTGTTTTCCTTTCCTTTAAAAAAATTGTCTTTTTTTTTTTTTTGCTCAGTTATATGTAAAAACAATATTTGGTTGGGGTGTTATACATGTACATTATATTTTTACATATTTCATTATGAATCATGTTGGAAGAGAAAAATCAGAAAAAAGGAAAAACCACAAGAGGAAGAAAAAACAGAAAAAAAAAAGTGAACATAGTATATTGATTTGCATTTGGACTCCATAGTTCTCTCTCTGGATTAGTATTGAGGTTGTCTTGGATCACTGAACTGCTGATAAGAACAGAGTTTGTCATGGTTGATCATTGCACAAACTTGTTGTTGCTGTATACAATGTTTTCCTGGTTCTGTTTTCAACGGGCATTTATTAAACAGTTACTGTCTTCTGGAATCTATATCAAATGCAAAAAACAAATAGCCCTTGTCTTCATAGGGCATACATCTTTAAAAAGAGGAAGATGGCATATTAATAGCTAAATGGTATCTGAGTATATCTTTAAAGCATGGATAAGAATTCAGAAGGAAATAAAATGAGAAGGAGGGCATTTCAAGTGTGAGAAGCAGTATAAATAAGGGCATGGAGGTCAGACACTAATAAGACCATTTTGGCTAGTGCAGACTTTGTGGAAACAGTAATATGAGATAAGACTCAAAGGGGAGCTGCTTTCACATTTTATAAGTCTTAAAAAACCATCTAGAGGATTTCAAATTTTATTCAAGGGTATAAGAAGCCATTGAAAGGTTTTGAGTAAGAAGAGTGAGGTGACTAAAAGGAAGATTATTCCATTACTGTTATGAAATATGGATTGGGATAGAGAGAATAAATAGGAAAATCTATTAGGTATTATAAAGCACAGTGGAAAAGAAAATAAAATTAAATGTCAACATGAATTCTTACTCTCTAAACTCTTGTATTTGTGATTCAGAGTTAGTATGAACATGGTCTAATATTTGCCCTATGTTTTATGAATGTCCAGTTAGTTGTGATTTTAAAATCATTATTTTTAATATAGATGTGGCTTTTCAATAACTGCACTTTCTTCTTCACATCTGTAAGATAGTGGCTATTCTTGTGATAAGTGATTACAGTTTTTGATTGGATGGGACTGTAGGATACCAGGATTTTGAGATGGTGACCAGCTGAAGTTCTGTTCTGAGGTTGGCCCATTGCCTATAGCTTGGGCCCTTTTGTTTACATTTCCCTCTTTCCTTCTCCTGGCCCGGGGTACATACAGCTTTCCTGCTGCTGTGGAATCAGCTCCAGGCTTCCAAAAGATTTTGTTTTTTAGAAAAAAATGTTTTTAATTTCCTGCAATCTTTTCTTGCTCCTTATTGTTTATAGTGGTCCTTTAGGTGTTTGCGACATGGAAAGTCTTTGTCCAAATGTTTTTTGTTTGCAGATGATAACATTCTGTTTTCCACAGGTCCAAATGGAATGGTTTAGTATAGAATATTGATTGAATTGGCCACCCAGGAAGCACTGTAGACTGAGGTCTGGCATTGTCTTCTGGGTTCCAGGACAAGCATTATAGCCACTCTATTATATACTTCTATTCCTTTACATTTAATTTTCTCAAGTTTCTTAATGGGAGAGATTATTTCTTTTTAATCTTTTATCTACCTCATCTAGTATAGTACTTGGTAGATGACTGATAAATGTTTATTTAATTAAATTGACTCATTTTCTATGACAAGGCTTTAGAGCAAAGTAATATGGTTAATCACATACTTGACCCAGTATGACTTGGATTTATGCAAAACTCTCAGGAGGACTTTGAGGTAACTAGGTTGTAATATGGCTGGATTTTAGGCAGTCTTATCTTCATGCTCAATGGTGTCTGAAGACTAGTACTGGAAATGTAACTTAGATTTATTGTTGAGATCCATGACAGAGAAGTTAGATTAAAAAAAAAAAGACAAAAAAACAAAACTGGTTTTGATAGAGCACTTCTGTTCTATTTATCGTACTGCTAACAGCTGATATCAACCTTTGACCATCACTTTCCTAGAGGAAGAATTAGGATACTTACTGTAGGAAAGAAATGAATCTTTGATCAGGTATATACTCATAAAGACAAATTCTGCCAAGGATTTCTTTATGTATTTGTAGAATAAATTATGATGTCTATTGTTCATGGTGATTGTGATTCAAAGTGGGTGGGTTAATTTTTGTTGTTCAACAGTTTTAATCATTTCTAACTCTTTGTGACCCCATTTGAGGTTTTCTTGGCTAAGATACTGCAATGGTTTGTTATTTCCTTCTCCTTCTTATTTTACAAATAAGGAAAATGAGGCAAAGTTAAATGATTTGCTCAAGGTCACAGGTGGTTACTGTTGGAGGACATATTTTAATTCAGGAAGAAGAGTCTTCCTGACTTCTTGCTGGACACTAACCATTGTACCACCTAGCTATCCAGAAGGGTTTTAAATATTTTTTAAGATTGTTTAGTCATATAAAAATCATTGTTTTAAATATTTTTATATGGAGACTTGATGGGTTACAAATTGTGGAAGAGCGTATTTCAAGAAAATGTATGATTTCCAATGTATGCTACATTTGGACTCAGAATATCTGGGTTTGAATTCAGATTCTTATTAGTCATGTGATCTTGGGTAACTCATTGATGTTTTGGAGTGTTAACTTCTATAACATGATTGAATTGGAGGCAAAGGCTTAAAATACCCCTTCCATCTACAATATTGTGATTTTATGCCCTTCTTTAACATTAGGAAGATTGAAAATGAAGAAGTTCAATTGAATCTCTAAAATCCCTTATAGCACTTAGGTTTTATGATTCCATGATTAAGAACAAAGAAAATTCTATATAGGAACAAGTAATTTTTGTTCTCTATCTCCTTTCTTTTCTCTTTGACAATTTAGAACACATTTACAACATTTGAGATTTTGAAAATTGATGCAGATTGCTTTTCAATCAGGCAAACCTTTTATCTGGCTTATTTATTGGATAAAGTAGGGATTGGAGGATGCTTTTGTTTAAGTAAAATGCAAAGGAAAAGTTGCTTGATCTTTGCTTGTCAAAATGATATATTTGAGAAAGATTATACTATTATTACTATTGCAACAAATTTATTTTCCCCCAAGGCCATTGAAGCAAAGCTAAAGTGTAGAAGGTTTTCCAATAAATGAATGAATGAAAAACTATTTAATAAATGCTTATTATATGTTGGGCAATGTATTCAGCACTGGGAATACAAAGATAAATAAAAGAACTTCTACCTTCATGGAACTTCCAGTTTAATAGAGAAAGAATGAATTATAGCACAGTAATGGTTGAAGATCTAGCTGTATCTTGGATAAAGAGGTCAGATCATATAGTGATTGGATAGTAATCACTTATCGTGGTAGAACTGAGTATTAGTTCAGGTTCAGACCATGTATGCTGTCTAGGAAACAGCCTTGTTTGGTACAGAAAAGTTCGGGAGCTGAAATTTCACCTCTAGTTGATATTTTATTTTATTTTATTTTTTATTTTTTGTGGACCACACCAAACCTATTGAAGAAATGAAATAGTTATAACACCTGCTTGCCACATTTTGGACAGCCACATGTATTAGCTTGTCAACAGTCATGTCCAAAGTAAGATTTGGTTTTCTTTTTAGTAGTAAAACAATTCCTCATGTCCTCCCCGCCATTTGTGTTTCTATCTGGATTTTGGCCACCAAGAAAGCAAGATATTAGCATGGAACACATTCAGAGATTTTCTGAAGATTTTAACTCAGGCTATTCCTCCTTCTTGGAATGCTCTTAATCAGAGTTTGATCTAATCGAAGGCAATCTATGAGTAGCCTGGGGTTAAAAACTGATGCCAGGCCAGGAATAAAACATCAGCTGGTTTACAGATGTTGGATTCCAGGTCAGGAGACAGAAAGTCAACCTGAAATCTGTCTTGAAGGAAGAGTATCAAGGGTGCTCAGGAATTAGCTAAGTCTTAGTGAGGAGAGCTAAGGGCAGCAATTTGAGGTCTGTTTTATTTTGTTATTTGTTTGTTAATTATTGCAACTCTAATGGAGAAATGAAGAATATCAAAGAACTGACAGGACCAATGGGAACAATGAAACAATGGAAATGAATAAAGAAAAGCTATTCTCTTATTTTCTTTGTTTTTTTTTTCCTTTAAAAACTTATTAGGGAGAATGACTTTTAGTCTGGAGGTAGGGGTAGGAAATGGAATGGCAATTACAAGAGAATAAAAATGGCTAAAAGGAAATTGAAACCCAAAGACTGTAGGGAGATTATGAGAGAGTACATAGATGCTCTTGACAAATTCTAGTCATCTGGATAAATGAAAAATATCCTAGGGTGCTGGTCTAGTAGTGGTGGTGGTGGTGGAGAAGGGAACAAAAAACTGAAACCAAACCAAACCAAACTCATGAATGTGGTTGCTGAGTAATTTTTATTTGCCTTTGAAAATACTAATGATAGAAGTGGCATGAAACTTGAAAAGGGGAAATCTCAAAATTTCTACAAAAGGAAGATATATTCATGAATTGGACTTCTATTTCTGAGAAAAATTTGGAATGTATCATTTAAAAGATAATAATAATATATGTAATTTATATATAACTTTAATGTTTACAAAATGCTTTATAAATATCATATCATTTTATTTTTCAACAATGGTTTTTGTAACATTTTTGCAAACTCAGACTACATTGGATCCCATAATCAGATTGTTTTCTCCTTACTTTTGGTTCTTAGCATTCCCAGCTTTTTTCAAAATTCTTATCAAGGCTTATTTCATATATGACCTTTTTCCTGATCTTCCCAGTTATTAGTCATCCTTCCCCTCTGCACTAAATACTTTGTATTTATTTAGGTTGATAGGTTTTCCTGTGAATAAAGCACTGGCCTTGGAGTTAGAAATGCCTGATTAAAATCTGTGTGACTTGGGGTAAGTCACTTAACCTTTGTCTGCCTCCATTTCTTTATCCATAAAATGGAGGTAGTCAGATTCTTTTTCTGGGAACCAAGATGGTGGAATAAGCAGTGAATCATTGTAAGCCTCCCATGTTCACCTCTGGGAATCTATAAAATGTTACTAAAAGATAGACCCTGGGGTCACGGAACCAGTTAGGAAACAGGGTGGAATAATCTTTTAACCAGGAAACTTGGAAGATTGGCATGAGGGGTCCATCTTACTGAGATAAGGGTGAGTGCAGTACAAGATAAGAAGCTTCTAAGTGAGCTGATAACAAACCCCATCTCAGTGCACCAGAAGGAGATCCTGAGCCCCAATGTGGTAGAGCAGGTGAATGCCAACATCAGGATTTCCCATTTGCCTTGGCAAAATCAGGGAATCCAGCAGACTTAAGATCTGGGAATCACCATATGCTTCAGTCTAGCCTCACATGCTTAAGTGTAGCTTCAGGAAACACAGAAACACTCCACATGACCTCAACAAATGCCATACCCTACCACTAGGACTCCAACTCACCAGAAGTAAGCTGCCAGACTTCTATAGCCTCCAGTAACATCAGTAAATCCATACTATATTCTTCTCAGCCAGCACCAGACATGAGAGTCTACTCTGGGTCTCAGGGCAACATTAATGCAGCATCAGGTAAATAGCTAGAGCTTGTAACCACTGTTACAAGAAGCCTGAGATAATACTCCTACCTGGGTGGAAGAGCTCAAATTCAAAACAAAACAAAACAAAACAAAACAAAAAAACAATAAAAAAGGGGGAGAGAGAAAGAGAGAGAGAGAGAAAGAGAGAGAGAAAAAGAGAGAGAGAGAGAGAGAGAGAGAGAGAGAGAGAGAGAGAGAGAGAGAGAGAGAGAGAAGTGGATGAAAGGGAGAGCAAAAATAAAACAACAAAAAAGAATCTGACTTTGAAAAGTTATTATGATGGCAGAGAAGATGAAGACAACTCAGAAGAGAAGAACAATGTCAAAAAGAACCATATTGGCAAAATAGTAAGTGTCTCAATCCCAGAAAGAACTCATGGAAAAACTCAAAGAGGAGCTTAAAAATCATACAACAGAGGTGGAAGAAAAAAAGAGGAAATAAATGAGAGTGATGCAAAAGAATCAATAACTAGGGAAAACTACTTAAAAAGTAGAATTGGCCAAATGAAAAAGGAGATACAAAAACCCACTGAAGGAAATAAGTCCTTAAAGAGTACCATTGAAAATTAATTGAAGAAAACACCTTAAAAGTTAAAATTGGATAAGTAGAAACTAATGAATGAATCTATGAGACATCAAAAATCAATCAAACATTCAAAAAAATGAAAACCTGGAAGAAAATATAAAATACCTCATGAGAAAAACAATTGAGCTGGAAAAAAGATCCAGGAGAAAGAGCATCAAAATCACTGGACTACAACTCACTTCCAGTTGATCAATGATGGGCAGAAATAACTACACCCAGAGAAGGAACACTGGGAAGTGAATGTAAATTGTTAGCACTACTGTCTATCTACCCAGGTTACTTATACCTTCGGAAGCTAATAATTAATGTGCAACAAGAAAATGGTATATACACACATATATTGTATCTAGGTTATATTGTAACACATGTAAAATGTATGGGATTGCCTGTCATCGGGGGGAGGGAGTGGAGGGAGGGAGGGGATAATTTGGAAAAATGAATTAAAAAAAAAATCACTGGACTAGTAAAAGCCATAATTAAAAGGAGGTCTTAGAGAGAATCTTTAAAGAAATTATCAAGGAAAATTGTCCTAATGTTCTAGAACCAGAGGGCAAAAAAGCATTGAAAGAATCACCAACCACCTTAGAAAAAAGATACCACAATAAAATTCAAAGGACCATTTTTAACCAAAATTTAACAAGTGCCAGAAAGAAACAATTTGAATATCAGGGAGTCACAATCAGAATTACATATTACTTGTCAGTTGCAATATTAAAACACTGGAAATCATGGAACATGATGTTCTGGAAGGCAGAGAAGCTAGGACTATAACTAAGGATCACCCATCCAGTTAAATTAAGCATAATAAATCAAGGTGGAGGTGGGGGAAATGATCATTCAATGATATGGAAGGATATCAAGCCTTCATGAGGAAAATTAAACCAAAAGTTAAGCCAAAATTCTGACCTTCCATATCAAGAACCAAGAGAAGAAAAACAAGTAAAAGGAGAAAAGAAAACATAAGGGAATCAACAGAACTAATCTTTTTTGCATTCAGAAAAATGCATATTTCTCATTTTTAATAATTGTATTACTAATGATTCAATTAGAAAGAATATACAAAGATACATGACTATAAGGCAAATTAGAGGGAATGACAAAACAATTAAGGGCTGAAAAGAAGAAGTATACTGGATGCAGAAGGAAGGAAGAGATAGCATGGGATAAATTACTTCACATGAAGAGGCATGAAAGGCTTATTACAGTGGAGGGGAAGATGGGAAGATGGATGACATCACTTGAACCTTACTCCCATCAGTATTGGCTCAAAGAGGGAGTGCTATGGACAATTAATTGAATATAGAACTATCTTATCTAACAGGGAAGTAGGAGAGATTACGTAAAGGTGACATAGGAGAGGAGTGATAGAAGGTAGAGCAGATGGGGAAGGGATAGACAGAAGTAAAACACCAGTGAGGAGGGAAAGTGTGAAAGGAGAAACAGAAGGAAGAATAGAATGAAGGAAAATACACAGTTTGTAATCATAATTGTAAATGTGAATAGGACAAACTCTCTCCTAAAATTGAAGTGGATAGCAAAGTGGATCAAAACCCAGAGTCCTACAATAGCAGAAACATAAGAGGCACACTCAAGCAGGAACATGGTCACATGCACACACACACACAGACACAGACACACACACACACACACACACACACATACACACACACACACACACACACAAACATTAAAGGTAAGGCTTGGATTAGAATTCATTAAGTTTCAGCTGAAGAAAGAAAAAAAAAAGCAGAGATTAAAATCCTGATTTCAGACAAAGCAAAAGTAAAAATAGACCTAATTAAAATAGATAAGGTGGAGATAATCATGCTAGTTTCCCCAGATTACCATAAGGATCAAATAAATATTTGTAAAAATGCTTTGCAAACCTATAGAAATGTTAGGTATTACTATTATTCTATGCACACATTTTTTGCTTAGATAGTATATAAGTACCATTTTTTTTATTATGATTTCTTTGTCCGGTGATTTTATTCAGAAAATGAGTTTTACTTTTTCTTATAGAAGAAAAGTTAAATAAACTCTTTGAGGGCAGGGGACTGTTTTGGATTTTGTCTTTTTAGCACTGGCACTTTGCATAATACCTTGAATATAAGAAGAACTTAATTAGTGCTTATGGATTAGAATTTAATTCAAGAATTATATTTCTGTTATCTTTCATGATTTCCCATCTTTTAATATAGCTTGTCTGTGTAATCCTGATTATGACTCCATAATATTTGAATTATTTCTTTCTGGCACTTGTAGTATTTTTTTTCCATGACCTGATAATTCTGAAATTTGATTATAAAGGTCCTTGGAATTATATTGTGGAATCTTTTTTTCTAGGATGGTTGTTGATTCTTTCTATTTGAATTCAAAACATATTTACATTTTTCCATTTCCTTTTGCCTTTGCATACCCATTTAATATATGATTATCAATTGATGTACAATAAGTGAGAATGGATGGAATTGAACTTTATCTTCTGACTTCAAATCTAAAACTCTTTTTACCACAGACTGCTGCAGATACAGTGTTCCTAGATTTCCCTAGAAATCTTTAAATAAAATGGAGGGATAGTTGGATTTGGAAATGGCTTGAATGATCATATTTTAGGAGTCATGAAAAATGGTTTAAGGTCAAAGAGGCAGAATGTAATAGAGTGCCACAAAAATCTCTTCTTGCACCCATCCTGTTTAACATTTTAAAGGAATTTGGATAAAAGTATAGATGTCATGCATATTAAATATACACATGATACAAATTTAGATGGGATGGCTATTATATTGTTGGATAACTAGGATTAAATATTTTTGGTAGGCTAGAACTCTGGACGGAACCTAATAAAATGAAATCACATGAGAACAAATGCAAAACTATACTTGTGAAGTTGATTTTGTGGAAGATGACAGGATGGAAGAATGGACAGTCATTAGTCTGAAAAAAGTCTGGGATTTCAGTGACTCAATGTGAATGTAACATGAAAGTCAGAAAAGCAAATACAATCTAGATTGCATCATGGAGTGTAGCAGATGGATCAAACCCATGGCTCAATAAACTCACTAGTTCAGACAAAACCAGATGAAAATGTGAAATAAATGAAAACACAATAAAACATAGATAATACTAATCTGTGATTTATAAGTCAATATGTGGACTTCTAGGATTGAAACCACCAGTGTATTATATTAGGGAAACAATAGTTTCATCAAATGAGAACATATCTGAAATATACATTTCATTTTAGGGAAAGTTTTTTGTAGCTGTTCTGTCATTTCAATGATGCCTGACTTTTCATGATCTCATTTGAAACTTTCTTGGCAAAGATACTAGAGTGGTTTACCAATTCTTTCTCTAACTTATTTTATACATGAGAAAACTGAAGTAAACAGGATTAAATGATTTACCCAGGGTCACATAACTAGTAAGTGTCTAAGGCTAGATTTTAACTTAATTAGATAAATCATTCTATCTCCACACCTGACACTCTATCAACTGTTCTATGTAGTTGGATGAATATCTTTACATTGTACTTAAGACAGTCCACAGTAGGGTAGTCAGAATACTAAAGGGCTCTGAGATCATAAAAAATGATATTTCTCCTGGAGAAGAAATTTTTTTGAGGGAGGGATAGGATAACTATCTTTGTAATATTAAAAGTTATCAGATAGCAAAGAAATTTGATCATTTTTAGTCCCAGAAGAAAGAAACAAGAGCATTAGTTGGTAACTACAAAAAGGACAATTTTAATTTTTTTCAACCTTAATGATTATATTTTTACAGCAAGATAGAAGCTAGATAGTAATATTTCTATCAGTATACATATATTAAGAAATGTTAGCTAGTTTCTGGCTGGATACACTGTAAAAGTAATTCTTATTTATCTTTTGCCTGTGACATCTTTTCCAAAGCTGAACTGGTCAGCTGAGAGACAGAGTAGACTACACTATGATACTGTCTAATTTCATAAGGTGTTTTGACTCTGATGCTCACCATGTTGTGGTTTAATGACCTAGAACCTGGGTCATCCAGATCTTATGAGAAGAGCAAAATCTCTGGTAATTTCCACTAACGGGGAAAGACTTTGAGTTGGCAAATCTTTCAAAGGATTTGTTGTCAAAGGACCAGTATGACTAAATTTAGCAATGGTCATCAACTGTTGGTTTGGCTAAAACAAATAATCCATGGAAATACTAAGCCTTGGAGGGAGCAGTGGAAAGAATACAGAAATGAATGAAATTTGGGATGTTTGAAGTTTTGGAGTAGGACGGCAGTGGGATAGTACATAAAAAGAAAGTGGCAAGTAATGGATTTTGAGCAGGATATAGTTTCCTTCATCTGAAGGTCACTTAGGGTTCAAAAATGAAATTGTCCATTTATTATAAAACAGTTTCAATGCAGTTATACATGTGTTCTGTTTTCTTCCCAACGTGTGCTTTTGACTTCTGTATTGTTGGACATGCTTTTCATAAGAGTTAGTTTTGATAATGTTTTTCTATTAGCAAAATATTATGTTTTCCCCTCTCCACCCAAATTTTAATTTCAAGATTTCATTATTTTGAATTTGACAAACTATCATATGAACATTTATATATAAAAAGAATGAGAAAGTTGATTATATATAAAACTATGAACCTATTATTTAAAATATTTTTGAAGTATGTGACATATTCAAAACATTAGTGCCAATACTGTCCTGCTTGTCTCTGTCTGACTTTGAAGTTTCTTCTGTCCTCCTATGTGAATTGAAAGAAAAAAATCTGTGTATACACAATATACATATCTGTGTGTACATACAGGTATATATACACATGTGCCCATATGTGTATATACACATGTTTACACACTCACAACCTTTTCTGTTTTTTGTACATCACTCTCTCTAACTTTAGTCCCACTCTTATTCCTTATTCCATAACAAAAAGCAAGCAAACAAAAATCTGTGCTTTGTAACAAATATGTATATCAAAATCAAAAACAACCCTTAAAATACACAGTTATAATGTTTGAAATTTGTGTCTCATTTTGCCCCGTGTGTCCCTCATTTCGGTGAGGGGATAAAAGGCACACTTTGCCATTGGTTTTCTAGAATTGTGATTGGTCATTGCAGTGATCTATGTTTTTAAAAGGTTTCTTAAATTGTTTTCTTTACTAAGCTATGATTACTTTTAGGAGGTGCTAAATGGAATCTCTTGCCACTTTTCCCTCAGGTTCTAATCTGGAAAATTTCAATTTTTGATTTCTTGAAATCTCCAGGTTTTTTGGTTTGGTCATGGTTTGCAGGGAGACTGACTCTTAAATAATTTTTCTTTAACCTATATTTCAGATAAGTTGTTTTTTGAATTAGATATCTTACATTTTCTTCAATTTTTGTTTATCTTCCAATAGAAGGAAATGAGGTGATACAATGGCTAGCACAATGGAGGTGAAATCATAAAGATATGAGTCAAAGTTGTGTCTCCAACACTTCCTATCTGTGTGGTTATAGGCAAGACACAATCTCTCTCAGTCTTATTTGTGTCATCTGTTTAAAAAAAAAAACATTAATAATGGCAACTATTCAGGACTTTTATGAAGATCAAGTGAGGCAACATATGGGAAGTGTTCTGAAAACTTTAAAGTGCTATATAAATGTTAGGTATGATGATTATCATTCTAAAATTTCTTGTTTCATAATGAGATTATTTCTGTTCCATTCTAATTTGTTGGGTGTCTTGGTTAAAATTTTTCATCTTCTGTTGTAAATTATGTATTCTTTTTCTCTGTCCTATACTTCAGAACTCTTATTTCAATCATACAGAACTCCCAAAAGTCTCAGTACAATTTGAAACCGTTTATCTTTCATTTATTTGTAGAGTTACTCTTTTCTTTTGGGCTTACCTTTTGGATGTGTCTTGTCCCATAGTATTTCTTGTGCCTGGTGTCTGCTATTACTAATATTTCCAGCCTCCCTCTCTTGTTTGAGACTCTGTCCCAGAACTTGATCCTACCATCTCTCTTACTCTGAGATTGGGTGATTGGATTTTGTTAAAGCCTAATCATAATTTCCCAAGCTGCTACAGATGACTTTTACCTCTCTCGATATGTCTATGTTCATAGGATTGGTAGATTTTAGGCCCCACAGGCTCATTCCAGATGGGATTGTTTTAATCTAAAGGCCTACTGGGTCATCCTTGATCAGAGTGCTCTAATCCTCAGGCCTCAATAGAGTGTGCTGTATTGCCTGACCATTTATGTTCTCCCCACTCCCTTCCTCTTCAGGAGGCACTGAAGAGTTCCAGCTTTCTAGATATCCCTGGAACATTGTTGACTTGAATGCTAAAAGAAGCTTACTACCAATTTACATATTCTCCTGCTGGTTTCCCTGGCAAGATTTCTATCTCTCTTTTTCTCTGTTTCTGTCTGTGTCTATCTCTGTCTCTGTTTCTGTGTTTATCTCTGTTTCTGTCTATCTCTGAATCTCTCTCTGTCTCTGAATTTCTCTGTGTCTTTCTCCTCTCCTCCCTCCACCTATCTTGGGCTGGATAACTGAGATTTAATGTTACTATTGTTCATTCTGGTGTCCGTTTTAGACCTTTGTTGGAGTATATTTGGGAGATCTGAGTTCCTTTATTCTGTTTCATGCAGACCAGTAATCCTTTCAGCATTATGTCTTACTGAAAACAAAAGAACAAATAAACATTCTCATAGTTCACATTTCATGGTTCCTGGGGTCATACAGTTAGAGCCAGAAGCACTTTGAATGTGCTCTTATGGATAAGTCTTGTCCATAATGAGACCACCATTCCATTTTAGTCAGGGGGTTATGTTAAGTGGATGAAGGTACTGCCCTATGATTTATAGAAGTTTCCCTCTTCTTCCCTCCCAAAAAAAGAGGAATGGTTCTCTATCTTTTCCGGATCTGAAATTCTGAAGGTGAATTGCTTAAAATGGTCAATATTTACACAGCTCCTCTGGTTAGAGTGCTATGACATCCTGTACTTTCTTGGCCAGACCATATACCTTCAAAGGATTCCAAGAAGAAATAAATTATATCCCTAAAATAAATCCCTAAAAATATAATTTCTATCAATATGTCTTCTGTTAGAATTGACATAAGGAGTTTCAGATCAAATATAAGCACATACATACTTACATACATACATACATATATATATATATATAATTCTGTTATTTGTTAATTTTTCCTTCATTTGTGCTATATGGGTTACATATTTTTTGAGTTGCCTCTGTTTAGCTTAGTTTAGTATTATGTCCAAGGAAAACCCAGAATAAATTATAATTTTAAGATCATGTTTGTTAAATTTTTTAATTAATGTTTAATTAATGTCTTTTACAAATTTAAAATGTGGATCAAGTTGTTTACACTAGATTCCATTAATCTTTTGCTTTGTGTGAAGAACCATACTGAATATTTTGTCATTCTAAAGAACTTTGGAATAATTTGTGAGACATGGGAGAAAATGGCACAAAACTTCCCAGCATGGTGTGCCCATATCAAAGAAGACACTGTGCTCTATGAACAAAGCAGAACAACAGTAGTTCAAAAGAAATGTGAAACGCACAAACTTGGAGACATTACCACTGTAAATATTGATATGGATTATTTGTGTGTGATCTGGGGTAGAGCTTTCTGATCTCATATTGATCTGATCAGATGAATTGTGAGATGAATTGCATCTTGACTTTGTGATGTTGTTTTGGTCCTTTTCAAGAATAAAGGACAACAACCACCAATCATCTGGCTACTGTGCAGAATGAAGAAGCTATGGCCTCTGTTTTCCCAGAGACTTTAGTTTAGAGGGGAGATAAGCTATGAATAAAACAAAAAGGTAGATTGTGATACTGGAGATCTGAGAGTATAGAGAGTGCTAGATTGTCAAGAAGATAAGAAGATTAATGGAAGGGAATGCATGAAAAATTTAACTTGTTATCATGTGAAGAATAGGAAATTCTTAGTAATGAAACATTTTGAACAAAAACTTGATAATGAAAAAGTATAGAATTCGTCTAAGGAATGTGAAATAAATATAATGGAGACTAGTAATTTTTGAATAGAAGTAGTGGGAGATAAAGCTGAAGAGAAAAGTTGGAGTCACATTGTGACTAACCTTGAATGCCATCATGAGGGCTTTAGACTTTGTTAGGACCTCTGTGAGAAATTGCAGAAAGCTTTTAGATCATGTGCCAATATAATCACATCTATAATTTAGACATTTGTACTGGATTAGAAAGAAAAGAGACTATTGAAAGAGAAATAATGACAAGTATGACTTGAAGTTGGGAAGCAGAAGGGAAAAGAAGGACATATCATAAGATATGTCCAAAAGATTATGTTTTACTGACTTAATGACTCTCTTATGTAGGAGGATTAGAAGAAGTTAAGGAGTTGGACAGGATATTGAAGGTCATCCAGAAACTTTAATTGTACATGTAAAAATGCTGAAATCACTGAGAAGCTAAATGATTTTCTTTTATGTTTCCAAAGGCTTTACTTATTTATTTGTTTATTTTTCTCTGTTGTAGTTTTATCATCTTTGGAATTTAGGCATAAGAATACAGCTTCTCTTTCCAAATAGAATGCCCTTGACCTTCCTTCCCATTTACTGCCCAGTTAGGACTATCAGTTTTTATGGAGGGCACCCTTGTGGGTCTTTATTACTTAAAATCTACTGTGCTACTCAATACCTTTAAGTTTATGAGGTCAAGGACTTTCATTCTCGCTTTTTATTCCTAGTGTCTCCCACAAATAATTCATAATTAGTATTTTCTTATTGGAATTGATTTTGTAATGTGAAATCATTATTTTTTGACATTTTCTCTCAAATCATTTGTGTCCATTATCTTATCTTTTATTTATTCATATGGAGAAAATTAATTATATCATAAAAGTATGCTAGTATTGAATTCAGAGGACCTGGATTCAAAACATGCATTTTAAAACACCTGCATGATTTAGGGTAAATCTCAAAAAGGTTCTCATTTCTCTGTTTCCTCATATATACAATGAAGGGGTAGAACTAGATGACATCTGGTACCCCTTCTGGCTCTGGATGTAGGATCACAGAACCCATTGACTCAAACTTGTCAGTAGATCTGGAAAAGTACTCCCTCCAAAGAGAGAAATCAAGATCAGAGATGTTTGTCCATTCTGTGCCATACTTGCTCATGTTCTTATATAAATCTTTTAGGGATTAGAGACTTCCTTAGTTTAAAAAAAATCTATATATACATTCAAACTAAAGTAATACAATACATCTTCCAAAGACACATGCTATGCTTTCTATTGACTTTTTTCATCTTGTAAAGACCTAATAAATTATTAACTATCAAATTCAGGAAATTTCCTATAGAAAATTCATGGAAACTACCAAATAGTAATAACAAAGAAATAAAAAACCACAAATAACTAATAAGTAATAAGCAAACAATTAAATAATGAACTGGGAAGACAACAATGAAAGAAGACCAATCATTTCAGGAAAAAAGGGAAAACCTGAACCAGAGTTCATTTGTTGATGATAATAAATTTAAACTACATAATTTTCTTATATTATAAATTAGTGTGGTTCACATGGGCATAGAATATTTCATGATGTACTGGGCTCCCCTCTATGGAGATCTTTTTGTAAATCTAGAGTGACCACCTGTCAAGCATATTGTGGTGTGGCTTCTTGGATAAATGCTGGTAATTTTAGATTTCTGCTAAGGTCCTATAAAATTCTGACACCTTTTGGTTTTTTACCCATACTACAGAAATCCTATAATATATAAAACATTCCATGCTCACCTCCAATTCACCAGAGGTAAATATTGGACACTTAAAGAGATTGATTCACAAGTATTAGACTAGTTCAATATTACAGTTCTTGGATATATATATATAGCACACAGTATCCCACAAACATATGACACTGAAGTAAGGCATTTCTGGCCATGGTATTTCTTACTTTGATTTTGAAATGACATCTTTTAAAGTGATGTCTTTGTTGCAAATTTTGAAAATAGATCCTTAAAGAAATCTGTGAGTTCATAAATATCTCCCAATCTAATATTCCTTGACACTTTTTTGGGCATCCATTTTCACAGTTTTCCAACTTTTCCCCTTTTTGAGGATCAACAGCTGTACTTTTAATAGTTTATTATGTCTTTATGAGGTGAAAAAGTCAATAGAAAGCATAGCACGTGTCTTTGAGAGGTTTATAGGATTACTTTGGTCAATAGTTTCCTTATGTGTTAAGTTCTTGATGCCAGTTTGATGTGTCTCCATGTGTTGGCAGAGAGGACCACTCAAACAGTTTTGTAATGAATATAATTTTTTTCTCAGTATAATTTAAGGCTTATGCAAAAAGGAGGAAATAGATGAAATAGTAGGTAGAGGAACAGATGTTTTTAATCAGAGGAACTTGATTGTCTCTGTAACCTAATATAAAGTCTAAAACCATTAAAGAAATATGTGGTAGGTCCTTTCCATATTTAATCCCTCCCTCTTTCCTCCTTTATAAAAGGACTAACAGCATTCCAAATTTACAGTAATTTCTTTGCCTTGATTTCGGCATAAAGGTGTTTGTATCTTGTGTTCAATATAATATTTTACATCTGTTAAATCATTTATTGAAGTTTTTGCCACTATGATTTATGTCTGCATAGAAAAAAGTGGATGATAATTACATGAATTTTCATTGTTTTCTATATACATTTAGAATGAATTATTTCATTTGATAAAGAACAAAACATTATTTAGCAGTTAAGAGGCTTACCTAGAATGAAAGCTGTGTTATATTAATTGATATTGGAGAACTTCCTCTGTCCTTTTAAAGTGTCATCTTTCCTTAGTGCTTTAAGAGCCACAACAATTCTGTGAAGTATGTAGCAAAACGTATCTATCTCCATTTTACAGATGACAAAACTGAGCTCAATGATTTCTCCACTGACACAAAATTAAAAGGTATCCAACCTACAACTTATTCAAGTTTTTTCCTACCACAAGTCTAGCACATTTCCATTTCTACCATATTGCTTCTCCTTTTTTGCTCACCCCTGCTTTTGAATGCAAAGCAAAAAAAGAAAATATAAGAATTTAATTGAAGCATTTTAGCTTGACACAACAGAACCTTATACCTTCTTTCTACTCCTCTCCCCCCAAAAAGACCATTCTCTGAAAACAATGTAGAAAAATCACCTAATAAATAATATGATTGTGTTGCTACTTTTCTAAATTTCTCTTTACCTTAGTCTCTACATACCTACCAAAAGGGTTTTCCTAAATCTGACTATACAATGATCAATTCTGATGGATGTGGCTCTCTTCAACAATGAATTTATTCAGACCAATTCCAATTATTCCAAAATGAAGAGACCCATCTATATCTAGGGAGAGGACTGTGGGAACTGAGTGTGGATATCATTTTCACTCTTTCTGTTGTTGTTTGCTTGCATTTTTGTTTTTCTTCCCATTTTTTTTCTTTCTAGATTTGATTTTTCTTGTGCAACAAGATAACTGTATGGATATGTATACATATATTGGATTTAACATATATTTTAGCATGTATTGGAATACCTGCCATCTAGGGGAGGGGGTGGGGAGAAGAAAGGGAAAATTTGGAACACAAGGTTTTGCAAAGGTCAGTGTTTAAAAATCACCTTTACATATGTTTTGTAAATAAAAAAGCTTTAATAAAAAGAGGGGGAAAAAAGAATATAAGGTATCCAGGTATTCAAGATTTCAAGGCCAATACTATATCCATAACACAAGTTATCTTTTAAGATCTAATTGACTTCCTTGTACCTCAAACGCAATACTCTTCTGCCATCTCTATGACTTTCCATCAGCTATCTCTTACACATGGAATGATCTCCTTCCTTTCCCCTACCTGTTAGAATCTGTGGTCTTCTCCCAAACTCAGCTTAAGAGCTATCTTATATAGGACATCCCTCTAGTTACTAATACTTCTCCTCAAAACAAAACAAAACAAACAAACAAACAAACAAACCCCAACATCAACAAACCACCTTCTTTTCCATTTTATATATCTTCTACATACATATGTATATTTACATATTGCATTAGTCATTAGAATATAAACTCTTTAGACAAATAGGAGGAAGTTAATGAATTCCTGCTCATAGACTGTTTTAATTGATGAAATTGTTCTGAACAATTTTGTCCATATGAATCCTTCCTTGCTGTTGGCAATGAACTTGAATGTGGGATCTCTTGATTAAGATCGACAATTATACTTTCTTGCATCAATGCTTTCTTAGTAACATTCCTTAAGTGGATAGCTCTGAGGTGAAATCCTATAAAACTACTAGGTTTATTCAGACTAGTAAAAAGCCTTGATTTAATAAGGGAAGGCAAATCTGGAGAGAAGGGTGAAATGCAAAGCACTGTAAAGCAAGGACAAGGGTCCTGGATTTTATGCCATTGTCTTAACAAATTCATTCCTAAAACCACATTAAGACTCCTAGTCAGGGATGGATGTTCTCTTCATACCATGTAGAGCATTTGACTTTGTACCTCTTTAGTGTACTTTTATCTTTTAAATAATATTTATATTAATATCTTATGTTCAATTTCATTTCTAAATCTCACACTCTTATTTCCAATGCTAGAATCATACCTTTTAAAAATATGATAAGAAAGGAGAAAATAGTTTAGTCAAAGTTATCAATACTTCAGACAAACCAAGGATGAATTAGTTTCAGTATTCCATACCCTTTGATCATTGTAATGAAGGAGAAAGATTATACTCTCACATTTGGTTTCTTTGAGGCTAAATTTAGTCAATCTGTCTGTGTATTTGTCATGTCTTTCTATCTATATACACATACTTATGTGCATATATTTGATTTAGATTGATATATGTATACTGTGTGGAGAAACTAATATTTTTTTCAATAATGCCCTAATCAGGTTATTATTATATATAATATGTACCCTCTCTGGAGGCAGATAATTTGCTTTATCATTAATGTTTTGGGTTTACTTTGGATTACTGTATTGCTGAGACTAATAGCTAAATTATTCACAGTTCTTCATTAAACAATATTGCTATCACTGTGTACAATGTTCTCATAGTTCTGTTCACTTCGTTCTGCGTCAGTTCATGCAAGTCTTCGCAGATTTTTCTGAGATCATCCTGCTTTCATTTTTTATAACACTGTAATATTCCATTACAATCATTTGCCACAGCTTGTTTAGACATTTCCCAATTGATAGGCATTCCATTAAAAATAATTTATTTAAAAATTAAATACAAAATAGAAAAAAGAAAAAAAAAGATATTGTGCACATCAGAAAATGATAGGATTCAAAATTTAAAGCAATAAATGTCCATTTCAAGAAAACCTATAGAATAAATATTATATGTTGTGTTCAGAGTGATCCAACTTTTATTTATGTAAAATTGTACTATGCTTGTTTATTCTCTATTTCTCTGAAGGTTTATATATATAACCATTAATCTATATACCCTTCTCTGACTCCCCATCCTATTTCCTCAATCTTTTCTTTATGAATTTGGAAGATTTTAATTCACTTTTAATATATGTGGTATTCTTTCTTTAACACTGATCTGATGTGACAAAGGTTTCCTCTAAAAATATCTATGCCTTATTCTCTTTCCCATCCTTATCCTTTTACACTCATTTCTTTCTGAATACAGAAGACTTTTATATGTATATACATATAATATATGTATATATATTATATGTATATACATATATATGTATAGTTCCTTCTTGAACACATTCTTAATGAGAGTAGGATTTCAGAAGTATCAGCCCTCTTCACCTTAAGTAATTTCTCTGTGTTTTCTATGCAATTTTGCTTTTTAGAATCACATCATACTCAGCTCTACTCCAATCTTTCTTTTGAACTATCCAATTACTAATGACAATCTTAGACATATGGTTTACATTTCCAAGCATTAAAAAATAAACTGAGTCCTTGCTGAGTCCCTTGTAATTATCTTTGATGTTTACCTTACATTTTTCTTGTATCTTATATGTCAGATTTTCTATTAAGCTCAAGTCTTTTTGGAATAAAATCCTGAAAGCATGGCAATTCATTGAATTTCTTTTCCCCCCATACAGGGTTATGTTTAACTTTCTTTTATATATAGCATTCCGAGATCTGTGATCTTTTAAAGTACCTGATCTAGGTCTTGTGTGATTCTAATTGTGATGCTACCATATTTGAAAATTTTTCTTGTTGCTTATATTATCTATTTCTTGATCTGGGGGTTTCTACAGATTTTCCTCATATTTTCTGTATCAGGTGGTGATTGGTAGATTTTTTTCATTATTTCTATTTTCTGCTCTAATTCTAATACTTCAAGACATTTTTAAAAATTGTTTCTAGTTTTATTTTATTAAAATATTTTTTTGATTATAGATTTTAGGAAGTCCTATTATTCTTATGTCTTCTCTTGATCTGTTCTCAAGATCTGTTGTTTTCTTTATAAAATGTCTCACAGTCTCTTTTATTTTTTTCCATTCTTCATTCTTATTATTTCTTGGTCTCTTATAACATCACTGGCTTCCCCTTGCCCAATTCTAATTTTCAAAGAATAATTTTCGTCCTTAAGATTCTAGATCTCCCTTTCTAGTTGGTTGATTTTCTTTTCATAATCTTGGTTTTTTTTTTTCCTGAATTGTTCTTATTTTTTCCTTAGTAGAAATATCTAAGTATCTTGGTTTTAAAATTTTATTTATTTAATATTTTCCTCCACTTATATTTAAAACAATTTTTTTTATATTTTTTAAAAAAAATTTAAGTTTCAGATACTCTCCCTTATCTCCACCCCCCCCCCCCCAACCTCATTAAGAAACCACATGTGAAGCTATGCAAAACATTTCCATAAAAGTCATGTTGGGAAAGAAATCATAGATTTCCTTCCTTGATTAAAAAAAAAAGAAACTCTTAAGAAAAACAAAGTTTAAAAAGAGAGAGAGAGAATATGTTTTAATCTATATTTCAATGAAATCTTCTATGTATGAATTTATAATTCTTTGGGCATAAGTCATATCTTTTAATATTTATTAATTGGTGCATAACTTTTTTTTTTTATAAATTTGACTCAGTTCCCTCTATGTTTGAGAAATGTCTTATCAGAAAAACATGATTTAAATTTCTTTTTACAATTATTACTGGTAACTGTATTTCCCTCCATTTATTCTACTCTTTTTCTCCTTTTACCCTGCCCATTCTCAGAAGTGTTTTGCTACTGACCATTCCCTCCCTCAACATGCTCTCTCTTTTATTTTCCTTCCCCTTTCCTATTCAATTCCTCCTATTTTCCTGCAGGGTAAGATACATTTCAATACCCATATTGAATGTGTATGTTATTTCCTCTTTAAGCCAATTCTGATGAGAGCAGGTTATATTTACTCTTCCTATCCTCTCCCTCTTCCTCTTCTCTGTAAAAACTTTTTTGGTCTCTTTTTTATGTCAGATAATTTGCATCATTTCATTTCCCCATTTCCATTTCTCAGAGTACATTCCTCTCTCCTCCATTAATTTCATAATTTAAAAAAATATTGCCCTGTCATATTTACCTCACATTTTTGCCCTCTGTCTATATTTACTTCTTCAAACTGCTATAATGAGAAAGTTCCAATGAGTTACAAGTATAATTCTTCAACGTAGAAATGTAACATATAAACTTTGTGAAGTCCTTTAAGCTATCATTTTTCTGATTACCTTCTTATGCTTTTTCTGAATCCTGCATTTGAAAATCAAATTTTCCATTCAGCTCTGATCTTTTCCTCATAATTGTTTGAAAATCCTCTATTTCTTTGATTGACAACTTTTTTTCCTGAAGGATTATGTTCAGTCTTTCTGGGTAGGTGATTCTTAGTTGTAACCCTAACTCCATTGCTTTATGGAATGTCATATTCCAAGCCCTGTGGTTCTTTAATGTAGTAGTTACTAAATCTTGTGTGATCTTGATTATGGCTCCACTATACTTAAATTGTTTCTTTCTGGATACTTGCAATATTTTCTCCTTGACCTGTGAGTTCTGGACTTTGGCTACAATATTTCTGGGAGTTTTCATTTTGGGATCTCTTTCACGAGGTGATCAGGATCAGTAGATTTCTATTTTACCGTCTGGTTCTAGAATATTAGGACAGTTTTTTTTTGATAATTTTTTGAAAGATGATGTCCAGGGTCTTTTTTTTGGTCATGACTTTCACGTAGATCAATAATTTTTAAATGATCTCTTCTGGATCTATTTTCCAGGTCAATTGTTTTGTGCAGTGAGATATTTCACATATTTTCTTCTATTTATTTTTCAATTTTTAGCTTTCCTTAAAGGAATGCAATAGCATTTTGATTTTTTATAAAGTCATTAGCTTTCATTTGCTCAATTCTAATTTACAAAGAATTATTTTCCTCAGTGAGCTTTTATATCTTCTTTCCCAAGTGGCCAGTTTTGCTTTTTAAGTCATTTTCTTCTCATTAGCTTTTTGTATTTCTTTTTGCACCCTCTCAATTTTCTCTCTCCCAATTTTCCTCTATCTGTCTTACTTTTGAGCTCTTCCATGGCCTTCCAAGGAGGCTTTTGATGTAGGAACTTTGATTTGTTACCTTTTTCTGAGTATGTGTTTTAATCTTCCTTGTCACCATAGTAATTTTCTATGGTCAGAATCTTTGTTTTCTGCTCATTTTCTTAGCTTATAATTCAGATTTTTTTTTTAATTTATGGGGATTGGGGCAGCTAGGTGGCTCAGTGGATAGAGCACCAGCCTTGAATTCAGGAGGACCTGAGTTCAAATCTTCTCTCAGACACTTAACACTTCCTAGCTGTGTGACCCTGGGCAAGTCACTTAACCCCAGCCTCAGGAAAAAAAATAAGTAAATTTATGGGCATTTATTACTTTAATCACCTCTAGTTTTGGGGTGTGGGGTATGATTCCTCTGACTTCAGTTCCTCTTTCAATTCTATCCTTTGGCTGGGAACCTCAAATCAAGAACTCTGCCCTCCTGTAAGTGCCCACAGCCAGCAATGTTCTTGCCTCTCTGCTTCTGCACTCACCATGCAGGTGCTGGTTCCTTTTCATCCAGAGCCTTGTCTTGGCAATATAGTTGGCATCCTTTTTCAGCAGAGGTTCCTAATCTTCCCTAACCAAGATGCTGCATTCCCCATACTTTCTGCTGGTATCTCCATGCTATCTGGGAGATGAAATTTTTTTGGGGTCAAAATTACTTCCCAACCTGGCTATCCCCAGTGCTCACTGTTTACTTTCAATTCAACTAGCCGGGAGCTATTTACAGTTCAGATGGCTAAAATCTCTGTTTAGGTATTTTTAATTAGTTCTTCTTCAATTATCCCAGGAGAACTACTGTTCTACCCAACTCTTGTTAATTTTTTACTACTCCATCTTCTCCTTGAAGTTTTATTTTGTTTGTGAGAGAGATCTGGAGAGCTTGGAATTTATTGACCTACTATGAAATTGTCCCAGAATCCTCCTGGGAATCCTTTTGATTTTGAATTCTTAACCACCACAAAAAAGATGAGCTGTGATAAATACTTTTGTAAAAATAGGTTCTTCCCCTTCTCTTTTTAGGGGATACCTTTGGGATATATACCTAATAGTGGTATTCCAGATTCAAAAGGTATGAACAATTTTATAGCTCTTGGGCAGTTCCAAATTGCTCTCCAGAATGATTTGATCACTTCACAACTCCAGCAACAATGTATTAGTGTCGCAGTTTTCTTACATTTCTTATAGCTAAAATTTTGTTGTTGTTGTTAAATTAGTAGTATTTATATTTGTATTTTTACAAATCTCATTCAGTTCTCTATATATATTTGAGAAATGAAGTCTTTATCAGAGATACTTGTTACAAAATGGTCCTCCCTTATGTTTTCCTTATAATTTTGGTTGCATTAGTTTTATGTAAAAACTTTTCAAAATCAAAGTTTCCTATTTTAAATTTTATATATTTTCTTTTTCCATATTCTATAAATACTTTACTTATGTGTATATTTTCTATATTCCATATATATTCTTTTCTCTATATTTTCTTTGGTTATAATTTTTTCCTTATTCACAAATCTGACAAGTAAACTATTCCATGCTCTCTTAATTTGGCTATTTATAACTTTTTAGGTATAAATTATGTACCTTTATGACAATATCTTGGTATATAGGCATATTATATGAGATGTTGGTCTCTACTTAGTTTCTGCCATAATACTTTCCAGTTTTCCCAGCAATTTTTGTCACATAATTATTTTGTTCCAAAAGCATGGTTTTTGGGGTTTATTATATGCCAGATTTCAGCTTCTTAAACTGCGGTTTGTGCTCCCACTTACTATAATGTAACTTGCACCTAATCTATTGCACTGATCTTTAATTCTATTTTTTAGTACCAGATTATTTTGGTAATTACTGCTTTATAATACAATTTGAGATGTGGTATGGATAAACCAGTTTCTTTTGCATGTTCTTTTCACTGATTTCCTTTATATCCTTGAGTTTTTGTCCTTCCAGGTAAATGTTGATATTATTTTTCTAGTGCTATAAAATAATTTTTATAGTTTATTAATATATCATTGAATAGATTAATTTGTGTAAAAATATAATTTTTATTATATTGACAGTTTACTCATGAGTAAATAGCATGTTATCAATTGTTTAGATCTGTTTTTATTTGTGTAAAAAGTATTTTAGAGTTGCTTACATATAGTTACTCTGTTTGCCTTGTCAGGTAGACTTTTAAGTATTTTATATTGTCTGCAGTTAATTTTAATTTAATTTTATTTACCTTTTTTTCTCTTTCTTTTTCTTTTTGTTCTTCCTTTGTGAGATTTATATAGTTCTGAGAGGGAAAATTTAAAGTTCCCTACTTGTATTGTTTTATTGTCTATTTGCTCATGTAATTCATTTAACACATTTTAAAAATGGATGCTATATTACTTGGTGCATATATGTTTAAGACTGATACTACATCATTGAATATGGTATCTTTGAACAAGATGTAGTTATATTATCTCTTTTAATTTTTCTCCTTTAAAAAAAACAAAATTAGAATAGCTAATGGTTTATCTTGTTTCTTTTTATTTTAAGAACCAGATCCTAATTTTATTTATCACATCATCATTTTTGTACTTTTAAAAAATCTTACAATATTATTTATCTCTCCTTTTTGATTTTTCAGAAGATCTATTTTTATGTTTGGTTGGTATTTTTAATTTGTTGCCTTTTCATACACTTTTTTATCTGTATATTCAATTCATTGAATTATTTTGCGTAGAGATATAAAATTTCACCAAAGATTTTTTTGGTTACATGTCAATAGTTTCTCCTTCTCTAAAGTTGATCATTAAAAAGAATAGGATTTAAAGGCAGCTAGTTGGTTCAGTGGATAGAGGACCAGCCCTGAAGTTAGGAGGACCTGAGTTCAAATTTGACTTCATATACTTAACACTTCCAAGTTGTATGACCCTGGGCAAGTCACTTACCCCCATTTGCCTCAGATTTTAAAAAAGTAGGATTTTAAAAAGGTCTTTATTTCTTCTCATTTTCTCCTATTATGCCCCTCATCCTCATAATTTTATATTTTGGTGTGCAAAATAAGTTATTCTTACAAGTCATTCTCTAATTGTTAAATGATCAAAGGGTATGAACAATTTTCAGACAAAAAAAAATTAAAACCATTTCTAATCACATGCCAAAATGCTGTAAATCACTATTAATTAGGGAAATATAAATAAGACAATTCTGTGGTACTACTATACACCACTCAGATTAGTTAAAATGACTAAAAAAGAGAGATAAATGTGGAGGGGATGTGGGAAAACTGGGATGTTAATACATTGTTGGTGGAGTTGTGAACTGATCCAGTCATTCTGGATAGCAAATTGAAACTATCCCCAAAGCATTATCAGACTATGCATACCCTTTGACCCAACAGTCAGTGCCGCTACTGGGCTTGTATCCCAAAGAGATCATAAAAAAGAAAAAAAGGATTCTTATGTACACAATGTTTGCAGCAGCCCTTTTTGTAGTAGCAAGGGACCACAAACTGGGTGGATGCCCATTAGTTGGGGAATGGCTAAATAGGTTATGGTATATGAATGTTATGGAATATTATTTTTCTATGAGCAACAATCAACAAGATTATTTCAGAAAGGCCTAAAGGGACTTACATGAACTGGTGTTAAGTGAAGTGACTAGAACCAAGAGAACATTGTACACAGGAACCACAGAATTATGTAATGATCAATTCTGATGGATGTGGCTCTTTTCAACAATGAGGTGATTCAGGCCAATTCTAATAGACTTGTGATGGAGAGAGCCATCTCTCCAGGCATGAGGGACTGTGGGGACTGAACATGGATCACAACATAATATTTTCACCTTTTTTGTTATTGTTTGTTTGCATTTTGTTTTGTTTCTCCCTTTTTCCCTTTTTTGATGTGATTTTTCATGTGCAGCACGATAAATGTTGAAATGTGTGTAGCAGAATTGCACATGTTTAACATATATTGGATTACTTTCTGTTTAGGGAAGTGGGTGGGAGTATCGGAGGGAGAAAAATTTGGAACACAAGGCTTTGCAAGGGTAAATGTTGAAAACTATCTTCATATATTTTGCAAATAAAATGTTATTATTTTAAAAAAGCAAAATAAGTTATTCTTGATCATTAAGCCATTATCATATTTAATGAGTAATTGGGATGCCTTTGATTTTTGCTTTGTCATCTTTGGGATATTTCTTTAATGATTTCTTGAAGTATGGTATCTAGGTTTGTTTAATTCCATGGAATCCATTGTGTTTCTTTGATCATTTTTTCCAAGTCAGTTATTTTTTAACAGTTCATGCTTTATATTTTTTCTTTTATTCTGGTAAGTATTTTGATTTGTTCTAACATTTCTTGTTGGTTTATGAATTCCTGAGTCATGATTTCTCCATTTTATTTATTTTTTCTGATCATATTTTCTTCTTCTATCCTAATCCATTGGTCACATTGCTATCTTTATTATTTCTATTCCCCTATATTTTCTGGGGCTTTTTCCTCTCATGATTTATTTTTTTCTCCCCAATCTCAACTACATAGTAATGTCACTATAATTCTATATTGCCACCTACTCTTGAATCCGTCCTCCTTTTCTTAGGTTATGGCTCCTTGCTTACCAAAATTCTGCTTTGGATTGTTCCCACTGAATAATTCCTTCATCCTAGCTCATATTTCACCATATAAAGATAATATAATAATAATAAACAACTAGCATTTATATAGCATTTTAATGTTTGCAAAATAACTTATATTTTATATACATAATAACCTTGGGAGATAAGTGTTATTATCTCCATTTTGACAGATGAGGAAACTGAGACACAGATAGGTTAAATTATTTTATTACATAGTTAATAAGTATATGAAGCAGAATTTGAACTCAGACCTTCTTGATTTCATGGCTAGTGGTGCTCTATTCACCACTCAGTTTAGCTCTTTAAATTCATTTTATTCCATTTCATCTGGGGCTTCAATTAAGTAATAACAGTTTATTAATCCTCATGAACTGATTTCTAACTTTTCATCTCACTTTCCCAAACCTTCTCTTTTCCCCCCCAAGATCCCCACATCTCTTCCAGCCTTTGTTTTCTCAACTGAGGACTTAATTTTTCTCTTTACTGAGAAAATTGAGGCCATTACCTCAGAACTCTTTCTTTTTTGACTTAAAAAATCTTTGACATCATCCTACTTTCTGTTTTTCCTTTCTTCTTTCTACAATTTTTATTACTTTGTTAGTTTTTCCAAGCCTAACCACTTTACAAATACTCTTGAACATTTATTTTTCAGATGTGTCCCCAATTATACTCCTTCTTTCTAATCTTCATCTTTTGCTTTTCTATTGATTCCTTCTTTAATTATTTCAGATATGCCCAAATCCCTACTATTAATTCAAATCCCTCACAAGACTAATTTGCCCCTAATATATTCTAGTTGTTACTTCTTTTTTTTCAGTCAAACTTACTTACCTTTGTTTACTTGTTTACTTACTTTTATTAACCTCTCATTTGGCTTTCACTTGGTCACTCAATTGAAACTATCCTCTTCAAAATTACAATGGCCTATTAATTGATCAATCTTTCCTCAGGCCTTCTTGACCTCACTGCAGTATTTGACAGTTTTGATTGTTCTTTCTTCATAGATACTCTTGCCTCTGTGGATTTTTATGACACAACTCTTCCCAGATTGTAATCTACTTATTTCATTATTTCTTCTTAGTCTCCTTTGCTGGTCCATCAATCATATTACAACTTTTAACTTTGAGTGTTCTCTAAGGCTCTGTATTGTACCTCTTCTGCTTCTATGCTATCTCAGTAACTTCATATGTGTTGATTTCTCCCAGATCTATATATCCAGTTCTATTTTTTCTTTGGAATTTCAGTCCCAAATTGCTGGCTAGCTATTAGACTTTCCAAATTGGATAATTTGTATATGTATATCAAACTTAAGGTCTCCAAAATAGAACTCATCTCTGTCCCAAGCCCACCCCTTTAAAAAATATTTTATTTTTATTGAAAACATTAGTGAATTAGTAAGCATTTATTAAGTGCCTAGTATGTGCCAAGTATTCTGCTAAGTTCTGGGAAATAAAAAAAAAAAAAAAGAAAGACAAAAGGTAGTCCCTGGCATCAAAAAGCTCATAGTCTAATGAGAAAGCAACATGATATACATAACATATAAACTAAACAAACAAAATACATACAGGATAAATTGGAGAAACTCAATAAATGGAGGGTATTAGCATTAAGACAGACTTCTCCTTGAAAGTGAATTTTTTGCTGTGATTTGTTAGAAACTAGAAGAGTAATCAACAACTAATCTTTTGGTCTTCCAGATTTTTATACTTGTTATTATCCTTGACTTTTCACTTATCCTCATTCTATATGTTCAGTACATTGCCAAATATCACCATATTTTTGTCTCCAAATTTCTGACATATGCTTCCTTCGCTCTACTCACAAAGCCACCATTTTAGTTCAGGTCCTAATCACCTGTTGCCCAGGTTATTTCAGCAGTCTCTTAATTAGTCTTCCTGTTCCAGGTCTCCTCTTCATTCCATTCCATCCTTTATATTGCTGCCAAAGTGATTTTCTGTAAGTGCAGGTATGAACATATCCCTTCCCTATTCAATGAATACTTCCTATTACTGCTTGGATAATTATTAATTTCTCTGCTTTAAAACCTTTCACTACCTAACTCCTACTTATCTTTCTAGCTTTTTTGTTTATTTCTCCCCACCTAGCACTCTGAGTCAACCTGTTGTTTATATATGGAAATCAGTCTCTCTGTGTCTTTGCAGTGGATTTCCCCTCTTCCTCCAATGCATTTTCCCCTCAACTTCATTTCATAGAATCTCTCCTTTCTTTTAAGACAAATGTCTCAAGTACTACTTTCAACATTCAACCTTTTCTGATGCCTTTTGTGCTTGTATCTCCTCTTGTCAACTACTTCACATTTATTTATTCATTTTCTATTAGTTTTGTTAGTATAATAATTACAATATTATATATTAATCATGTTTTATCATAATAGATTTATTATATTATAATTATTTATATTATAAATATAAAATTATAATTTAATTTATTATATTATATGTAATATGCAATTATATATTACTATGTAATATATGTTATATAAAATATAATGTAATATGAATATAATAAAATACTAATAAAATATCTATTCATTTTCATTATATTTATTTTATATATGCTTTTATATGTGCTTGTTATTTATCCTATAAGAACAAAAACTCCTTTATTATTATGATTTTTTTCCCTTCTTGTATTTCAATCTCTAATTCCTAGGCAAATACCTGGTTTGCATAGTAGACATTTAATAAATATTTGTTGATTGATGATTACAGCCTCCCCACATTCCTTTGCTCAAAAATACTTTCAGCCTCTTAAATCAAAAGTTCTTTCTTGAAACAACTAAGTATCAGCAAAGAAAATGAATTTACTCATAGACTAAGCCTATTATTTCACACTTAAAGGATTTAGAGTTGAAAAGGATGTTAGTGATGACTTAGTCCTACCTGACCATACCTGACTATAAAAGTAAAAGAAACTCAGAACCAATTATTTGGAAATGGTCTAATTCTAGAATTAGAATTTGCACCCCTTGCTATCTAAATGTTATTTGTTTACTTTACCCCCTTTTTTGGGTTGCTAGCTCCCTGATTTTAACTATTTCTAAATCAGTAAGGGAAAAAAGTATTAAACTTATGAAAATATTGTCACAGTTTTTTTTTTGTTTTTGTTTTTGTTTTTTTTTTTTTGTTTTTTTAAAGCATACTTCTTTTTGGAAAGTGACTTTTGATTGGCTATACATCAAAGCCTTGGCTGTGACTGAATGAAACCATGTTTCCTGAAGGCAAATGAAAACCTTGGTATAGTAGAAAGGTCCCACTCTTTTTGCTGAGTAGAGAATGTTCATTTCTACTGACCAGTGTTGCTGGGGTTACTAATGCCTGGTTGTAAGGAGATTGGGATGGAGAAGACAAAGGCTTGAATTTCTTTACCCCCCATTTGCTCCTCCTTTGTGTCATTTTGCTAGAGTCTTCTCTGCCAAAACTGTCTGAACCAGTTAATGGTTTTGCTGCCAGTCATTTTGTTTACAGACAGGAGATGGCTACAGTTGTCTGTGGCAATAAGCTTCTTGGCAGGAACTTAAAAAAAGAATCATAGAGAAAGAGAAAACTTTATACTGTGCTTGCTTAGAGGACAGTGTTTGTGATGGAGGTGACACTCAGAAATTTCAATGTGCTCAAAGAAATACCATCATTATTTATAAATGTACTAAATTCTCAATCAGCAAATAAATTTAAGTCTTTTGCTAAACTGAACTAAATTCTCAATCCGCAAAAAATTTAAGTCTTTTGCTTAAGAAAACTGACAACATCATCAGCATTTTCATCCAATTCAAAAGGAGGCAGTGTGAATATAGTACAAAGAAAAGTGAATTTGCAGTCAGGATAAAGCATTGCATCCTATTTCTTCTACCCACATGATCTGGCAAAAAGACTTGACCTTTGTTGGTCTCAGTATCTTCATCTATAAAATAAAGGAATTAGAGAAGACAGATCTTCCAAATTTCAATAATAGCCAAATCAAGTCAACAAAAATTCATTAAGCATCCACTATGTGCCAAATTCTATGCTAAGTACTATGAATACAAAAACAAGTAGAAAGGAAGATGGTCCCTGACCTCAAGGAGCTTATATTCCAGTGTCTGTTTGGTAGAGAACCCAAAAAGAAAGCACAAAGTCAGGAAAGAATGGTAGAGAAAATTAAGTGACTTAAAACCAGATGTAGGACTAGATATTTTTTTCTGATCCCCTCTCAAATCACTTTCAAATTGAATTTATGCACCAAAGATAAAGCAACTTTGGATATCTCTATGTCTATCTAGGACACTCAGAATCCAAAGGTGGTCAAAAATAAACAATTAGACAAACAAATCACAAAAGCAAAATCAAACAGATATTTTGTCTGAGCTTATTCATCACTCATTCCATGTACCGCAATACTGGCAGTTAAGGTGCACTAGTCAACCCAAATACTCAGTACTCAGACTTGCAACAAAATTCAAGGACCCAAAATATGGGATTGTAACAAAACCCAACCACACACTTCAGTAATTCCTTCCTCATTCCCGTGCTGTGGAGATCTTTCCTCTAAATAATAGAGGTTTACTTGGGCAGTGACAGTCAGACAGTACCACAATAGTATTCCAGGGACAGAAGTTTGCTGGAGCTGTAATAGATAGCCAGTAGAATAATAGCTATTGCAGTCTGTGCTGTAAAATATATGTGTAGGAGAATCAAAGCATAGAGTAAAAGGGGCAGGGCATGTGCCTAGAACTAAAATACAATTCAATATAATAACCTATATTCTTCTTTATCTTAGAGTCTCAGATACCTAAAGTATAGCCTTTTATGTAGCTCCAGCATGGTAATGTTATGAACTATCAGTACTAGACCAGAGAATTGGGGAGCATAGGGTTTGGGAAAGGACAACACAACAGTCTCCATATTAGTGGAGTGTAAACCAGTTCACTTAGGCTGATAGGGAAAGAGCTTAGTATTCATTTGAGGACAATTTTGTTCCCCCACTCACAAAGTAATTTGGGATAGAGACCTAGAATGGTGAACCATGTATTAACCAGTTTGGGAAGTGGCTGTAATGCTTTAAGATCTAGTTTCCATGGAAACTAATATTAGAAGGGAGAGAGGAAGAAAGTGAGCAATAGGGGAAAACAAATGGGTATGGGTAGGAAGGGGAGGCAAGAAAACAAACAAATATCCTGAATACAAGTAGATAAATCACTAGGGAAAACATTAAGACTGGAAGGAAATGTGAAATAATTAATAATAATGAATAAATTAGTCCATCCATCTATAAGTAAATTCTACAAAACAAGGAAAACAGTGCAACACTTGATGAGACAGAGTACTTTTGGAATTTGAGGAAAATGTAATCATATCATATTATTCTTGAGTGGTTTAAAAGAAAAATAAGAATTATGAGAGAAAAACTTATGACCTGTCTAGAAAAAAGGTAGCTGTGATTCAGTGGATAAAGCAGATGATCTGGAATCAGGAAGATCTGGGTTCAAACCATGACCTCAGACACCTACTAATGGTGTGACCTTGGACAAGTCACTTAACCTTGTTTGCTTCAGTTTCCCTATATGTAAACTAACTGAAGATAATGGCAAAATACTCTAGTATCTTTCTCAAAATGAACTAGAATGGGGATCACAAAGAGTTAGAAATGACTAAAACAATTGAACAATAGCAAAAAATAATTGGCAAAATTGAAAAGCTGGAACCTGTGATGACAAATCTCATAAAAGAAAACAATAGATTAGGAATGTAAATACACAGAAGTGGAGAATAATATCAAAGTGAAAAAGCAAAAAATAATAATAACATAAAAAGACTTACTATCTAAGCAAAACATACTTATCTTGAACACAGTATATATAGAAATGAATTAAGAATCATAAATCTCCCAGAAGAACACAAAAAAGACAAGTTTTAAAAAAATTAACCCTATAATGTAGGCAATACAAGAGAACTACCCAGAACTTCTGGATTTATTAAATGAAATACAAATTAAAAGAGTTAATAGATCAACTCCAGGAAAAAACAAAAACAAAAAACAAAAAACAAATAAGAAACAAAACCAAACAAGGCTACAAATTCCAAGATGCAGTGGTTAAATTTAACAATTCAGTTCAGAAACAAGAAGTTCTAAAAGCAATCAGGAAAAAGACTTTAAAATACAAAGGAAAGAAAATTCAAATATCATAAGACTATTCAGTATCTGGAGACAACCAATGTCTCAGCAGGCACAGCACTAGGCTTGGAATCAGAAAGACCTGAGTTTAAATCCAGGTTTAGACACTTACTAGCAATGTGATACTGGGCAAGTGACATAACCCCAATTGTTGTTGTTATTTTTTAAATAGAGATCTGCTAATATGTCAGGAAGCTTATAGCTATAGCCTCCTCTTGAATTTCCCCCTTTTGATCTGAAAAACATCCTCTCCTTCCAAGATGCTTTGGGCATTGATAACATTGAAAAATATAGCACTAGTAGCTATTTAATCTTGAGAGGACATAAAAAATGATTTTGATAATCACATGGAAAGGAGAATTTCTTAAGAAAAGCAGACAATATAGCATGGTGATCCTAGTTTCATGAAATCATGACTTCAGTGAAACATTATGGGAGCAGTTAACAAGTTCTTTAGAGGAGGGGACTTAGCATTTGCCTGAGATTGGAGGTAGAAATGCAAAGGTGGCCCACAGGAGATTAAGAAGAATCAGAACCAAAATTCTGCAGCAGAGTTAGGCATGAAGGAGTCCAAGGAGAGAGTAAAATGCTAAATTGAACAATGGCAAGCTGGTTCCAAATTTAGGATGTTCCCAGACAGAAAGAGGTGTCAGTGAAAGATAGAAAAAACTGGTAACCTTTGATCAGGTAAGACCACTGCCAATTCTATATTCCAAAGAGATATTTTTTTAAAAAGGGAAAAGGGCTCAGTACAAAAAGTGATGGCTCAGAATTGGAAATTAAGGAGATCACCATTAATTGAGGAATGGTTGAACAAGTTATTGCATATGATTGTGATGGAATACTTTTGTGCCATAAGAAATGGCAAATAGATGGATTTCAGAAAAACCTGAGAAGATGTACATGAACTGATGCAAAGTGAAGTGAACAAAACCAAGATAATATTGTACACAGTAATAGCAATATTGTTCAATGTGAATGATTTAGCTATTTTCAGCAATACAATAATCCACGACAATCCCAAAGGACTAATATGAAACTTACTATTCACCTCCAGACAACAAATTGGTATTTGAATATAGACTGCAGCATGCTATTTTTTCACTTTTTAAATTATTTTTTTCTTTTATTCTAATCTTCTTGTACAAAATTATTAATGTGAAACTATTTTACATGATTGCTCATGTATAACCTATATCTAGTAGTTTATTAAATCATGGGGATGGGAGGGAGAGAAGGGATAGAATTTAGAATTCAAAATTTAAAAAAAAAATTTAAAATGTTTTAACATGTAATTGGGGAAAGTTTTCTGAGTGTATTTTATGAGTATGTGAGGTGTGTGTGTGTGTGTGTGTGTGTGTGTGTGTGTGTGTGTGTGTAAACAAAAAAACAAAACCAAAAAAACACCAGAAACAAAACAAAAACAGGTTAGTTTGGGCAGCAGGAGGTACATTGGAGGGCATGAGACTACCTGTGATTGTTAAAGCAGCAATGGGATAGGAGTGCTAAATTGTTGGAGCCAAAAGAATGTTCTATAAACTCTGGTGTGGAGGTGGTAGTGGTTCTAGGATTGAATGAAGTGGACAGAGCCAAAAGAGGGTGATGTAGAGGGGAGAGGGTCACACTGAGTGAAATTAGGCATAAGAGGTGATATTGGGCAAAGGAAAGGGTACGTAGGAAGCTATGTAGGTTCAAAATACCTAAGGTTCCACTCTTTTCCTCCTGGAGGGGGGGAAAGAATTAGCATGTTGTCAGCTATTTGCCAAGCACTTTTCTAAGTGCTTTACGAATATTATTTTCTTCAATTACTGCAACTCTAAAACTGCCTTTCCTAAGAAATTCTCCTTTCCATGTGATCTTCAAAATCATTTTTATGTCCTCTTGAGATTAAATAGCTAAATAGTTATTCTTATTATTATCCTTTTTTTTTTTTTAATAGTTGAAGAAACTAGTTTCTGAGGCTGGATTTGAACTCATTTTCCTGACTCCAGGACTAGTGCTCTACTATTGTGCCACATAGCTACCTCTGTTCCTACTTATACCTGATTAATATCAATCAACAAGCATTTATTTAGTTCTTATTACTTAGGTAGTGGGCTAAGTGCTGAGGATGTAAAGGCACTGCCCTCTCCTCCCCATTCCCTAAATTATTAGTCTCAAGGGCTCACAGTTTAGTGGAAGAGATTATATTACATATATTATAATACATATAATTATATATTATATATATAAATATATGTTATAATTATATAATAATTGTATAATATGATACATATAATTATAATATATATTTATATATAATTATATATATATATATATATATATATATATTACAGTGCATAGAGTGATGGACTTGGAGTCAGAAAGACTTGAGTTCAAATTTGATCTTAAAGCTTTACTAGTTGTGTGATCATGGCCAAGCCACTTAACCTTGTTTATCTCAGTTTCCTCACTTGTAAAACCTACTGGGGAAGAAAATGGTAAACTGCTTCAGGATCTTTGCAATAAACCTCCATGGACAATATTGGTCCACAGGATTAGAAAGAGTTAGACATATGGAAAGGAAAAAGAAGGAAAAGCATCACCATCACCACCCCTAGCAAATGTTTGAGTGCAGATTTTAACTGAGGTCCTCTTGACACCAGAGATGATGGTTTATCCATTGTGCTACCTGATTTTCCTAATCTCTGTCTAAAAAGGAGAATGTGTGAAGAGCTAAAAGCAGTTTCCTGAGGACAAGGATGAAAGACTACTACTTATTTTAAAAAATAGCCTATTAGGTGGTGTTTTGTGGGGCTTCCCCAACTTTCCCACTTGCAACTTCTTTTCTCCTGAGGAATTTTTATGTGACTCCAGGTACATAGGTATATAAAATAGATATACTAATCAAACATTTAATGATAATAAAACATAAATTTATAACCTTCACATTCAGTTATGAGAACCCATATAGGATCATGAATAATAGTTTAAGAAGCTAATGTTTTGTGAATAGAGTGATCACTTGAAGTAAAAAAAAAATTAGTTCAAATCCTTTCTTATTAGTATGATTTTGGAAAAACTGACAAAACTCCCCACATTTGGTTTTCTCATCTATAAAACAGAGGTAATATTAGCACCTACCCCACAGGGTTATTGCAAGGTTTAAATGAAATAATGTGTAAAATGCTAATTATGATTAACTGGCTATAAGACCATATTTGTGAGGTGATTTTCTTTACCAACAAATTAATGGATCTAGATTATATCACTAAATTCATAAGAACATTGAATACAAAGAATTTTAGAACTCATGTGATCTAATCCTATCATTATGAAGAGAAATGAACAAAGATCTAGAGAGGGAAAGGACCCAAACTGATAGGTAAGCTGCTGAAATGTGGGATGTTAGTTTGGAAAATATCTATTTAAGAAAAAGTAGTCGGGGCAGTTAGGTGGAGCAGTGGATAGAGCACCAGCCCTGAATTTAGGAGGACCCGAGTTCAAATGTGGCCTCAGACACTTAACACTTCCTAGCTGTGTGACCCTGGGCAAGTCACTTAACCCCAGCCTCAGAAAAAGGAAAAAAAAAAAAAGAAAGAAAGAAAGAAAGAAAGAAAGAAAGAAAAAGTAGTCTACTAAAATTTTCAATGATTAATTTCTTTGGCAAGGCTTTCATAGTTTCTCAGGAAAGTAAGGCTAGTTGGGGGGTCAGGGTTGCCAAATATTATCCAGTGAGGGAAAAAATGAGCAGATAAGATGTATAATTAATCTCTTCTAAATAAAACCTTTGGGAGTAGAATTGTTTCTATGAAACAAAACAAACAGAAAGCTTCCTTGCTTGGGGGATTGTAAATCACAAAACCTGTCAGGTGATGACATTTGTTGTTGACCTTGGGAATTTGTTTTTTCTTTTATTTAAATGTGAGAACTAGGTGCTGTCAGAATTGATCACTCTAAAAGAGAAAGGAGGAAGGTAAGGGGTGGAGTTATCTTTTTATTTTCACTCAAAGATATTCTCAAGTTGAAGTAATTAAGCACTCAAGGCAAAGTCATATAGTCATCCACCAGTCAGCCAATTATAGGAGGAATGTTAGTAATATAAACACTAGTACTTGATGACATCCTTAGGGATCTGTTTGGTTTTGTTTTGCTTGGTCTAAGTAAATACTCACTTTGTACAGTCCTGTTGAAAGACTGAAAAGGAAATGCATTTCATTGAATAAATTAGTCACATGGACCAAGACATTATGATCTTCCATTAGGAAAGATTGGGCTCTTTCTCTGCTGGGATTGGCCATCTTTCATGAAAAGTAAAATTTGCTTCTATTACTATAATACATTACTCCAATCATACAGAAACTAGCCCACCCACATCTTCTCATCTCCTGGGAATGTATCTCTGCAATATCTGTAGTTTGTATCTCCTATTCTCTATCATTCTCTCAGCATGGATCCACCTAGTGAGTTACAGGTTTTCCTCTGAATTTTTGAATATTTTGTGGATATCAGGACAATTTTTGGACAAATCATTTGTTATATCTTCCTCTTTTTTACTTTGTTTTCTGATCATTATCTTTTTCACTATGCTGTCTACTGAATCATTTCTTATAGGGAAATCATGGCTTATACCTCGACAGTTCCTTTGCACCAACAATTGAATAATGCAAGGCAAAGATTATTGGAAAGTCATAGGACTTCCTCTTCTATGTTTAACTGTTCTTTCTCTGGCTCCTTTCCTGGATCTTTACACACATCATGCCTAATACCTATATATGTTCTCCAAGCCTCTGTTCTGGTTCTTTTTCTCTTCTCCCTCTATATTGTTTCACTTGGTGATCTTAGTAGCTTCCTGGATTTCAATCTTCATTGTTATGTTGATGATTTTCACATTTATTTATTCAGTTTTATCCTTTCTGCTGACCTCCAGTCTCTCATCTCAAACTGGATGGGCCAGAGATACCTTAAACTCAACATGTCTAAAACTGAACTTGATATTTTTTTCTTTTCAAAGCATCTTCTTTTCTTAATAGTACTGTAGTACTATCAAGTATTTTACCACCTTCCCACTCTTCAGATTCACAACCAAGGCATCATCCTGTTTCTCCCATCCTATCTCCCCAAATTCATTATGATCCAAGTCCTGTCATTTTGCCATCAAAATATTTTTTTACAGAAGCCCCTTTCTCTCTAGATTCACAACCAAGGCATCAAATTCAATTCTTCTGTCTCTGTCTCTGTCTCTCTCTCTCATCCCTTCTCTCACCTTATCTCCCCAAATTCATTATAATAAGTCCTGTCATTTCTGCAATCAAAATATTTCTTATAAAAGCCCGTTTCTTTACTTTGAAACTGTCAGGACTAGAGTAATAGTTGGTATGATTGTAACAAGTTTCTCAGCTCATTCAATTACAACCTTTACTCAACTAACAAAATTATTTTCCTATAGCTCAGGTGTGATCACTTCACCTCTCCCTATTTGATAAACTCCAGTGGCTTTCTTTTGCCTCTAGTATCAAATGTAAAATCCTCTTGGCCCATGATAATACATGAAATTTTAAATCTGTTAGCCTATGTCAAATAAAATGTCATTTATTCATTTCTTGTAGACATGTTAAGACTTTTCTTGACCTACTCCCATGTTGTCTCAGTCCCCAGTTTGTTTTCTATTTAGCTTTCTAAATGTATTTCAACTACATTGGATTCTTACCCCTCTTTTAAAAAATTTTAATAGTATTCCATTTTTCCAAGCACATGCAGAGAGCCTTCACCAACTATCCTTGCAAAACCCTGTGCTCCAAACTCCTTTCCCTCTTTTCCTCTCCTCCTCCATCCCACCTTCCCAAGACAGCAAATAATTTGACATTGGCCAAGCATGTGCAACCCCTCCAAACATATCTTTACATTTGTCATGCTGTGCAAAAAAAACCAAGTCAAAAGGAGAAAGAAAATGAGAAAGAAAAAAAAAATCTAAGCAATCAACAACAATAAAAAGTTGAAAACACTATGCCGCAATCAATATTCATTCTCCATAGTTCTCTTTGTATTTGTGGTTGGCAATTTCCATCACAAACCTTTTAGAATCTCTTTGAATTACCTCATTGCTGAAAAGAGCCAAATCCGTTAGAGTTGATCATCACATAATCTTCTTGTTAATGCATACAGTATTCTCTTGGTTCTGCAGTTCATGTAAGTCTTTTTAGGCTTTTTTTGAAATCAGCCTGCTCATTATTTCATAAAGAATAATAACATTCCATTATGTTCAAATACCATAACTTATACAGCCATTCCCCAACTGTTGGGCATTTACTAAATTCAGCCAATTCCTTGTCAGTACAGACATTTTTGTATATATGGTCCGTTTCTCTCTTTTATGATTTCTTTGGGATATAAATCCAGGTGAGACACTGCTAGATCAAAGGATATGCAGTTTTATAGCCATTTGTGCATAGTTCTAGATTGCTCTCCACAATGGTTGGATCAGCTCACAACTCCACCAATAATGTATTTGTGTCCCAGTTTTCCTACATCCCTTCCAACATTCATTATTTTCCCCTATAATCTTGGCCAATCTGAGAGGTATGAAGTGGTACCTCAGAGTGCATATTGTATTCTTAAGGTTGATAATTACTTTTTAATTTGGTTTAGTTTTTTTATCTCTAGTAGCTAACTTTAAGTACATTATAAATAATTAATGAATGGTGTTGCATGGATGAATATAATGGAAATAGTACTGGAATTTAGGAGATTTAGGAAATAGGAAGTGCTTGCTTTACCATTGACCGAAACATGTGGTTGTGCACACATGTCTACACACCTCTGGACCTTAGAGTGATGAACTTAGAGAAAGAAAGACCTGACTTCCATTCTTGATTCAGAACTTTATTCATTTGTGACAGCTTAGTCTCTCTATACTTTAAGTTTCTTTATTTTTTATTTTCTTTATTTATCATGCTAGCTGATTATTATTATTATTTGTAAAAATGAAGGGTTTGGACAAGATGGGCATTTTTCAACTTTAGCATGTTATGATTCTATCATTCAAGCATAATTGCTTTTGGATTTTATCAGTGAGAAAATGTGGTTTCTGCTCTTGATTTGATGTGATCCTAGAGAGGTCACTTCCCTTACCCAAACTAGTTTTTTCCTTAATAAAACTTCAGGATTAGGCAAGCTAACTTCTCACTATAAGATTCTCTGCATCCTAATGAGTCTGATTCTTTTTCTAGGAATTCAACAGTGGCACTTCATGGAAGATAAATGAAGAATCCCTCAAGCAGTTGAGTTAATTTAAAATATAGTAGAGAAAGGAAGCAGGATGTCTATGTTTCAGATGTAGATTTGTGAAAATTAACCATAAATAAGTTTCTTTTCTCACTTTCTCTTTCCTCTGTTATCTTTTGTAAAAAACAAAAAACAAAAAACAAAAAAAGAAAAACAAATCTGGAAAAATATTTCATAAGAACACTTGATGAAAGACCTTGATGTATTCCTAATTTTCTATGCTCATATTAAATCTTATGGCTTTCCACCAGGGGAACCAAATCTATACACAACTACCTATGGTTGATAGCGGCTTAGCAGACAAAGCTGCTTCTGACTGATGTTCCATATGACAAAGTTTTTAGTCAGCTGAAACCATATGGCTTAGAAGTGGTAATGGCCAACATATGCTTTCTATAGTGTAATAGCATCTTATTAAGCTGAGAAATTGCCAAGATCCTAGCAAAAGCATGTTATCAGTTCACATAAAGTGATACAGTAATAAGAACATGAGTCTAAGGAAACATTAGAGGGTTTCATAGCTGAGGATAAAATAGGTTGCATTCTTTGGAATCAAAGAGTTTGAATGAGCCCTACTGTGGGCATTTATGACATGTAACCTTAGACAAGTCACTTGGCTTTTCTAGGTGTTAATTTTCTCATCTGAAAACAGAAGGATTGGACTAGATCCTTACTAAGGTCCACTTCAGAATGATTCAATAGAAAGAACACTGGTTCTGTAGTACTGTTTCTGAGACAAGTCACTCCAACTCTCCTGACCTCAAGTAGTTTTTTTTTTTTTAACCTGGAAAATAAAGAGTATTGGGATGGATGTTCCTTGAGTTCTCTTCCAGCTCTAGAACTCAAATCTTATGACAAAATTTATTATCTTATAAGCTCATCCTTTCATTCTCCCCTTCCAATATTTTATATGAATCTGAAAGATAGTATTATTACTAGATGGCTTGGTATGTCAATTGATCATTATCTGAAAAAAAGATATCTTAAAGGAGATTATAAATAACAAAAACTTTAGCCCTAAATTTAACAAAAGTAAATGAAAAGAATAATTTATATTTGAAGTAAGGGAAAAATATTAAGTACAAAATATTAAAGATGTTGAAAGAGCGGCTGAGAAATTCCTCAGTGAGTTAGATTTTCAAATTACTTGCTTTTTATTAAAAAAATAGCTTGCACTTCCTTGATATATTAAAACAGATAGAAATGTTCATTTTAGATCCTGTTTTGAACTGCTTTAATGTTGTAATTTTGCTCAGAGGAGGAGGGGTAGGATGCTTGGGGGTTATAAAATTTCCAGTTCTGAATGAAGGGAAGGGAATCTTTGTGATTATGGTAAATGATTGAAAGTGATGACAAAAAAATCCCAGTGGAATATAGCAAGGTGGACTGATTTTTAAATATGGAATAACTCCTTGAAGGAGAGGATGGATGACTAGATTTTTTTTTATTTATGACTGCCCTTTTTTTTTTTTTAATTAATGATGATTAGAATTAAAGTGGGAAACTATATTGAAGCCAAGTAGCTAAAAGGTTGTTTTGGCAGTTTATAATGAAATAAGTGAAAAGAGACCAGCATCTATAGTCAGAAAACCTGGATTTAAATTCTGTTTCCCAGTTATGACCTGTGTGACCTTTGCCAGGAGGACTGATTGCCTTCTCTGGTACCCCATTTTCTCATCTGTAAAAAGAGGCAGTTAGAACAGATGACCTCTCAGGTTCCTTCCAGATCCAAATATTTGATCCCAAGTAAATGTTATAATTGTTAAAATAGAAAAGGTTAATTCATTTTTTTGTGAATGTGAAATAAACATTATTACTAGGTAATAATACTATCATAAGAATTAACATCACTTATAATCAATAGGAAATCCAGTTGTTTTGGGTATTGAGACACATTTCAGAGACATTTTATGTTCTAATTTTACTTCTTTTCCCTGGGATCTATGTTACTCCTCTACATACAGTAGATGATTAAGATTTAATGAATGTTTATTGAATGAATAATCATATTGCATCTGATGTTAATCTGGATGTGTATACTATGAAATAGTAATTATTATAATTAATGTAAAGCACTTTGTAAATCTGAAAGTCGACTAGAAATATTACCGATGATGATGATGAGATGCTTGAAGTATGTGCGGAGCCCAAAAGGAAAATGAGCAATGCATTGTAAGTAATTGTATAGGTTAGAATGTGAAGTTAGTGGAGGAAAAGTTGGATTATATGAAGACTCAATAATAGTATTGATAAAAGTCCCTGTGTTCTCAATTAGTAAATATTTGTTAAGTACCTACTGTGTACCAGGCACTATTGCAGGCATTGGGGCATATGTAAGGCATTATGAAGAAATAATTCTAGTTCACAAGAACCTTGTATTTCTGTTTTAGTTAAATTTTCTTGTAAACAAACATCATATAAAATTATTATTCTACATAAAACTTGGTTTTTTATTTGTATGCCTTTTTTATTTTTAATTGTATTTTAAATTTTTCTAAATATATGCAATGATAGTTTTCAACATTCACTTTTGCAAAATCTTGTGTTCCAAATTTTTCTCCCTCTCTCCTTCCCTCCCCTCTCCTCAAGACAACAAGGAATCCAATATAGGCTAAACATGTGCAATTCTTCTAAACCTATTTCCACATTCATCATGCTGTACAAGAAAAAGCAAATCAAAAGGTAAAAATGAGGAAAAGAAACAAGCAAACAATAAAAAAAGGTGAAAATACTATGCTTTGATATACATTCAGTCTCCATAGGCCTCTCTGCATGTGGATAAAATTTCCTTCACAAGTTTATTGAAACTGCCTTGAATCACCTCATTGTTGAAAACAGACAAGTCCATCATGTTGATCACCGCATAACCTTCTTGTAACCTGTGTAACAGGTACTCTGTGTAACAGAGAACAGCATCATTTCATGTAAGTCTTTCCAGGCTTTTCTGAAATTAATCTGCTGACCATTTCTTAGAGAACAATAATATTTCATTATGTACATATACCATAACTTATTCAGTCATTTCCCAACTGCTGGGCATCCACTTAATTTCAAATTCCTTGACACTACAAAAAGAGCTGCTACAAACATTTTTGCACATGTGGATCCTTTCCCCTCTTTTATGATCTCTTTGGGGCACAGGTCTAGTAGAGACACTGCATAGTTTGACAGCCCTTTGGTCATAATTCCAAATTGTTCTCCAGAATGATTGGATTATTTCACAACTCCACTAATAATGCCTGAGTGCCTCAGTTTTCCCATATACTCTCCAACCTACATACAAATTAAAACAGAATAAATATGAGTGCATATGAAGCCATGATTCTGTGTTATAGAAATATATAACACATGCATTATGACTATCTTCTGGGCTGTGTGGTTTTTTTTCCCTTTTCTAGTCTTACAGAAACATAGAATGAAAGATTGGGAAGTTAGAGGCCTAAGAAGCCATTTTACAAAATTTCTATCTGAATGTTTTTCATAAAAAATTACTGTCTTGCCCTTTTTCACCTGGCTTATACTTGTGAAGTCATTCAAAAGTATGGAGATGAGAAATGGAATGTATGAGGGTTAGCAAGGAGACCTATTTCATCTACCTTGAAGAGAAAGGCAGGGAGGAAGGGAAAAAATCTGAATAGAAGTAAGTGCAAGGGATAATGTTGTAAAAAATTACCCATGCATATGTACTGTCAAAAAATGTTATAATTATAAAATAAAATAAAAATTAAAAAAAATAAATTAAAAAAAATTTAAAAAAAAAAGAGCCACATCCATCAAAGTTGATCATCTTAAAAAAAAAAAAAAAAAAAAAAAAAAGAAGAAGAAGAAGAGAAAGGCAGATAGGTGCCACAGTGAATAAAGCCTTGGGACTGGAATCAGTAAGATTGGAGTTCAAATCTATCCTCAGATACATCAGGGTTTTGTAATCCTGAGCAAGGCACTTAAGCTCTGTCTGCCTCAGTTTCAATGATAAAATGGGATTAACAATAATAATTAATAATAATAACTTTAAAAGTTGTTGTGAGAGTCAAGAGATAATATTTGTAAAGTACTCTTGATACTTGCTAGCACCTTAATAAGTACTTTTTTTTTTTCTCCTCTTAGAAAAGAGACTCAGAGGAATGTTGTGCAGGATTTTAGATGCTAAATAGAGGAGTTTCTGTTCATAGTAGCAATAAAGGACTACCATAAGTTTTTGAACAAAGGAGGAACATAGTCATATCTGTACTTTGGAAAATGCAATCTATTTTGGAATATCATCTAGTGGATGATACATTGCAAAAAGGAGCAGATTGAAATGATAAAACTAATTAGAAGGGTGTCACAACATTCTAGGCAAATAGTGGTTGAGGTCCTGAACTAAAGTCAAAGTTATGTGAGTGGAAAGGTGCCAGAGATGTTGTGAATGTAGAATTGACAACATGTGGCAACTGATTGCATGTGGAAGTAAGATGGGGAGGAAGAGTGAAAATTAGAGAATGTTTTGAAAGTTGTTGACCTGGCTCTTTGGAAACATGATTTTCTTGATGGAAATAGAGATGTTCAAAATTGGGCCTATTTTGATGGGGTTAAATTAGTTCTGTTTTGGAAATGTTTAATTTACAGCATACAGCACTACTACATGCAATCATAACTTCTCGGTTTAATCATCTCTTTGATGATATATTTTGAATTTTGTTAATAATCAATGTCAAGCTTGTAGACCTATAGTTTGCAGATTATTTATTTCTATTGTTTTGAAAACATTAACCATTTTCTAGTTGTACTTTTTCTCTCTTCCATCAGTCAAATATCATGGACAGAAGTTTATTAATCACATCTGCCAATGCACATCTGCACCTGAGGATGTAATTCATTTGGGCCAGGAAACATGGCTTCATGAAGGGCTGTGAGGTCTCTCTTATTAATTCCTTTCTTGTCTTGGATATCAGCTCCTTGTCAGCTATTTTTATTCTTCCATTTTTATTGTAAAAGTCATTCTTCTTGGCAGAGAACCCTTCTCCCCATAATTAGAATTAGAATTCAGTACTCTTGTCTTCTCTGAATTATCATTATCTCAGTTCTTTTTGAGCAGTGTGGTCCCATCTGTCCTTTAATCCTCCTATTTTCCTTAATAAAGCTTTTAAAATCTACTTCTTCCTTGTTGACTTCCTTGTCATCCTCAAGTTATTGTCTGTGTTAATGTTAGTCACCCTTTTATATATGACTGCCACATTCATAGATTTTTGCTCTGCTACCTGTCCCTTGTACTATTTTTTAAAATTGAATTTCCCTATGTCTCATACTAGAAGATTAGTGGTCATTTACCATCCTAATCCCACTGAGAACCTGCATAGACATTTTGAATACCTGTTTCTGATATGGGCCAATGTGTCTTGCCTTAGGCAGCCCATAGGCTAAGAAGAGGCTCTTAGAATGGGGAACTTACTATACTGATGCTCAACTCAGTGTAGATACCTGACTGCCTTAGGACATTTAACTCAGTATTTCCAAGCTAAAATGATCTACCAGCTTCAGCCACCCCAAGGCAGAGATCATAAATGTACATCATCATGACCTTTAATATATGTCTTACTTTTTAAAGTTTTAGTTGCTGGCAAACTGTATTTCAGCCACAGCAGTCTCTTTAGACGTATTCTCTTCCCCTCTCCAATTATTCCCTTTTATATCTTTGGAATTTTACTCTTGGTGAAATAAGTATATACCTAGAAATGTATATAGATAGATATATATATAGATAGATAGATAGATAGATAGATAGATAGATAGATATAATAAATATGTGTAATACATACATACAAAGAAGTTAAATACATGACAGTTTAAGATGGACAGCAATGGCAGTTGGGATCAGGAAAAGCTTCCTTTAGAGGATGATGCTTAATCTGGGTCTTAGAGAAGAGAGAATATCTCTGAGGTGAACAAGGAGGAAGCATATTCCAGCCTGCAAAACAGTCAATGAAAAGGCATGTATATGAGACAGGTTGTAAAGAATGTGCTGTCTGGAAAAAAAAGAGCTAGTTTAGTTCAAATATAGAGTACTGGTGGGATAGTAATATTCAATGAGACTGGAAAAAGAGTTTGGGGACTGTTGTATAGGAGCTTTTAAAGCTAAATAGTGAGATTATGTATTTTTTTCCCTAAAGGCAGTAGGAAGTCACTGAAATTAGTTGAATGGTAGAGTCATTTGGTCAGATTTATGCTTAATAAAATTGGCTTTGGTAACAATGAGTAGAATAGACTGGAGTGGTGACAGGCTTGTCGCAGTGAGACCAATTAAGCAGCTGTTGCAATAATTTAGACCAGAGGTGATGAGTATCTGAACTTTAGTGATAGGTATAAGTTGTGAGAAGGGATCAGATTCAAGAGATTTTGGAGTTTAGAAATAGCAAGATTTGGCAACTGATAGATTATGCTTGGTGAGGGAAGAGTGAGAAGTAAAGGATCGTGCCAAGATTTATTAACCTGACATTTGAAGATTGGTGGTACCTTTGGCACAACAAACAGAAATATTTTAACATTTTAATAAAGAAAAGAAGACTATATGTGAAACTGTGAACTTCTATTAAGTATAGTTTTTTTTAATATATTTATTATATTTCACAAGATCATAATAGAACTTTCCTGCCTCTGTGTTTCCTTCTGAATGTCTTTTTATTCTCTTCTGCGTATTTTTCAATTATGTTCTTTTTCTTTTCTTCTTTTTTAAATCGTTCTAATTACCTACCAATTTACTCCCTCTCCTACAGAAGTATTCCCTTATAACATAAATATTGTTAAGCAAACAAACCCACCCATTGTCTATATCTGAAAATGCATGTTACATTCTGTAGCTGTACTCTATCATCCCTCTGCCTAGAAGAGGGGAACATATCTAATAAGAAGTCTCCTAGAAGTTATAATTAGTCATTGCATTGGTCAGCATAAATAAGTATTTCAGAGATGCTTTCTTTTATATTTTTGTAGTCATTTTTGAAGTGTTCTGATTCTATTTATTCCACTTTGTATTGGTTCATAGAAGTCTTCCATTCTGAATTCATTCCTTAGTCATTTCAAATCAGGCATTAATAATTCATTGCATTCATATAACTCACATTTGATCAGCAATTTTCCAGTCAATGAATCCCCACTTTATTTTCATTTCTTTTAGTATAATTTTTGCACATTTGAGTCTTTTTCTTCTTAATTTGTCCTTTTTGAAATATATACATAGGAGTTGTAGTGCTTGTCAAAAGGTACAAATTGCTTAATTATTTTGGGGGTAGAGTTTCAAATTACTTTCTTTTTAAAATTTTTTATTAATTTTATAATTATAACATTTTTGATAGTACATATATATGGGTAATTTTTTACAACTTTATCCCTTGCACTCCCTTCTCTTCCAAAGTTTCCCCTCCTTCCCCTCCCCTAGATGGCAGGCATTCCCATACATATTACATATGTTATAGTATATCCTAGATACAATATATGTGTGCAGAACTGAATTTTTGTTGTTGTTGTTACAAAGGAAGAATTGGATTCAGAAGGTAAAAATAACCTGGGAAGAAAAACAAAAATGCAAACAGTTTACAATCATTTCCCAGTGTTCCTTCTCTGGATGTAGCTGATTCTGTCCATCACTGATCAATTGGATCTGTTGTTGAAGATAGCCAATTCCATCAGAATACATCCTCATACATTATTGTTGTTGAAGTGTATAATAATCTCCTGGTTCTGCTCATTTCACTCAGCATCAAATTACTTTCTAAAATTGATTCAGTTTACTACTCTACCTGGAGTGTCCCTCAATAGAATCTCTAATAATTACTATTATTTCTATCATTTTTTGCCAACCTGATAGGATGAGGTAGTTGTTTTTATTTGTACATCTCTTATTAATTTAAAACAATTTAATATAGCTTGATGTTTTTCTTATGGAAAGGGACTGTTCATATTCTTTGACCATTTATATCTTATATCTGTCTTCCTTTTCTATCTCAGAAGTGAGTGATGAATTTCCCCTGTTGCCATCATTTCAACTTGAGCAACCACCTCCTCCCTCTTGTAAGGATCAGCTCCAGAACTGAATCTCCCCTCTTTAGTTCATCTACTTTTTGAAGGAAGAAATGATCATTAAAACTAGTCAAGGAGTTATCAGCTGGCTTTTCTTTGGCAGAGAGTGAGAGAGAGAGAGAGAGAGAGAGAGAGAGAGAGAGAGAGAGAGAGAGAGAGAAACACAGAGAAAGCACTCTAGCAGATATCAGCATAACAGAAGTCCCTACATAACTACATAATTGTAAGTTTTTGACAGGATTGTGATATTTCCCAAATTCCTCATTTATTTCATTTTTTTCCATCTATTTCTTTTTTTCCCTACTAACATTTGTTTTTATCTTTCTGAAAAATGAGGGAGTGGCTTTAGGTAATACTTTTCTTTCCAACTCCAAAATCTGTGATTCTCAATAGGTGGTGCAGCAATTGTTCCCTTTTTAAGGAAGAGCACCTGTGCGAGCTTAGTCCTTCCGTCACCTTTGTGGGGCAATATCTGCAGTCTTTTCCTTTTCTTCTAGGTATTGGCCAGGAACCAAATAAATAATCACATACATCCAGAGTAAGCATAGGAGAACTAGCCTTGATGTCCAGAAGTATGAAGGTCAAATCTTGCTTCTGACAAACAGTGGCACTGTAATGCTGGGCATGAATGAATGGATGAATTAATGAATGAATTATTAACTGAAAATACTTCTAGAAAGCTTATTTTGTGTTAACCACTATGATAATCTCTGGAAATATAAATACAAATTGAGGATTGTTCATGCTCTCAAGGAGCAATAAGGTTTAGTAAGGTGAGACAATACACATAAGAGAGTCTCAATTGTGGTGTTTATTTAGGAGGTTGAAGTCAGGGTAAATGGAACCATATTTTAGGCTATTGACATATTCTTTCCTAAGTAATCACAAATTGAATTGATCACTATTCCCAGAAAACAAGGTGGAACATGATAAGTGTTCCAGTTGATCTAGATCAGAGATGTGAAATTTTTTTTTTCTTTTTTTTTTTTTTATTATATATATATATATTTTATAATATTATCCCTTGTATTCATTTTTCCAAATTACCCCCCCTCCCTTATTCCCTCCCCCCGACGACAGGCAATACCATACATTTTACATGTGTTACAATATAGTCTAAGTACAATACATGTGTGTGAATATCATTTTCTTGTTGCACAATAAACATTAGAATCCGAAGGTACATGCAACCTGGGCAGACAGATATTAGTGCTAATAATTTACATTCCCCTCCCAGTGTTTCTTCTCTGGGTGTATCTACCTCTGTCCATCATTGATCAACTGGAAGTGAGTTGGATCTTCTTTATGTTGAAGATTTCCACTTCCATCAGAATACATCCTCATACAGTATCGTTGTTGAAGTATACAGTGATCTTCTGGTTCTGCTCATTTCACTCAGCATCAGTTGATTTAAGTCTCTCCAACCCTCTCTGTATTCCTCCTGCTGGTCATTTCTTACTGAGCAATAATATTCCATAACTTTCATATACCACAATTTACCCAACCATTCTCCAACTGATGGACATCCATTCATCTTCCAGTTTCTAGCTACAACAAAAAGAGCTGCCACAAACATTTTGGCACATATATGTCTCTTTCCGCTCTTTAGTATTTCTTTGGGATATAATCCCAGTAGTAGCGCTGCTGGGTCAAAGGGTATGCACAGTTTGATAACTTTTTGGGCATAATTCCAGATTGCTCTCCAGAATGGCTGGATTCTTTCACAACTCCACCAGCAATGTATTAGTGTCCCAATTTCCCCACATCCCCTCCAACATTTGTCATTATTTGTTCCTGTCATCTTAGCCAATCTGACAGGTGTGTAGTGGTATCTCAGAGTGGTCTTAATTTGCATTTCTCTGATCAGTAATGATTTGGAACACTCTTTCATGTGAGTGGATATAGTTTCAATTTCTTCCTCTGAGAATTGTCTGTTCATATCCTTTGACCATTTATCAATTGGAGAATGGTTTGGTTTCTTATAAATTATGGTCAGTTCTCTATATATTTTGGAAATGAGACCTTTGTCAGAACCTTTGTTTTTAAAAATATTTTCCCAATTTGTTACTTCCCTTCTAATCTTGTTTGCATTAGTATTATTTGTACAGAAACTTTTTAGTTTGATGTAATCAAAATCTTCTATTTTGTGATCAATAATGATCTCTAGTTCTCCTCTGGTCATAAATTCCTTCCTCCTCCACAAGTCTGAGAGGTAGATTATCCTCTGTTCCTCTAATCTATTTATTATCTCCCTCTTTATGCCTAAATCATGGACCCATTTTGATCTTATCTTGGTATATGGTGTTAAGTGTGGATCCATATCTAATTTCTGCCATACTAATTTCCAGTTTTCCCAACAGTTTTTTCCGAATAATGAATTTTTATCCCTAATGTTGGAATCTTTGGGTTTGTCAAAGATTAGATTGCTATAGATGTACCCTTTTTTGTCCTTTGTATCTAATCTGTTCCACTGATCTACCGGTCTATTTCTTAGCCAATACCAAATGGTTTTGGTGACTGCTGCTATATAATATAGCTTTAGATCAGGTACACTTAGACCACCTTCCTCTGAGTTTTTTTTCATTAGTTCCCTTGCAATTCTCGACCTTTTATTCTTCCATATGAATTTTGTTGTTATTTTTTCTAGGTCATTAAAATAGTTTCTTGGGAGTCTGATTGGTATAGCACTAAATAAATAGATTAGTTTGGGGAGTATTGTCATCTTTATTATATTCGCTCGGCCTATCCAAGAGCACTGAATGTCTTTCCAATTATTTAAATCTGATTTTATTTTTGTGGCAAGTGTTTTGTAATTTTTTCTCATATAATTCCTGACTTTTCTTTGGTAGATGGATTCCCAAATATTTTATACTATCAACATTTGTTTGGAATGGAATTTCTCTTTGTATCTCTTGCTGTTGCATTTTGTTAGTGATATATAAAAATGCCGAGGATTTATGTGGATTTATTTTGTATCCTGCCACTTTGCTGAAATTTTGAATTATTTCTAGTAGCTTTTTAGCAGAGTCTTTGGGGTTCTCTAAGTATACCATCATGTCATCTGCAAAAAGTGATAGTTTAATTTCCTCATTTCCTACTCTAATTCCTTGAATCTCTTTCTCGGCTCTTATTGCCGAGGCTAGCGTTTCTAGTACTATATTGAATAGTAATGGTGAGATGTGAAATTTTTTAAGGAGTAGTCCACAAAACTTTTAAGTATAATCTGAATCAGATTAAAATGAAATTAAAAAAAATCTACAACTTAATTTTTGTTTGTTTATAATTATTATATTATATATATTATATAAATATTATAATTAATTTTGTTTTTTTTATAATTTATATGCCACTGGTCTAGAGGTTGTAACACAATAGGTAGACAGAAAGTAGGGATGGTGTGTGAATGCGATAAAAAGCATATTCTGAGCTTTGGGCCCAACTCTATATGAGTGAGTGATCATGCTTATTTGTGTTGGTTAGATTCACTGATTAGGAGTACATAACAGTAGGGTAATGGGTCCAAAGCCGAGGAAAATAAGTCACCAGAGCATGGTCTAAGGAGCTCTGATGGTCTGGAGGGAGCTGCTTCAGTGTGGACGGCAAGGAAATGGATGGTTTCACTATTTTTTTAATTGCTTCTTTACCTCACTCTTTATAGAAGCTTTTCTAAACATTTTTTTTTCTCAAATTTTCTTTTCCCATTATCTCAACTATAAACCTTGTTTCATTCTTTACTGAGAAAAAAGAGGCCACTCGCCATGAACTTCCTTTTCTCTTTATTTCTTGATGTTATCCTCTTTCTCTTTTTTTACTCCAATCATTGATAAGCTTGTCCTTTATTGAATCCCTGTATATTAGTCCTTGGTCTCAATCTCTCCCATATTTTCCAAAATTTGCCCCCTCAATTATTACACTCCTTCCCAATCTTTTATTTCTCCCTATCAATTGATTCTTCTCCTTCTTGACCAATTTTTCCATTCTTAAAATAATCTTTCCTGGATTCTAATTCTAACCTTTATCACCATATGTCATCACATTCTTAGACAAATCCTGAGAAAAAAATCTATCTGCCTTTATTGCTTCGATTTACTTTCATCTCACTCCTAAACCCTTTGCAATTTGGCGGTTTTCCTCATCATCCACCTGAAAATGTCATCCATAAACTTACCAGTAGCTCCAATATTCCCATAGTCCCTGATATCTAAAGAGGCAAAAAAATTGTGTACCTTTTCTTAAATCTTTTTTTTTTTGGGGGGGGGGTCAAGTTTGTTCTTTATAATTCCAGCATATTCAAATTTAATTATTTTTGTGACTGATGTTTCCATTTACATTGTTTTCGTCATTGGGTATACAGTTTTATTTTACTTTATTTCACTTTATATATGTCTTTATATTTACTTTGCATTCATCATATTTATTTCTTACAGCACAGTGATAGTCCATTGAATGTATGAACCACAATCCACAGAGATGGATAATTACCTTCTAATTCTTAATTACTACAAAAAGTGCTGCTATTAAAAAAAAATAAGAAAGGTTACCAGTGCTTTTTTTTTTCTTTTTTTTTATTATATATATATATATATATATATTTTATAATATTATCCCTTGTATTCATTTTTCCAAATTACCCCCCCTCCCTCTATTCCCTCCCCCCGACGACAGGCAATACCATACATTTTGCATGTGTTACAATATAGTCTAGGTACAATACATGTGTGCGAATATCATTTTCTTGTTGCACAATAAACATTAGAATCCGAAGGTACATGCAACCTGGGCAGACAGATATTAGTGCTAACAATTTTCATTCCCCTCCCAGTGTTTCTTCTCTGGGTGTAGCTACCTCTGTCCATCATTGATCAACTGGAAGTGAGTTGGATCTTCTTTATGTTGAAGATTTCCACTTCCATCAGAATACATCCTCATACAGTATTGTTGTTGAAGTGTACAGTGATCTTCTGGTTCTGCTCATTTCACTCAGCATCAGTTGATTTAAGTCTCTCCAGGCCTCTCTATATTCCTCCTGCTGGTCATTTCTTACTGAGCAATAATATTCCATAACCTTCATATACCATAATTTACCCAACCATTCTCCAACTGATGGACATCCATTCATCTTCCAGTTTCTAGCTACAACAAAAAGAGCTGCCACAAACATTTTGGCACATATATGTCTCTTTCCGCTCTTTAGTATTTCTTTGGGATATAAGCCCAGTAGTAGCGCTGCTGGGTCAAAGGGTATGCACAGTTTGATAACTTTTTGGGCATAATTCCAGATTGCTCTCCAGAATGGCTGGATTCTTTCACAACTCCACCAGCAATGTATTAGTGTCCCAATTTCCCCACATCCCCTCCAACATTTGTCATTATTTGTTCCTGTCATCTTAGCCAATCTGACAGGTGTGTAGTGGTATCTCAGAGTGGTCTTAATTTGCATTTCTCTGATCAGTAGTGATTTGGAACACTCTTTCATGTGAGTGGATATAGTTTCAATTTCTTCCTCTGAGAATTGTCTGTTCATATCCTTTGACCATTTATCAATTGGAGAATGGTTCGGTTTCTTATAAACTATGGTCAGTTCTCTATATATTTTGGAAATGAGACCTTTGTCAGAACCTTTGTTTTTAAAAATATTTTCCCAATTTGTTACTTCCCTTCTAATCTTGTTTGCATTAGTATTATTTGTACAGAAACTTTTTAGTTTGATGTAATCAAAATCTTCTATTTTGTGATCAATAATGATCTCTAGTTCTCCTCTGGTCATAAATTCCTTCCTCCTCCACAAGTCTGAGAGGTAGATTATCCTCTGTTCCTCTAATCTATTTATTATCTCCCTCTTTATGCCTAAATCATGGACCCATTTTGATCTTATCTTGGTATATGGTGTTAAGTGTGGATCCATATCTAATTTCTGCCATACTAATTTCCAGTTTTCCCAACAGTTTTTTCCGAATAATGAATTTTTATCCCTAATGTTGGAATCTTTGGGTTTGTCAAAGATTAGATTGCTATAGATGTACCCTTTTTTGTCCTTTGTATCTAATCTGTTCCACTGATCTACCGGTCTATTTCTTAGCCAATACCAAATGGTTTTGGTGACTGCTGCTATATAATATAGCTTTAGATCAGGTACACTTAGACCACCTTCCTCTGAGTTTTTTTTTCATTAGTTCCCTTGCAATTCTTGACCTTTTATTCTTCCATATGAATTTTGTTGTTATTTTTTCTAGGTCATTGACATAGTTTCTTGGGAGTCTGATTGGTATAGCACTAAATAAATAGATTAGTTTGGGGAGTATTGTCATCTTTATTATATTCGCTCGGCCTATCCAAGAGCACTGAATGTCTTTCCAATTATTTAAATCTGATTTTATTTTTGTGGCAAGTGTTTTGTAATTTTTCTCATATAATTCCTGACTTTTCTTTGGTAGATGGATTCCCAAATATTTTATACTCTCAACATTTGTTTGGAATGGAATTTCTCTTTGTATCTCTTGCTGTTGCATTTTGTTAGTGATATATAAAAATGCCGAGGATTTATGTGGATTTATTTTGTATCCTGCCACTTTGCTGAAATTTTGAATTATTTCTAGTAGCTTTTTAGCAGAGTCTTTGGGGTTCTCTAAGTATACCATCATGTCATCTGCAAAAAGTGATAGTTTAATTTCCTCATTTCCTACTCTAATTCCTTGAATCTCTTTCTCGGCTCTTATTGCCGAGGCTAGTGTTTCTAGTACTATATTGAATAGTAATGGTGATAGTGGGCAACCTTGTTTCACTCCTGATCTTACTGGGAAAGGTTGCAGTTTATTTCTATTGCATATTATGCTTACTGACGGTCTTAAATATATACTCCTGATTATTCTAAGGAATAATCCATTTATTCCTATACTCTCAAGAGTTTTTAGTAGGAATGGATGTTGGATTTTGTCAAATGCTTTTTCTGCATCTATTGAGATGATCATATGGTTCTTATTAATTTGATTATTAATATGGTCAATTATATTAATAGTTTTCCTAATATTAAACCAGCCCTGCATTCCTGGAATAAATCCTACTTGATCATAGTGTATTATCTTGGAGATGATTTTCTGAAGTCTTTTTGCTAATATCTTATTTAAGATTTTAGCATCAATATTCATTAAGGAGATTGGTCTATAATTTTCTTTCTCAGTTTTCGATCTACCAGGTTTAGGTATCAGTACCATGTCTGTGTCATAAAAGGAGTTTGGTAGGACTCCTTCATCCCCTATTTTTTCAAATAATTTATATAACATTGGGGCTAATTGTTCTTTAAATGTTTGGTAGAATTCACATGTGAATCCATCTGGCCCTGGGGATTTTTTTCTGGGGAGTTGATTAATAGCTTGTTCTATTTCTTTTTCTGAAATGGGACTATTTAAGCAATTTATCTCCTCCTCTGTTAATCTAGGGAGCCTATATTTTTGGAGAAAGTCATCCATTTCACTTAAGTTATCAAATTTATTGGCATAAAGTTGGGCAAAGTAACTCCTTATTATTTCTCTAATTTCCTCTTCATTGGTGGAAAGATCCCCCTTTTCATTTGTAAGACTATCAATTTGATTTTCCTCTTTCTTTTTTTTGATCAAATTTACCAAAGGTTTATCTATTTTATTGGCTTTTTCATAAAACCAACTCTTGGTTTTATTTATTAATTCAATAGTTTTTTTACTTTCAATTTTATTGATTTCTCCTTTTAATTTTTGTATTTCGAGTTTAATTTTTGGTTGGGGGTTTATAATTTGGTCTTTTTCTAGCCTTTTAAGTTGTAAGCCCAATTCGTTAATCTTCTCTTTCTCAATTTTCTTCAAATAAGCCTCTAAAGATATAAAATTTCCCCTTATTACTGCTTTAGCTGCATCCCAAAGATTTTGATATGATGTCTCATCATTATCATTATCTTGGGTGAAATTGTTAATTGTTTCTATAATTTGCTCTTTCACCCAGTCATTCTTTAAGATGAGATTATTCAGTTTCCAATTACTTTTTGGTCTATTTACCCCTAACTTTTTACTGAATGTAGCTTTTATTGCATTGTGATCTGAGAAGAAGGCATTTATTATTTCTGCCTTCCTACATTTAATTTTGAGATCTTTATGTCCTAATATATGGTCAATTTTTGTATAGGATCCATGAACTGCTGAGAAGAAAGTATATTCCTTCCTATTGCCATTCAGTTTTCTCCAAAGGTCTATCATACCTAGTTTTTCTAATGTTCTATTTACTTTTTTAATTTCTTTCTTGTTTGTTTTGTGGTTTGATTTGTCTAAATCTGAGAGTGCAAGGTTGAGATCTCCCACTATTATAGTTTTACTGTCTATTTCTTCTTGCAGTTCTCTTAACTTTTCCTTTAGAAAGTTAGATGCTATACCACTTGGTGCATATATGTTTAGTATTGATATGGCTTCATTATTTATGCTACCTTTCAGCAGGATATAGTTTCCTTCCTTATCTTTTTTAACGAGATCTACTTCTGCTTTTGCTTGATCTGAGATAAGGATAGCTACCCCTGCTTTTTTGGCTTTACCTGAAGCATAATAGGCTCTGTTCCAACCTTTTACCTTTACTCTGTATGTATCTCCCTGCTTTAAGTGTGTTTCCTGTAGGCAACATATTGTAGGGTTCTGCTTTTTGATCCAATCTGCTATCCGTCTCCGTTTGATGGGATCGTTCATCCCATTTACATTTACAGTTAAAATTACTAATTCTGTATTTCCTGCCATCGTATTATCCCCAGATTATACTTTTTTCCCTTGACCCCCCTGATCCCCCTCCCCGATATTTAATTTACAGACCCCCCCTTGTGACGCGCAACCCTCCCTCTTTTTTTTTTTTTTTTTTTTTTTTTTAGGATCCCTCCCCCCTCCCTCCAAGTCCCTTCACTTATTCTCCTTTTCCTTTCCCCTTTTCCTCTCCCCCCTTTTAATGAGGTGAGAGAAAATTCTCTGAAAAACAAATATGTTAATTATTTACTCTTTGAGCCTCTTCTGATGAGAGTAAGATTCACACAATGATTCTCCCCCTCACTAAGTTCCCTCAGATATGGTGTATTTTCTATGTCTCTTCCTGGGATGTAGTTTCCCTCTTTTTATCACTCCTTCCCCTTTTTCTGAACCGACCTCCTTCCCTTTACTACACCCCCCTTTTTTTCTTTTATATCAGTAAAATCAAATTATCCTTGAGTATTTTTTATATACCCACAACAGAGTTACAGTTCTCAAGGGTTCTGTGTACCTTTTTCTGTTTCTCTTCAGTCTTGTGGATGTAGATCAAATTTTTTGTTTAAGTCTGGTTTTTTTCTTAGAAACATATAGAATTCCTCTGTTTCATTGAATGACCATCTTCTTCCATGGAAAAAGATGCTAAACTTAGCTGGGTAGTTCATTCTTGGTTGCAGTCCTTGATCTTTTGCCTTTCGGAATATCAGGTTCCAGGCCCTTCTATCTTTTAATGTGGAGGCAGCCAGATCTTGGGTGACCCTTATTGTGGCACCTTGGTATTTAAATTGTTTTTTTCTAGCTGCTTGCAGGATTTTCTCCTTTGTGTGGTAATTCTGCAGCTTAGCCACAATATTCCGTGGTGTTCTTTTTTTAGGGTCTATTTCAGAAGGAGTTCGATGAATTCTTTCCACATCTACTTTCCCTTCTGTTTCTATTATCTCTGGACAGTTCTCTTTGATAATTTCCTGTAAAATAGAATCTAGGCTCTTTTTTTGGTCATAGTTTTCTGGAAGTCCAATAATCCGCAGATTATCTCTCCTAGATCTATTTTCCAGGTCTATAGATTTTCCCAGTAAGTATTTGACGTTGTTCTCCAGCTTCTCATTTTTTTTTGTTTTGTTTGACTGATTCTTGGGTTCTCTGTGAATCATTCATTTCTATTTGTTCCATCCTGACTTTTAAGGAGTTATTTTCTTCTTTCACAGTTTTTAGTTCTTTTTGTAAATGCCCAATTTCGTTTTTAAATGAATTATTTTGCTCTATTGAATTTTTTTCCATTTCCCTAATTTTTTTTTTGAGAATTATTTTCTTTTTCCAATTCAGAAATTCTATTTTCTTGAGACTTTTTTATCTTTTCCAATTCAGAAATCCTACTTTCCTGTGTTTTTTTAACCTTTTCTAATTCACTAATTTTGTTTCCCTGCATCTCCTGTGAATTCTTTATTTTTTCCAACTCCAATTTCAGGACGTTGTTATTCTCTATCATAATTTCCCTTTCCTTGCCCCATTTTTCTTCGATCTCCCTCAATTTTTTAAGAGCTTCTTCTAGGAGAGAGTTATGTGATGGAGGGCAGGAATCGTTCCCCTTTAGGTTGTTGTCTGCTGATTCTCTGCTGTCAACTTCCTCGGGGTTGGTTACCCGCTCTTTCTCTGTATAGAAGGAATCTATAGTTTTTCTAGCTTTTTTGCTCATACTTAAAAAAATCTTTTGGGGTCTGTCCCTGGGGTAGGAAATTATTTACTTCTTTACCAGCTTCCTCCCAGACCGGATGGATGCAGCGGCTCCTGTGCCTGAGCTAAGATAGAGCTCTGGGAGAGAGTTCCCCACCCCCTCCCTGGAGGTGCCTCAGAGGTGATTAGCACTACTGTGCTTCGAGGGCGTAGAATAGTGAAGACAGCACGAAGCCCAGCCTATGTGTCCGGGTGGGGAGTGGATGTCTGCAGCAGGTGACGTGAGAAGCCCCTGCGCTCAAACTGGAAGTGTCTGCCAGAAACCGAGGTCCCTAGTTCAAAGGTTCCGCTTCTCTGGGACTTCCTGGAGCTGAGTTCCACTCCCTCCAGCTATGCTAGGCAGTGTGTGTTGCCTTGGGCCGTATCCACCCACTTGTCAATCTCTTAACTATTCTCAGGTGGTAGCTGAGGCCACACCCCCTGGTGCCGAGTCAGCTGAGTCACCCCCTGGATCGGGGAAAATCTAATTTGAGTTTTAAAATATTTTGGCTTTCTCTTCTGAACTGCTAAATAATTAGCAGAGAAGAGCTAACAGCCTGTGCCAGATTCCTTTACCTCAGTGGCTTCTCTGATCCCAGAGCCCTTCCCAGCGCAATGGGCGCAGTGTGCCCCTACCCCACCGTCTGTGCTGGTCTTTCTTATTCCTCCCCTGAGAACTGACCTTTCCTGTTGAAACTCCAGATTCTCTTCAGCTGGTAAGTCGTGCTTCCAGTCCTTGTGGTATCTATCAGTCCTGAGCTAATTTTGAGACTTAATTTATCTAATTGGTTGTGCGGGAGTGAGGACGTTCACTGAGTCGTGTGTTTCTTCTCCGCCATCTTGGCTCCGCCCCCACCAGTGCTTTTTTAAGAGGAAAAAAAAAGTATGATATTCACTTCTTGATCCTTATTCTGCAGTATATGCTTATTCCCTTGGATTTTGTTTACAGTGTTTTTGAATTTTCCTTTTGCCTGTTTGGCTATTTCTTATTGGTCTTCTTTGCTGTACCTTCATTCATATCCCTCACTTTAACTGTGGGTATTCCTCAGGGTGTCCCTATATGTTTTAATCTTGGTGATCTTATAAACTTTCTTACATGGATTTAACTATCATCCTCATGCAAATGATAAAAATGCATACATAATACAAACACATATACATATATAGCTTTTGTTTATGTGTGTGAATATATATATATATATATACACACACATATACACACACACACACACACACACACACATACATATATATATATATATATATATATATATATATATATATGTATATACTGAGTACATCCTGAACTCACTGCAAACTGAATATTCCACAGGTATCTCAAACCACATTTGTCCAATTGGAACTTATTTATTCTCATGACCCCAGTCTTCTCATCAATTTCCCTATTACTATCTTGGGTACCTCTCACTCTTTCTGTCATCCTCCAGGATTTCAATCTTGACATTATCTTTGACCTTTCATTCTCACTCACATCAAACAAATATTTTTCAAACTTGTCATTTTTCCTCTTCAGTATCACTCATATCCTTATCCTCCTTTCTACTTAATGTGATGACCACCTTAGCACTCTGTCCTGGACAATTTCAATGAATTCCTAATTAGTTTTTATCTGATTCCTCTCCAGTTCACCTTACACAAAAATGCCAAAGTGATTTTTTTTATTATAGTCATATATGACTAAAACACTTTCCAACTCAATAAACTCCAGGGATTCCCTATTGTTTTTTGGAGAATATATAAATTGCTCTGTTTGCCATTAAAAATGCTTTACAACTTGCCCCTTTCTAACCCCATCCTCTCAAAATTTACTGATGGAAAAAAATTAAAATGGTGTCTAATTCTATGTGATTTTCTACAAGCTAAATCGGCTTTAGCTTGCTTATGCTGATTAAGATTAAAAACAATAATATACTTGAATCTTTTATGTTCCAGGTGCGTGGAAGTAAGGGCCAAGTTCTCTATGTTTTGGATGCCAGCAACCCACGCTTCTCTAACTGGTTGCGCTTTGTTCATGAGGCACCCACCCCAGAGCAGAAGAACCTGGCTGCCATTCAGGTGAGCTAGCCTACTGGATACGTCTTGGTACCACACACACTTTGTTGATAGTGAATTCATTCTTCTACCTGATTTTATTTGCATTTCAGAGGCAGAGATAGAATTCTAAATGTGTGACTGCATTCAACCTAAATCAGTAGTGTATCATGACAGCCTAAATGTAGATGTGGTTATGTGAATAGAAGCAGCAGTGTTCAGAGCATGGGAAGTATAAGCCACTTTGTATCCTACCATGGGTCCTTTAGCTTTTCTCATTCATTAATTCATTAATCCATTCATTCATTTATTCATTCAGCTTGTCAATTTCTGGGATGGATTTTAAATCCAAATATCTTGGTTCTAAGTTCGTTGTACACATATGGTTAGGAAAATAAATGATCCAGGATAAAGAGAGAACATAACCATCAACTGTCTTGATATCATCCTAGTATATTAAAATATTATACCTAAAAAATACACTAGCATAAAGGGTACATTTTCTTTGACACATTCATTTAAAGACACAGACAAGAATTATCTAAGATAAAACATTACTGATGGGTTGAGATCTATGCTGGTAGAGAGATTCCCAAAATCATGGAGGTCATTGGTACAACAAACTATTTTAGGATGGCATAATGGAAAATGTTGTTTTTAGAATTTGGAATGAACTAGCCTTAGATTACACTTTGGACAGTTACTAGGGGAAAAATTATTTAATCTCTCTCTAAACTTCAGTTTCCTAACCTGTAAAATGGGGATGATCAGATCATAGGACCACGGAATTAAAACTGTTAGGGACCAAGATTTGGCAACTGAATGGCAATGTAGGGTGAGGGAGAGTGAGAAGTCCATGATTGTGCCAAAATTATGAACTTGTGTTACCTTTGAAACACATGATGAACCACATCAATAAACAAAACATTTCTGTAAGAGTCCTTTAAATGGGCAGTGCCACAGCGTAACAAGAGATTTGAGTGGCCCAGAAGTATTCTCTGTGGATATAAGACTGCCTTTGGGTGGGATCCTTTGGCCATATTGAGATAGCTTCATAATGGGTGATGGCTGTCTTGCTGGTTGGCTGTGTGTGTGACCTCACAGGCCCTTTATAAGCCCACTGCAGACAGCAGTCGCTCTCTTTAACTTGGTGCTCTTTAACCTGGCTCCCTAGCCTGGGTAACCAAGTCAAGCCAAACTGATGGATAGCCGAGAGAGGTAAGAAGTTTTGTAGTGATCACGTGGGTCTTCAGACCAGGTGTTCACTAGGGAACTAACAAGTCAGGGCATTATGTGAGTAGAAATAATAAAGGCTTCTAAGATTACATGTGACTGTTCTTGAGTGCACTACCGGTTATTAAACTACTATTTAAGAAATTGTGGCCAGAGACCTTTGAAGGCCTCAGAGGAGGCAAGCCGGGTAGAGTTGACACTGCAAAGATCAGTGGTCAAAAGTACTCTGTTGGGCCTAATACAGACTAGTAATTGTTAATGCCAGGAGAGCATGTTACACATTTCGGTATTTTAAAAAAATATAAAAGAGAATTGTATTTGGAACCATCATTAAGATTAGTCAATTATATGTAGTTTAACTCTCTAACATATTGAGAACAGAGAGAGACAGACAGAAAGAGACAGAAACAGAGAGAGAGAGAGACAGAGAGAAAGAGAGAAATATAAAGAGGCTGAGATAGAGAAAGAAGAAGGTAGGGAAGGAGAGAGAAGGGGGAGAGGGAAAGATGGAGAAAATAATTTGCTCTTAGTCAGAAAGTATCTCATAACAAGTACCAGAACTTCAATGTGAATCTAGAATCCACTGTTTTTCCTATATAATGGGACAATAATACCTATACCAAATAGCTCACAGTTTTATTTTAAGACTCTATAAGATAACATATGTGCTTTGAGCTTTGAATGCTCAATGAATCAAGGTATTAGCTTTCATTATAAATAAAGAAAAGTTGACCAATTTGGGCAGAACAGTGGTAGTCTCTTCTCAGCATCTGTTGGGGCTACCTACCTTCTAGGGCTGATTTCAAATGATTTCAAATAAAATATCATATTAAAGCCTTTAGCTAAATAACTGGTTCATAGTAGATACTTGATAAGTCTTTCCTCCCTTCCTTTTCTCTCTCCCTCTCTTCCTCCCTCTGTCCCTCCCTCCCTCTTTTTCTCTCTCCCTCCCTCCCTTCCTTCCTTCCTTCCTTCCTAGCTTCCTCCCCCCTCCCTTCATCTCTTCCTTCTTCCTTCATCCCTCCCTCCTCCTTCCTTCCTTTATTTTCTCTCCACAGTATACTCAACATTATTTCAATCTCTCTGTCTTTGTTTCTCTATCTTTGTTTTATTTCTTTCTGTCTCTGTCTTCCTACTCTTTTTTCTTCTGTCTTTTTCCTAAGAAAGTAGAGAAAGGGATAAACATTTATAAAGTGCCTACTTTGTACCAGGGAAAAGTAATACAATAATTATCCTATGACTCCAATCTCAGTACTCTACAGTATAGAAAACTGTTATATACTTCTCTAAAGAGGGCTTTTGCATTCACAGTACCAGACCATGGGCTGTCTAGACCCGGACCTCAACTAGAGCAGAGAGGAAAATGACCTGGTTCTGTATCAGAGAGCAGCCATAATCTTGCAGTTGGTTGAAATGATCTCATGAGATTTGCATTCCACTTTTTTAGGCCAGAAATGCTGTGGTGCTATGAGTGTATCATAATGTTTCCTGCCTAACATTATGAATCTTTTGGATTCCAAATTGCATCTGGTATTTGGAATATTCAGGAAATTTTTTATTTGGGTTGTATATCCCTGGAGTAGAGTAAATGAAAAACATTTGTGTCCATGTGGCTTGCTTGGTGGAAAATGTCAATACTTGGTCCAATTTTTTTGGACAAGGGATTAAGAATTTGAAGTCTGTTTTGGCAAAGAATTGGAACTCCTTGTTGAAGGCTTGGTTATATTCTGAGTTCTGCTGTTTATTTGACTTAGGAAAATTTGCTTTGGAAATGATGATTTAAGTATCAAAATTATTGTGGGAGGATTTCATAAGCAAATCTTCTTCCCACGTGCCTAGATTATGAAATTGAAGTCGAATGGTCCATTCAGATTTACTGAAATATATCTCAAGCTGGCAACCATGAATTTTAGAATTAGAAAGACATGTCAAATTGATCAGAAAGAAATTTCAAAGCCCATAAGTCATGCATTTAAAGGATAACTCTTGATGTAGTTTGGGGAATTTAGGGAGATTAAATAGAGAAAGCAGAAACATATATGTAGAGTTGCAAAAAGGAAAGTTCAATTGAAATCTATTCAGTAGTTTAAAGATGGAATATTTATATTGTTTTAGAATAGTTGTCGCCAAATATTTTAAATTACACACTCCAAGCATTTAAAAAAAGTATGAACTCACAATATTTGTATATTTCTTAAAATTAATTATTTCTGTCACCTACTTTGCTTACCCCCTCATGGGAAAAAAAAAGAAAAACAAAATCATTCCAACAAATATATATGTATACACACACACATCTATATATGTATATGTATATAGGAAACAAATTTCAACATTGGCCCTGTTAAAAAAATGTATGCCTCATTCTGCATCTTGATTTTAGTCAGCTCTCTGCCAGAGCATTGATAGCCTGCTTTATTATTGTCCTCTGGAATTGTAGTTGCTCATGCATTGATTCAAGTACTTAAACCTTTCAAAGTAATTTGTTTTTACAAAGTTGTTATTGTATGATTTTTTTCCTTGTCTTGCTCAATTTTCTGCCTTAATTTACACAAGTCTTCCAAAGTTTCTCTTTCATTATTTCTTACAAAATAAAAGCATCCCATCACATTCAAATACTGTCACTTTTTAAAAAGACATTCTCCAAATGTTGAGCACTTCCTTTGTTTCCAGGTCTTCAACATCAGAAAAAGAGGCGCTATAATATATCTAGCTCCTTTTTTTCTTTCTTGTATCTCTTCTGAGTTTAATTTTAATAATGTTGTATATTTAATTATTTAAGAAATCTGTACATGTAATACTTAACTATACTTAACTATATTGTGTATATTACAAAGCATGCAGAAAGACAGAAGTTTCAAAATGAAATAACGAAAATGTAAGCAATATTTCAAATTACTTAAAATTACTTAAAAAATAAAATTACTTTATTAGCATTTCAAAGGATACATCTTGAATATAATTAGCAATGATTTTTTTTAAGTGAGAGCAATGTGATTGAACATGCATTTGATAAATATGTATCAAATTTATTATTATCCTAAGGAATTGTGGTTGCTCATGCATTGATTCATGTATGTATCATGAATACAATGTATTCATGTACTATGCTATGTATCAAAAAGATTCAATATTCTGCACTTAAAGGAATGAACAAAGCCACCATTGTTTACCTGCTGTATTGGAACATACCTACAATTCCCCTCTCAGAATTGTATGTTCCATATGTCATATGACCATCTAATCTCTGGAAAGATTAAGGGGATCAATGTCAGTATTATCAAAACTTAAATTATTTCTTAATTTGTTGCTTGTTCCCATAGGAATAGTAAACAAACAAACAAACAAAACAAACAAAAAACTTACTATTGTCATATTCTGTTGATGAGAAATGTCTAGTTTCTATAAATACACACTGGAGGCTAGTTTTTAACTAATGGTAGGTAGGGAGAATAATTTGCTTAGGAAAATACTCTCTTCCTTTAAGCTTCATGAGATCATTAATTATATTAATTAAAAATTCTAATTTATGTGCAATGATCAACTAGGAAAGCTTTGGTTTCCAGTAGTTAAAGTGATCCAAACCAATCAATAGGCTTTGGACTGAAAATGCCATCTGCATCCAGAAAAAGAACTATGGAGATTGGACGTAAATCAACACATGCTATGTTCATGTCTTTTTTTTTTTTTTTAATCTCCCCCATGGTTTTCTCCCTTTGCTCTGATTTTTCTTTACCAACATGATTTATAAAGCAATGTGTATTAAAAATTCACTTTCTACAATAAAAAAACAAATTCTAGTCTAGCATAAGGTGTATTTGGGGATTTCTTGCTTCCTTCCTTCTTCCCTTCCTCTCTTCTCTTTATCTTTCCTCCCTCCCTCCCTTCCTTCCTTCCTTCCTTCCTTCCTTCCTTCCTTCCTTCCTTCCTTCCTTCCTTCCTTCCTTCCTTCCTTCCTTTCTTCCTTCTCCAGTTTTCTCATCCACAAAATGAAGATAATAATATCACCTACCTCCCAGGTTTGTTATAAAGATCAAAGGAGGTAATATTTCCAAAGATCTTTCCAAAAATATGAGTCGTCATTATAATTATTATTAAAATAAATTCATATATTCAACTAGATAGCAAATAAGACTCAGAAGAATTGTACAGAATTATCTCTCCCAGTGGGAATTAGATATCTCAGTTTAATAGAGAATCTCTAATCTTGCCCATATAGTAATTTCCTAATCTCCGGTCAGGCAAGCTGGAAACCAAGGCCATGTTCAGAGATTGTTTTATCTACAATAAGTCACTTCATTTCTGTCTTTTTCTAAGGCTCTCTCTCTGAAAAGATCTAGAAGCATGTGTGTCTTCTTTAAAAATGGGAAATGAGCAGACTCTTTCTCATCTCTAAAACATTTAATAATTCCATCCTTAATTCAGGCATGCAAAGCTAAGAATCATTCTCTTCTTTACTGAGCAGAGTCTGATGAAAAAGTACTAGGTTACACTAGACAGAATGATTGGTTAGAATGAACTTCTTTAATTATTATGCCAGCAAGTGTCAGAAGTATAGAAGCAGGTGTCTTTCAGCATTAATCTTTCTGGTGCCATAGGATGTGATTATGAATAATAAAGTATGATAATGTTGTGTCTACTCCTTTAATCCTCTCTTAGTAACAAGACAAGCACAATTTTTCAGAAACCTTTTTTCCCCTTCTCTCTAGGGAGTCATACTTTTTTAGAAAATCTTCAAGTCCTTCTTCTTAAGCCTTTTTTTTGAATATCCTTGGTGTTTGTTTTTAAACACTGAGATTTTCACAAAAATTATTTTCTCTTGGGCCACCACTTCCCTGGTTACTTTTTCTTGAGGCTTGAGATGTCTGAGTATTGTCTTCCTCTTTGATAAGAATTAATTTTAAAAGCCACTCTAGTTCCTCATCCAAATGGCTCACAGTTGGCCGTAATGAGGAAGAGAGATGATTTTCTGAGAATCCTTTGTACAACATAACTCAAATCCATTTTTATCTATGGATAATGTATGGCTGCCACTATTAAAAATCATTCAAGACAGAATCCAATAGTGATTTTATCTCATATGCAGCATCTTGTCACAAGAAAAGCATTATTAAATACTTACTAATTGCTAGGCACTGTGCCAAATGCTTGGGATGCAAATCTAAAGGTTAAAAAAAAAAGTTCTTTCTTTTATGGAACTTACATTCTACTAAGGGACAGCAGATAAAAAGCACTAGCCACTATGGAGGGTTTTGCTTAGAAAATAAAAGGGGTGATGGGTTTAGTCATCTGGTAAGTAGATTGGCACATTTTTTGTTTTAGTATCAATGGCAGATTAAGCTCATTGTGATTTCCAAAATTTTAAGTGGGGAAGGAATAAGAAGAGGGTACTGAAGATAGGTTCATTAAGAATGTGAGGGTGACTGGCAAGAAAACTGTCCAGGGAAAAAAGTGAAGCATGCTAGGAATTGGTCTGATAGGGAAGACAGTTAAGTCACTCATCAGAACGTAGGGTGATATATTTGGAGCTAAAGGGGTTAAATCATCCAGGACATCATTCTAGTCTGCATGGCATGGTGTCTGGTAAGAGGATTGGAGACCTAGGAAATTAAGAAATATGCATGTGCATGTATGAATTTATTTATCTAAATCTCTATAGATGTATATCCATATCTATCTAATATATCTCTCTAAAGGTCTAATTCATAGTGTACTTTAAGATTTTCTAAATATTTTATGGACTTCTCATTTGATTCTCAAGACAATCTTGTGAGTATTAATTGACAACCATTATTGATCACTCACAATTTGCTAAACTCTGTGCTAGGTGCTGGATGTATAAGGAAGGAAGAAAGAAAGAAAAGAAGAAGGAAGGAAGGAAGGAAGGAAGGAAGGAAGGAAGGAAGGAAGGAAGGAAGGAAGGAAGGAAGGAAGGAAGGAAGGAAGGAAGGAAGGAAGGAAGGAAGGAAGGAAGGAGGGAAGGAAGAAGGGAGGGAGGGAAGGAGAAAGGGAAGGAGAAAGGGAAGGAGGGAGGAAGAAAGGGAAGGAAGAGGGAGGGACGGAGGAAGGAAAGAAAAGATAATCATTTATTCATTGCCTACCATGTGTCAGGATATATGCTAAGCATTTTACAAAGGTTCTTTAACTGTCATAAGATTTCAAAGAATCTAAATAATTTTCTCAGGGTTGTACAGCTAGTAAGGATCTAAAGTAGGATTTTTATGTTTGTCTTCTTGACTTCCATTCTGGTCTCCTTTCTACCATGCAACAGTGGTTCTCAGAATAGTCAGGATTTCAATGAGGCCACATAGGTTTAAGATTAACTAAAAAGCTAGTTGCAAGACTAGGGTTATGTTTGCTTTTGTGACATGTTGGTTCTGTGATCTTAGGCAAACCATCAAATTTCTCAAAATCCAATAACCTCTTTAAGAATATTTTATAGAAGAGTTTTTGATCAGTATCTATTTAGGTAATTTCCATACTGAAAGTCCTCCATATAGTATGAAATCACAGATCTGGAACAAAAAACTCAAAGCAAATAAAAAGGAGTTAAAAAACTTTAAAGTCAGGAATTGGTAGAGAAGAAAATTTCAAGCTGACAGATTAAGAGGAGGGAATAAAAGGAAGTGAAAGATGTGTTATAGTAATGGTCATTAATTCCTTTTGAACTGTTTTTCATAAATTTAAAAGTCCACTTCCTGATTTTCTAGGTCTTCTGGATAGGTAAGTTTGCTTTCTCTGTACAAAGTCAGACAAAAAGTCCTTATGTTGCTCTCATTGATTTTGATAGTAATAATCACTGACACGTGTTTAGCCTTAATGTTCGCCAAAAATTATATATATATATATATATATGTAATTAACTCCTTTTAATCTTCATAAGTCTGGTTATATTATGAATAATATTAATTAATATAGTTACTAATCAACATAATTAATTGATATTATTAATATTCTTATTGTTATTTTCATTTTGTAGAAGAGGAAACTGAGTTTTAGAGAGGTCAAGTGACTTGTCTTGTTATGTAACTGACACAGATATTAGAGGCCAGTGGAAAAATTATAGGATTCAGTCAGGAGACCTATATTCACATGCCCATTTTACTACTTACTAGTTCTATGACCTTAGGTAATTCACAATGCCTCTGGGTTTCAGTTTTTTCATCTGAAAAAAGAGAGGCAGTTAGACAAAAAGGCCTTGAAGATCCCTTCCAACTTCAACTCTACCATCCTAGAATGTAAAGGATTGTAAAGAAATGAACTGACATCCTGTTGATTCCAAGGCCAGCCTTCTATAGAACATAATAGGCTATCTCTCATCCAAGAGGGATAGAGAAGTAGGTTTCATATAACTTTCTGCTAGCCACTTCCTCATAGCTCTGCAAGAGATAAGAAGTACAATCCTTTTTCTCATTTAATCTGCTATCCCCATTGATTTATTTTTAATTTAGATGTCGGTAAACGAAGCCTCCCCGAAGCACATAAGCTTGAAAATGAGGAATGAGTGGGAACCTGCTGATGTAGGAGGTGACAGGAAGGTTGTACTGATGCCAATCGAGTCCTCACCACAAAACCTCTACCTTGCAGCAATAGATATAATCACATTTGTTTTCATATTCCACAATTAGCATAAAGAGATGCAAATGGGCCTGCTCCTTGGAGGCAGCAATGTGCCAACAAGTTTATTGAGTTAAATAGTTTTAACAGAGATATTAACATTTTCTCATTTTATTACATAGCTGCCCAACTGTTTAATGCCCTGCATTTTCCAATGACAGTTTCAATTAATCTTAGGTTGCAAAATTAAAAATCATTATCTTGTCCTTGTATTCTGAAGGGTGGATATATGGTCTGCTATGCTGTGAAGATGCTTTTATTAACTTTCCTGATTATCAATCTGATAAACTAGAAATTGATGAAAGTGCTAGGGAAATCTTCTTTACTTCAACAGAGTTTTCCTCTTGTTTTAGGGCCTTAGCCTCCACATATTTGGCTTCTAGACAGAAGATGATGGATTCTAGTCATTTTTAAAGGGATAACTGCCTTTGCTAATGTCTAATTTGGTAATAGTGGTTGTGGGGGATAAGTGGATTCAAAGGAAGAAATTCACATATCCTAAGATCAATATAGGGAAATACCCAAGACAGCTTCCCTCAATAATATGTCCAAACACAGTCACTTGAATGACTGAAAACGCAATTAGCTTTGTCTACTAGCAGTTGCACCTGGGACTTCCCAGGACCTTCTTGGGTACTAGAATAGTGTCTAGCATGGGAAGAGCAGGGCGGCAGGTGAGTAAGACCTCTGATGTTGGATCCTCTTGGCCATCAAAGTATACCCCATGGATGTTCATACATAGACCACAGTCTGAAGAGCCCTTTAGACTCATAAGACAAAAAAAGAGGATCCTGTTTGAGTAAATATCCAGATTGCTGTCCTGGGAGGCTATGGAAATCATCCCAGTACTCTGATTATTGGGACCATGCATTGTTAGAGTTATGAAGAGAAAGAATGAACCACAGAGATTCAAGAAGAATGAATCTTGGAGAGACTGATAAGTATGGTTAAGATATCTACAAATGATATAATAGATAAAAGAAGTACCCCTAGAGGAGATGACCAGAGGAGATGATTTCCAACTTTCTTTCCTGGCAGTCTCCTAGAGAGATCATGTTGATAGGGAAATTCCTATGCGTGGAGGAGTTTGTGATGAGGGAAGGAAGAATGAAAGGAAAGAAGCAAACAAGCATATATTAAGTACCTATTATGAGCCAGGTACTATACTAAATGAATGAAAAAAAAGATATCTCATTAAATCCTCATAACAACCCTGGAAGATAGATTCTATTATCATCCCCATTTATATTTAAGGAAAGTGAGAGACAGAGGTCAAGTGACTTGCTCACTCTCAAAGCTAGTAAGTATCTGAGGCTAGATTTGAACTCAGTTTTTCCTGATTCTGAGCCCATCATTCTATCCATTATGCCATCTAGTTGCCTATTTACAATAAATTGGAGTGAAAGAAGCTTGGAAAAAAGTATTCGTTGATTTTTTACTATCGTAGGCACTTCTAGATACTAGGAAAACAATTACAACTTCTGGAAGGTCACATACAATAAGTAAAATTAACCTACATAAGGGAGTGCGGCTATCGAAGGGAGTTTTGGTCTGGATGGTCACAAGGATGGTGTGTGGAGCTATTGAGTTGTTTGTATTCCTTATCTCAAGCAAGAGATAGAAAGGGCCAGCATATGGAAAGAAGATGACTAATGTAGGTGACATTTTGGGAAAAAGTCCCTTACTTAAAATGAAGTGAGTTTACTTAATTTGTAGTCATTTACTCTCACCAAATAGTTCAACCCAACCAGGGCAGGAGTTGAGTAGATTAAGTTCCCTGAGTACTAGAGTCTGGTTTCTGCAGGTTTATTGGTGTAGAGACCTCCCAGGTAAAGAAACTCTCTCTACCAGTATAAATCAGTATTCCTCTGCAACTTGTTTTTACTGATCTATGAGGTTGAGTTACTTGCTTAAGATCTCATAGGCAGTATGTGTCAAAGGTGAGAATTAGAGCTTTATCTCCCTGGCTTCAAGGCCTGCTCTCTTTCTCCACTAAGTCTTTGCCTTTGTACTCTATAAAGAATTACGGAAAGGTTGAATGTTGAAATTTAGCTCATTCAATTAACATCACTGTGTATTTCTTTTGATTGACCTCAGGAAGGAGAAAATATCTTTTACTTGGCAGTGGAAGATATAGAGACAGATACGGAACTTTTGATTGGCTATCTGGACAGTGACATGGAAGAGGATGAGGATGAAGAGGAAGAGGTGGAAGAAATGGCTGTGAACAAAGAAACTCATGGGAAACGTACCAGAAAAACACCACCAACTCACATAAAAGGTATTCACTCACTCATTCATGCTGTAGTGTACAAACAAGAAAGTCTGCTGACATTAAATTGCATTAAAATTATCTACTCAAAATATGGAGCATCAAGCCCAGCACATTGTGCTCATACCAGGGAGCAAGCATTCCAAGATAATGGGAAATGTCATTGGTGCTGTCCTTCAAGGACAAGAGACTGCCTATTGAAGTAAGATGCTTTAGAGAATCTGTGGACATGAGGTGTTACTGGTTTGGATAAGCAGAAGAGGTACTAGAAATGGACTGATAACTTTGTTTTACTGGATATAGAAGAAATGGAGCTTGAAGTACCGTGTCAGGAGGGGGCAATTGCTTTCCAGCTTCTGGAGATTGCTGTATGCATGGGAAACCTTTCCTGAGATCCGGGCTGAGCCAAAGACCACAGCACATAGTGTGGAGGCCTTGAAGTCTTCATCACCACTAAAGAAAGGCCTCTCTGATGTTGATGATGCGTGACAGAGGGATGGAGCCAGCTTAAAAGCTGGTTCTCCAGCATGTGCTGGGGAAGAGAATGGGAATGTTGGGAATAGGAAGAGGGTAGAGAAGGCATTTTATAAATTTATGATTTTTCAAGTTGTTAAGAATTGAGCATCTTTCAAATGATATCTATCAAACTATGATTTTTATTCTCTTTTTACTTATAGTCTATGCAAACAAAACCAAAATCCCAGCTAGATGTCACAGAACTGCCTCACATATTTAGTAGCTAGCTTATCCTGAGCACTTAATCTCTGCTTTAGTTTTCTCACAGGGTTTTGTTGTGAGGATTAAATAACACTGTTTAATGACAGATTTCTAGAAATTACTTTACCTGAGTGTCTGAAGCACTATCCAGATTGAAGATTGTCTGCAAATTTTGAAGTACTATATAAATGCTAGTATTTATTATTATTATTATTTCAATTTTCTAGATAAGAATACTAAAACCCAGAAATATTAAATTAAATACCCATACTCACACAGCTAGTAAATTTAAGAGACATGTCTTCTTGCCTCCATGTCCAGTGCTCTAACCCTTTTGTAAACCTCTCTTTAGAGAAGCACACAATTTCCATGGTTGAATTCCTAGTAACTGCAGATCACATCTACTTCAGTTTAAATCTGTAGTCTATGTGTGCAGTTGAAAAGGCATTGGATGCAGTCAGAAGACTGGACTTCAAATCCCTACCCTGGCAATGATTATATGTGTGACTTTGAGTAAGTGTGCTAAACCTGAATGAACAAAATTTGTATGCCTCTGTAACATTTGGAGGTTGAACTGGATGATTTCCTAAGTCTTTTGCAGTTTTCAATTCAACGAAATCATTATTTCCTTTTAAAAGATCTGGTGGAATGTTCTCCTGATTCATATTCACCACCTATCTTCTACTAGGATGCTGAGGCATAGCCAGATTTTACAGTTCTATTTTGTGGGTGTGTTTTCTATTATCCATTTTGTTCGGATCAATATACTAAGACCTCACAATAAAATTGTTTATTCTGAAGTTCAGGAGATGTATGGATATTTCTAGAAGATAAGAATTGATTTAAAATGTCTCAATTCTTCAAAATATACTTTCTGTTTGATTTAGTGAGATAAGTTTAGATAAGTACAATTCTTTTCTGTATATGAACACAATTTCCTTAAAGAATGATGTCCAGGGTATATATGATAGTTCCCAGCACTGGGTATATAATAGGTTCTTAATATTGTTAAATTAAATGTCGGTTGATAGATGATAGGACTAGAGATTGAGTCTATGATTTTGTGGTTAAGATGTCTTGAGTGAGGAGACTCCTAATTTTAATATAGGTTGGCATTTTTCTGCAATGTTTAATCATAGAGACTTGCAAAGACCCCCAGAAGTCAAGTATTTCTGCCCAGGATTAATCATCCAGTGTGACAACTTGAACTTGGTCTGCCTCTCTACCACCTAAGTTAATGTTGCCTCTTCATAAATACTTTTTAAAAATAAATTAAATTAAAAGAAATGATTGTCCATGGAAATGACAAAGGAGAGCATAGTTAATTACTGGTGGTCATGAAGAAAAAGGATATTAATTTTTAAAATACAGGGAAGGGTCTACCATCCTAAATTGACTTCAAATAATCATATTTCTCTCTGTGCTTTATTTACAGATTCTCCAACCTGTAAAAAGGACTATGCCTGTCCCCACTGTGAGTCAACCTTTGCCAGCCAGGAGATCCTGGCCGAACATCTACAGATGCTTCATCAAAAGCCTAGTGAAGAGAAAGAATTCAAATGCAAGAACTGTGGAAAGAAATTTCCAGTGAAGCAGGCTTTACAGAGACAGTATGTATTTCCATTTCCCATTCCTTCCACCTTCCCACAGTGCCTTTCACTAAACAGTAGGAGCATATCTTTAACTTAGATGGGTTGTTTAACGTAGTTTTTTGTCCCATAGCCTCTGACCTAAGCACTCACCTTCATGCTTGTGAATTAGGAAACTGAAGTAGATGTGTTTTGCAGTTACTAGGAATTCAACCATTGAAATTGTGTAGTCCCCTAGAGAGAGATTTGCAAAAGAGACAGAGACACAAAGGCAGAAAGACATGGATGCTCAAATCCTGTATCTTAAACTTACTAGCTGTGTGATTATGGGTAATTCATTTAATATTTCTGAACTTTAGTATCCTCATCTAGAAAATTAGAATAATAATGTGAAGCATGAATTATAGAAGCAGAGTTTTTTCTTGGCCGAATCTGTTTATTCTTGACTGATTTCAATTCACAATTTCTTGGATACCTATTCTATGACAGGCATCATTGGGGTCTCGAAGACAAAAATGTAAGTGCCTCTTCTTTTGAGGAACTTTCATGCTCATTGTGGGTGGGAATAGAGTGAAGATGAAAGCAGAAAAGTAGCTAAAGACAAGTACAATTGAAATAAGGTGACTGTAAGAGGAAGCTGATGTAAACATTGTGGAGATCAAAAAAGATACCTGAGTCAAACCTTGAGAAAAGCTAAGAATCCCAGGAGAATGAATAAGTGAGGAATAGGGGGAAATCTGGAGCAGAACCTCTGTCAGACTGGAAGATCTCTGTTAGCTTCGTTTGTAGTAAGACAGCAGAACAGTGATATACAGAGAATACTGATCATAGAATGAGGAAGACCTGAATTTGAATCCTGCGTCAGATACTTACTGGGTGACTCTGGGTATGTCACTTAACTTCTCATGTCTTCAACTTTCTCTTCTGTAAAATGATAAAATAATAAAAAGAAGAGTAAATAAGAGTTAACATATAAATATTGTATACTATGTACTAGATATTATTCTAAGCATTTTACACATATTCTCATTGGATCCTCACAACCCTGGGAAGTAGAGGCTATTATTATCTCCATTTTTCAGTTGAGAAAACTAAGTTGAAGAAGCTGAGGAAAATAAGATAACTGAAAGATTAACTCCCCAGAATCATAAGAATTTGAGGAAGAATTTGAGCTTGTTTTCCTAACTCTATCTACTCTATTTACTGAACCACCTATGGATAAAAAGATATCAGTTATCACACAAGATTACTAAGAGGAAAACACCTACTTTCTAGGGAGCTAGTGAGGGGAAAGAATAAGATAATATTTGTAAGGAACTTTAAACTGTGGTGTGGACTCATTTGGGATTTTCTCAGAAGAGATACTGCAGTGGTTGGCCATTTCCTTCTCTAACATATACTACAGATGAGGAACTGGAATAAACAGGGTTAAATGATTCGTTCAGGGTCCCCCAGCTAAGAAGTGTTTGAGGCTAGATTTGAACTCATGGAATAAACATTCCTGATTCCAGGTCCATACTTTATCCATGACAGTGACACCTAGCTGCCTTAAAGTGATGCATAAATGCAAGTTGTTGTTATTGTTATTTTATTGAAGATGAGAACATTAAAGTTTAGTTTGTTTATATTCACATACTGATCAGTGTCCAAATCTGCTCTTTAAACCTGGGCTTTTAATTCCATTTCCAGAATCTTTCCTCCAATATCCAAATATCTTCCTATAATATAATTACATTGTAGGCAGCTTGGATTAAAATTATTAGTGTGGAGTACAAATGACAAATCACTTTTTTTTTCTTAAGTCTTTTTACATTTAAAAATTATTATTTAAAAAAAATCTTGTCCCAGATCTTTAATTTCAATGGTGTGAGGAACTCCTAATGGGAAAAACCTCTGCTTCAATGCATATCTACACTTATTCATATGATCCTAACATTTTCCTTTGAGAGCTTCCTGGGACACTGTGTGGTTAAATAATTTGCTTGGGGTTCTATAGCTAAGAAAGCTGAGATCATCATATATGCAAGGCCAATTGCTGAGCCATTTTGGAGTGGTGGCCTTTCTCCTAAGACATTCAAGTCAAGAGACAGAGACAGAGAAAAAGAGACAAAGAGAGACAGAGAAAGAGAGAGAGAGAGTGAGAGAGAGAGAGAGAGAGAGAGAGAGAGAGAGAGAGAGAGAGAGAGAGAGAGGAGAGAGAGAGACAGAGAACCAAAGAAGAGACACAGAATCAGAAAAAGGAAAGAAGGAAAGAAGAAACGGAGAGCAGGAAAACAATTTCATTATATTAAAAAAAATACTAATAGTGCAAGAGTCTTCCTGCCTTATATCCATTTTATTTTTTATAATAGATATAAATCATGAAGATTCTTGTACTATTAGTGATTGGAGATTTCCTATTCCTAGAGGGTTCATTGTGATTTTTATCCTATTGAACACAAAATGATTTGGTTTAAAAGAGTTCAGAATTTTAATTATAAGGACACAATAGGCTAGGAATCTTGAGTCATTGAATTTTAATGAAGAGAAGCTTCTTTCCTGATTGTGCAACAGATAGGATGAGTAGAATGCTAGTCTCAGAGTTGGAACAACCTGACTTTCAATCTTGCCTTAAACAGGGTTGTTGAGGAGATCAAATGAGATAATAAATTCCTTGCAAATCTTAAAGCTAAATGCCTAATTATAATTATTTTGTATTCAGAATGGTTGCTATCCAAATGTTTATCTTTATTTTCTCTATGTGCAGTTCATTTTTCTTTTCTATTTTTCTCCATAGCATTCTTCATTGTATGGAGAAGAGCTCCCCTGGGGATTCCCAGAAGACTTTCTGCTGTTCTGTTTGCAATACATCCCTCAGCTCAGAATCGAGGTTTTGTGTCTGAGTTGTTGGTCTCCTGGCTCTCCTGTCCTTGCTGGCCAGTCTTTGCATGCCTCTTTTGCGCTTCATAGGCTGTGATGACGCATGGCCAGACAGTCTAAGTCCTTTTCTGCTCATCTGCTTTAGGTAATGCATGTAATCAAAAGCCTTGGGAGGCTCCCAGCTGGTGCCAACTCCTTAGGTCTGCTGGGAAGCTGAGTTTGGGGAGGGATCTTTCTTAACTGTTTCCCTTTGCCTCTCCCACCCCACTTTTATTGGCTCCCTATTCTAGTTTGGAGCAACATAGAGAGGCATGCCGAGGGGATCCCCAATTTATCTGCAAGGCTGAGGGCTGTGGAAAGAGATTCAGAAGTAAAGATGCACTGAAAAAACATAAGGAAAACATTCATGTGGGTAAGCAAAAATGGAATTTGTCCTTTTCTTGGGGATAGCCAGTTCTGGAGGTCTCAGAAATCTGGTTTCCATTGTCTTTTTCATTGAGAAAATTGGTCTCCTCATTATCCTTCCCACAGCTAGGGGTCCTGGCAGTCATTGTTTTTATTTTGTTTATCTGATTGCATTATTTCTAACTGATGTTGATTTAGGCAGTTTTGACACCTTTTGGGGGACATGGCCTGTCTTGGGAAGTAATGGGTTCCCCTTCACTGAAGATCTTCAAGAAAAGCTTGAATGGTCACTAACTGATTATGTTGTGGGAGGGATTCTTGTTTAAATGTGGGCCATCTTAGGTCCCTTCTATGGTCCCTCAAATTTGTTCTCCTCAAGTTTCAAATCTGTGGTTGAATTTAATGGACATTTAGCTAGTTACTTTGACAATGAGGTGACTTAAGAATTAAAAATTGGAATAGCAATTTTAATGGTTCAGTGATGACAAGGAAACTGGGGGTGAATAGGTTGAAAACCAGTTTTTTTTTTTTAATTTGAATTGTTTTTCAATCATATCCAACTCTTCATGACACCATTTGAGGTCTTCTTGGCAAAGTTACTAGACTGGTTTGCTGTTTCCTTTTCTAGTTCATTTTACAGTTGAGGAAACTGAAGGAAACAGGAATAAGTGACTTATCCTGGACTATACAGCCAGGAAGTGTCTGAGGCCAGATATGAACTTAGGAAGATTAGTTTTATTGACTCCAAATCCAGCACTCTATGCACTGTGCAACTTAGATAACTATTACCACATAAGAATTGCACAGAAGAAATGACTCTAAGAGATGTCTGACTAGGAAAAAAAAAAAAAAAAAAAAAAAAAGGTTAGTTCACCAAGTAGTAAGAGAAAGGAAGTAATTAACAGCTAGCCTAATTTCTCCATTGATGGTCACTCAATGTTAGGGGCTACTAAGTGGTACAACAGATAGAGCACTGAATTTGAAGACATGAAGATGAGTTCAAATCCAACCTTAGACACTTCCTAGTTATGTGAGTCTTGGCAAGCCATTTAACCTCTATCTACCTCTTTATCTCTAAAATGAGGATAATAATAACTATTGGCTATGATGATTTTAAAGATCAAATGAGATATTTATAAAGTACTAAGCAAAGTAAGTAGTATTTATAAAGTACTAAGCACATAGTAGTTTCTGAAATAGTGCTTGTTTCCTTCCCTCCATCAAGAGTTTGAAGAAGACTCCCAAGACAGAGTTTCTGCTTCAAATGCTTAAATATTAATTTGATATTTTTATTAATCTATGATTTTTAAGGGTGTCTGTAAGCAAGCTTCTCTCAAATGACATCCATTACATTAGCTTCTGAGGATATATATGCATAAGCTCATTGGCATTAGAGTTGAAGTCAGGATCATTATAAATCCTATGACAAATACTTAATGGCTTTGTGACCCTCAGCTTGTCACTTAATTTCTCCATTCTTCAATTTTCTAATCTCTATGATAATGATTGTAGTAGTAGTAGTAGTAGTAGTAGTAGTAGTAGTAGTAGTAATAGTAATAGTGATAGTAGTAGTAATAGCAGCAGCAGCAGCAGCGGTAGGAATGATGATGGTGGTGGTGGTGGCTATGGTGGTGGTAGCAGCAGTGGTGTTAATAGTAGTCATAATAACAAATAATATTTATATAGTTCTTTAATGTTTGTAAAATTCTTTGTTAATATTATTTCATTTTTTTCTTGAAAACAACCTTGGGAAGTAGGTGCTATTGTTATTTCCAATTTAAGAGTTGAACAACCTGAGACTGAGAAACATTAAATGAAATGCCCAAGTTTATATTGCTAGTACCTGAGACTAGATTTGAACTCCTCTTCTTTTCTTAAAGTCGAGTGTTCTATCCACTGTGCCATCTGGCTTCTTTATATGAAATAATATCTACTTTCCTTTCTTATGGCTGTTGTATCAAATAAGAAAATATATTTGAAGTCATCTATAAATAGAATAGCTACCTTGGGCTATGGTAGGTTCCAACTCAGATGAATCAAGCAATGACCACTTGATTTGATCCTTTGTTAGGTATATTATACTGAGGGTTCCTTTTTTTTTTTTTGGTAAGAATTGGATTTTGCAGGGTGTTCCTTCATCTTTCTGTGTGCATTGTAGAACTTTAATTATCTGGAAGTTTATGGACTCCTTCTGAGAATAAACAAACAAATATAAAAATGTTAGTACATATATGCATATATACATATGTAATTGAAAGAAATACTAAATTTCAATTAAAAGCTAGTGAAAATCAGGTTGTCTTTTATGCCATCCAAATTCATCCACTTTCTCTTATCTCATAGTTTAAGAACTTCTGGACAAATGGTCCCTAAACTTCCTTATAAGAAATTCTTTACTTTAATCCATGGATATATCTGCAAAAAACATGATGTTGCTATTCCTTCCATAATGCAGATCATAGTCCTTCTGCTGTTATGTGGTTTTTGTCCATATTCTCCCAAATGTATTCCATGGAGAAGTCACCGAGTTCAAAGGAGTCTTCTTCTATGTCTTTGTCTTATTTTTCAATTATCATTTAAATAGATCTATCAATTCCAACATCTGGATCCAGGATTTTCAAACAGACATATTTAAGTAACATGTCTTAAAATAAAGGAGCTTTATGAATACTATGATTTAAAATAAACTTGAAACATTAGTAAAAGGACAAATTGAAGTAAATGCTATTTTTTATCTATTAGAGAAAAAACAAAGAGTTGTTCATGTGGATTTAGCACCTCTTACTGATTTTATGAATTATCATGAGAATTGATATTTGTTCCAATATTTTGATTATTCTGTACAAATCACTCTCTCTGTCTTCCCTTTTTTGTTTGGTTCCAAAGTTTCAATGCAGTTAGCCATGTGGTATTTGATATTGATGGCTTAAAGAACTTGAGTTTCCAGCAGCTTTTTTTTTTTTTTTATTTTTTTTTTTATTTTTTATTTTATATATATATATATATATATATATATATTTTATAATATTATCCCTTGTATTCATTTTTCCAATTTACCCCCCCTCCCTCTATTCCTTCCCCCCGACGACAGGCAATACCATACATTTTACATGTGTTACAATATAGTCTAGGTACAATACATGTGTGCGAATATCACTTTCTTGTTGCACAATAAACATTAGAATCCGAAGGTACATGCAACCTGGGCAGACAGATATTAGTGCTAACAATTTTCATTCCCCTCCCAGTGTTTCTTCTCTGGGTGCAGCTACCTCTGTCCATCATTGATCAACTGGAAGTGAGTTGGATCTTCTTTATGTTGAAGATTTCCACTTCCATCAGAATACATCCTCATACAGCATTGTTGTTGAAGTGTACAGTGATCTTCTGGTTCTGCTCATTTCACTCAGCATCAGTTGATTTAAGTCTCTCCAGGCCTCTCTATATTCCTCCTGCTGGTCATTTCTTACCGAGCAATAATATTCCATAACCTTCATATACCACCAATTTACCCAACCATTCTCCAAACTGGATGTACCATCCATTTCCTCCAGTTTCTAGCTACAACAAAAGAGCTGCCACAAACATTTTGGCACATATATGTCTCTTTCGCTCTTTAGTATTCTTTGGGATATAAGCCAGTAGTAGCGCTGCTGGGTCAAAGGGTATGCACAGTTTGATAACTTTTTGGGCATAATTCCAGATTGCTCTCCAGAATGGCTGGATTCTTTCACAACTCCACCAGCAATGTATTAGTGTCCCAGTTTCCCCACATCCCCTCCAACATTTGTCATTATTTGTTCCTGTCATCTTAGCCAATCTGACAGGTGTGTAGTGGTATCTCAGAGTGGTCTTAATTTGCATTTCTCTGATCAGTAGTGATTTGGAACACTCTTTCATGTGAGTGGATATAGTTTCAATTTCTTCCTCTGAGAATTGTCTGTTCATATCCTTTGACCATTTATCAATTGGAGAATGGTTCGGTTTCTTATAAATTTGGGTCAGTTCTCTATATATTTTGGAAATGAGACCTTTGTCAGAACCTTTGTTTTTAAAAATATTTTCCCAATTTGTTATTTCCCTTCTAATCTTGTTTGCATTAGTATTATTTGTACAGAAACTTTTTAGTTTGATGTAATCAAAATCTTCTATTTTGTGATCAATAATGATCTCTAGTTCTCCTCTGGTCATAAATTCCTTCCTCCTCCACAAGTCTGAGAGGTAGATTATCCTCTGTTCCTCCAATCTATTTATTATCTCCCTCTTTATGCCTAAATCATGGACCCATTTTGATCTTATCTTGGTATATGGTGTTAAGTGTGGATCCATATCTAATTTCTGCCATACTAATTTCCAGTTTTCCCAACAGTTTTTTCCGAATAATGAATTTTTATCCCTAATGTTGGAATCTTTGGGTTTGTCAAAGATTAGATTGCTATAGATGTACCCTTTTTTGTCCTTTGTATCTAATCTGTTCCACTGATCTACCGGTCTATTTTGTAGCCAATACCAAATGGTTTTGGTGACTGCTGCTATATAATATAGCTTTAGATCAGGTACACTTAGACCACCTTCCTCTGAGTTTTTTTTCATTAGTTCCCTTGCAATTCTTGACCTTTTATTCTTCCATATGAATTTTGTTGTTATTTTTTCTAGGTCATTAAAATAGTTTCTTGGGAGTCTGATTGGTATAGCACTAAATAAATAGATTAGTTTGGGGAGTATTGTCATCTTTATTATATTCGCTCGGCCTATCCAAGAGCACTGAATGTCTTTCCAATTATTTAAATCTGATTTTATTTTTGTGGCAAGTGTTTTGTAATTTTTCTCATATAATTCCTGACTTTTCTTTGGTAGATGGATTCCCAAATATTTTATACTATCAACATTTGTTTGGAATGGAATTTCTCTTTGTATCTCTTGCTGTTGCATTTTGTTAGTGATATATAAAAATGCCGAGGATTTATGTGGATTTATTTTGTATCCTGCCACTTTGCTGAAATTTTGAATTATTTCTAGTAGCTTTTTAGCAGAGTCTTTGGGGTTCTCTAAGTATACCATCATGTCATCTGCAAAAAGTGATAGTTTGATTTCCTCATTTCCTACTCTAATTCCTTGAATCTCTTTCTCGGCTCTTATTGCCGAGGCTAGCGTTTCTAGTACTATATTGAATAGTAATGGTGATAGTGGGCAACCTTGTTTCACTCCTGATCTTACAGGGAAAGGTTGCAGTTTATTTCTATTGCATATTATGCTTACTGACGGTCTTAAATATATACTCCTGATTATTCTAAGGAATAATCCATTTATTCCTATACTCTCAAGAGTTTTTAGTAGGAATGGATGTTGGATTTTGTCAAATGCTTTTTCTGCATCTATTGAGATGATCATATGGTTCTTATTAATTTGATTATTAATATGGTCAATTATATTAATAGTTTTCCTAATATTAAACCAGCCCTGCATTCCTGGAATAAATCCTACTTGATCATAGTGTATTATCTTGGAGATGATTTTCTGAAGTCTTTTTGCTAATATCTTATTTAAGATTTTAGCATCAATATTCATTAAGGAGATTGGTCTATAATTTTCTTTCTCAGTTTTCGATCTACCAGGTTTAGGTATCAGTACCATGTCTGTGTCATAAAAGGAGTTTGGTAGGACTCCTTCATCCCCTATTTTTTCAAATAATTTATATAATATTGGGGCTAATTGTTCTTTAAATGTTTGGTAGAATTCACATGTGAATCCATCTGGCCCTGGGGATTTTTTCCTGGGGAGTTGATTAATAGCTTGTTCTATTTCTTTTTCTGAAATGGGACTATTTAAGCAATTTATCTCCTCCTCTGTTAATCTAGGGAGCCTATATTTTTGGAGAAAGTCATCCATTTCACTTAAGTTATCAAATTTATTGGCATAAAGTTGGGCAAAGTAACTCCTTATTATTTCTCTAATTTCCTCTTCATTGGTGGAAAGATCCCCCTTTTCATTTGTAAGACTATCAATTTGATTTTCCTCTTTCTTTTTTTTGATCAAATTTACCAAAGGTTTATCTATTTTATTGGCTTTTTCATAAAACCAACTTTTGGTTTTATTTATTAATTCAATAGTTTTTTTACTTTCAATTTTATTGATTTCTCCTTTTAATTTTTGTATTTCGAGTTTAATTTTTGGTTGGGGGTTTATAATTTGGTCTTTTTCTAGCCTTTTAAGTTGTAAGCCCAATTCGTTAATCTTCTCTTTCTCAATTTTCTTCAAATAAGCCTCTAAAGATATAAAATTTCCCCTTATTACTGCTTTAGCTGCATCCCAAAGATTTTGATATGATGTCTCATCATTATCATTATCTTGGGTGAAATTGTTAATTGTTTCTATAATTTGCTCTTTCACCCAGTCATTCTTTAAGATGAGATTATTCAGTTTCCAATTACTTTTTGGTCTATTTACCCCTAACTTTTTACTGAATGTAGCTTTTATTGCATTGTGATCTGAGAAGAAGGCATTTATTATTTCTGCCTTCCTACATTTAATTTTGAGATCTTTATGTCCTAATATATGGTCAATTTTTGTATAGGATCCATGAACTGCTGAGAAGAAAGTATATTCCTTCCTATTGCCATTCAGTTTTCTCCAAAGGTCTATCATACCTAGTTTTTCTAATGTTCTATTTACTTTTTTAATTTCTTTCTTGTTTGTTTTGTGGTTTGATTTGTCTAAATCTGAGAGTGCAAGGTTGAGATCTCCCACTATTATAGTTTTACTGTCTATTTCTTCTTGCAGTTCTCTTAACTTTTCCTTTAGAAAGTTAGATGCTATACCACTTGGTGCATATATGTTTAGTATTGATATGGCTTCATTATTTATGCTACCTTTCAGCAGGATATAGTTTCCTTCCTTATCTTTTTTAACGAGATCTACTTCTGCTTTTGCTTGATCTGAGATAAGGATAGCTACCCCTGCTTTTTTGGCTTTACCTGAAGCATAATAAGCTCTGTTCCAACCTTTTACCTTTACTCTGTATGTATCTCCCTGCTTTAAGTGTGTTTCCTGTAGACAACATATTGTAGGGTTCTGCTTTTTGATCCAATCTGCTATCCGTCTCCGTTTGATGGGATCGTTCATCCCATTTACATTTACAGTTAAAATTACTAATTCTGTATTTCCTGCCATCGTATTATCCCCAGATTATACTTTTTTCCCTTGACCCCCCTGATCCCCCTCCCCGATATTTAATTTACAGACCCCCCTTGTGACGCGCAACCCTCCCTCTTTTTTTTTTTTTTTTTTTTTTAGGATCCCTCCCCCCTCCCTCCAAGTCCCTTCACTTATTCTCCTTTTCCTTTCCCCTTTTCCTCTCCCCCCTTTTAATGAGGTGAGAGAAAATTCTCTGAAAAACAAATATATTAATTATTTACTCTTTGAGCCTCTTCTGATGAGAGTAAGATTCACACAATGATTCTCCCCCTCACTAAGTTCCCTCAGATATGGTGTATTTTCTATGTCTCTTCCTGGGATGTAGTTTCCCTCTTTTTATCACTCCTTCCCCTTTTTCTGAACCGACCTCCTTCCCTTTACCACACCCCCCTTTTTTTCTTTTATATCAGTAAAATCAAATTATCCTTGAGTATTTTTTATATACCCACAACAAAGTTACAGTTCTCAAGGGTTCTGTGTACCTTTTTCTGTTTCTCTTCAGTCTTGTGGATGTAGATCAAATTTTTTGTTTAAGTCTGTGGTTTTTTTCTTAGAAACATATAGAATTCCTCTGTTTCATTGAATGACCATCTTCTTCCATGGAAAAAGATGCTAAACTTAGCTGGGTAGTTCATTCTTGGTTGCAGTCCTTGATCTTTTGCCTTTCGGAATATCAGGTTCCAGGCCCTTCTATCTTTTAATGTGGAGGCAGCCAGATCTTGGGTGACCCTTATTGTGGCACCTTGGTATTTAAATTGTTTTTTTCTAGCTGCTTGCAGGATTTTCTCCTTTGTGTGGTAATTCTGCAGCTTAGCCACAATATTCCGTGGTGTTCTTTTTTTAGGGTCTATTTCAGAAGGAGTTCGATGAATTCTTTCCACATCTACTTTCCCTTCTGTTTCTATTATCTCTGGACAGTTCTCTTTGATAATTTCCTGTAAAATAGAATCTAGGCTCTTTTTTTGGTCATAGTTTTCTGGAAGTCCAATAATCTGCAGATTATCTCTCCTAGATCTATTTTCCAGGTCTATAGATTTTCCCAGTAAGTATTTGACGTTGTTCTCCAGCTTCTCATTTTTTTTGTTTTGTTTGACTGATTCTTGGGTTCTCTGTGAATCATTCATTTCTGTTTGTTCCATCCTGACTTTTAAGGAGTTATTTTCTTCTTTCACAGTTTTTAGTTCTTTTTGTAAATGCCCAATTTCGTTTTTAAATGAATTATTTTGCTCTATTGAGTTTTTTTCCATTTCCCTAATTTTTTTTTTTTGAGAATTATTTTCTTTTTCCAATTCAGAAATTCTATTTTCTTGAGACTTTTTTATCTTTTCCAATTCAGAAATCCTACTTTCCTGTGTTTTTTTAACCTTTTCTAATTCACTAATTTTGTTTCCCTGCATCTCCTGTGAATTCTTTATTTTTTCCAACTCCAATTTCAGGACATTATTATTCTCTATCATAACTTCCCTTTCTTTTCCCCATTTTTCTTCGATCTCCCTCAATTTCTTAAGAGCTTCTTCTAGGAGAGAGTTATGTGATGGGGGGCAGGAATCGTTCCCCTTTAGGTTGTTATCTGATTCTCTGCTGTCAACTTCCTCGGGGTTGGACACCCGCTCTTTCTCTGTATAGAAGGAATCTATGGTTTTTCTAGCTTTTTTGTTCATACTTAAAAAAAATCTTTTGGGGTCTGTCTCTGGGGTAGGAAATTATTTACTTCTTTACCAGCTTCCTCCCAGACGGGATGGATGCAGCGGCTCCTGAGCCTGACCTAAGAGAGAGCTCTGGGAGAGAGTTCCCCACCCTCTCCCTGGGAGTGCCTCAGAGGTGATTAGCACTGCTGTGCTTCGAGGGCGTAGAATAGTGAAGACTGCAGGAAGCCCAGCCTATGTGTCCGGGTGGGGAGTGGGTGTCTGCAGCAGGTGACGTAAGAAGCCCCTGCGCTCAAACTGGAAGTGTCTGCCAGAAACCGAGGTCCCTAGTTCAAAGGTTCCGCTTCTCTGGGACTTCCTGGAGCTGAGTTCCACTCCCTCCAGCTAAGCTAGGCAGTGTGTGTTGCCTTGGGCCGTATCCACCCACTTGTCAGTCTCTTAACTATTCTCAGGAGGTAGCTGAGGCCACACCCCCTGGTGCCGAGTCACCCCCAGGGTCCGGGGAAAATTTAATCTGAGTTTTAAAATATTTTGGCTTTCTCTTCTGAACTGCTAAATAATTAGCAGAGAAGAGCTAACAGCCTGTGCCAGATTCCTTTACCTCAGTGGCTTCTCTGATCCCAGAGCCCCTCCCAGCGCAATGGGCGCAGTGTGCCCCTACCCCACCGTCTGTGCTGGTCTTTCTTATTCCTCCCCTGAGAACTGACCTTTCCTGTTGAAACTCCAGATTCTCTTCAGCTGGTAAGTCGTGCTTCCAGTCCTTGTGGTATCTATCAGTCCTGAGCTAATTTTGAGACTTAATTTATCTAATTGGTTGTGAGGGAGTGAGGACGTTCACTGAGTCGTGTGTTTCCTCTCCGCCATCTTGGCTCCGCCCCTCCAGCAGCTTTTTAATAATATTTTGTTATGAAATTTTGAACACAAAGGAAAAAAATAGGCCTAACTTGACTGCATCATTTTTATGTATTCTAACTCATTCTATGAATTGTATCTGTGATTACATTTTTTTTTGTACCTCTTAGGAAAATGTTGATCTGGAAGTCAATTGCCACCTAGACTGTAATGATTATCATAATAGCTGCCATTTTTCAAATGCTTCTAAATTGGCAAAATACTTCATATGTAACATCTAAGCTGGTCTTTCACATTTACTCTGTGAAAAATGTACTCTAGTTATGATTCCCATTTTGTAGATGAGAAGTTATGTGATTTATCTGCATTTGACCACTTTGGAAGTGTCAGAATATTTAATATAGGCTTTTTCTGAATCTATAACTAGTAGTCTTCCTTTCAAATATAATACAGAATTTGTGTTTAATCCCAAAAATAATATAGATAATAAGTCTATATAAATAATTAATAAATTTATGCTTTATTATTATTAATAAAATTTTAAATACAGATAAAATAAAATTATATTTGAATTAGTATTGTGATATATATTTAAAATCTTTGTACTATATATGTATGTGTGTGTATAAAAACGTTTTCAGATGAAATTTGAACAGTTTAAGATAGAAAATGGTATAAAGATAAAGATAAGACACTTTGTAAGGAATGTAGGGTGATGAATAATTTAATTATGGGGCAGATGAATAACTTTTATTTATTGACAACTTATGCAACTATAAATACACCTAGTTTTAAAAGTACAGAATATGGTGGAGGACCATTCTGAGAACTTAACTGTTAAAGATCGAGAGAGAGAAAGAGAGAGAGAGAGAGAGAGAGAGAGAGAGAGAGAGAGAGAGAGAGAGAGAGAGAGAGAGAGAGGGGAAGGGAGGAAGTGAGACAGAAAGGGAAAGAGAGAGAGAGGGAGGGAGCAGAGGGAGAAAAGAAAGAAGGGATGGAAACAGATAGGAGACAGAGACAGAGGAGGAGAGAGAGAACTAATTATCATGGAGGTATATAAAGAAACAGGTAGCAGGAACAGACAGCTGATAAGAAGGCTTTGGTTGCTAGTTTCTAATTGAAATGAAGAATGACTTCAGTTGTTCTGTTGCTGAATTTTGTGGGCTTCTTAATTTACAAGGTACGTGGAAATATCTTAATTATATCTTTTAAACAGGGCAGAGTTACAATCATAAGGAAAACCAATTAACCTAGATATATTCTGTAGGGAAGAGAATTAGACCTGATATTTCATTGCTAATGGAAACTCTAGGGTGAAGATATTCTCTTTATCAATGCAGGGTGGTACCTTCATGTGTAAAAGAGTTGTTAACTTTGCCTTAGTTGCTGCCAGTAAGTATCAGAAACAGACCTTAATTTAGGTTTTCCTGGTTCAGAGACTGATTCTTCAACTTCTGGGATATACTGATTGTCTGGGTAAAATTGTGTAACTACTGGAAACATTGAGTCTGTTTCATTGTTTCTTTATAAGACCATGATTATATTTTGTTTCTGATTCAGGAAATTCCAGGAAGAAGCTTATGTGTACAGTGTGCAGTAAGAAGTGTTCTTCATCTTCAACTCTTCAGGAACACCGTAAGGTTTGTAAAACAGGACATGAGATTCCTCAGGTTTTGATTTCACTATGGTATACTGTGAAACTTGTGGGCATTCAAAGCTTATACTCTATATGCTAAAAAATAACCAGAAAAAAAACCCAACCCTTTCTTTATTAAAAATCAAGTCCTAGTATAGGAATGATAACTTTGGAAAGAAAATTGCCATCTTAGAATGTTTTCAAGTTGTGTGTTGGTGTTCAAGTCAGTTAAAAACATAAATAAAATTTCATATTGATAAGTTTTCTGTAGCTGACTCATCATTTGTGATCAAATTATCTTAGTCAACCACCTGAAGATGATTGAAAACACTTCAGAAGACATTGAGTCCAACTTTCTAAAGACATAAGTAACCATAAGTAACAGAAATAGCATTTGAACTCAAGATTCTCTGACTATCCAAATTCAATTCTCTCTTTTTTATGCATTATTTTTAATTGATCAAATATTCATTTCCCCCTCCCCTCCCATCAACTGGGGAGAAAGAAAAACAAATCTCTTGTAGCAAAATGCATAGTCAAGCAAAATAAATTTCCATGTTTGCCATGACTATAAATGTGTGGCTTGTTTTGCACAGTTTATCTTTACCTTTCTCTCAGGAGGTAGCTAGCATTCTTCATCACTGGTCCTCCTAAAATTTGATTGATCATTTTATTCATCAGTATTCTTGCATCTTTCAAAATTACTCACTTCTCTAAGTTGCAGATCAGTGAATGAATGGCATTGATAGAGGGAGTTCTGAATGCCAATACAATCATAGTTCTAGCCCTTGTCTATGACTTAGTAGGAAAATCATATGCCATTGAGATTTGTAGCATTTATGAATTATCTAGGAACACACAATGTCAGGGCCAGGATTTGAGCCTGGGTCTCCTTGTTTCAAGTATAGCACTCTATCTAAGACTCCCAAATGACTCTTTTTCTACAGAAAATATGATGCAGAAAAGGAAAGCTTTAGTAATACATACAAAACTTATCTTACTGATTTTTTCATTTAAAAATATGCCTTGAAAATGAGTTCATATGCTTATTTAGTACAGAAATATCAGCAGATGATGTCATTAGAGCTTAGTTTTATCAATCCCACAGGAAGGGCTCATAAAATTAACTTTCTATCAATCCCAAAATCCAAAGGAGATCTAATTTCCTAAATTGATACCCTGTTTATCAGATTATCTAAGCAAAGGCCTTTTATTTACCCTAATAACTTAATACTAGGGAGGATATGGATGGCATCAGGAAAAATAAGCCAAGTCCAAAGAAGTTTATTTATTTTACTTTTGTTGTGATTTGTTAAGGACTAAGCTTCCCTAGTTTTTGGTGATGGCTTCAAATTCATTGATCCATTTTAACACTTCCCCCACCTTCTACTTCATGTCAAACCCTGAAAGATTCTAACAAGTTAAAAAGGATTATAGTATAAATGATGATCCAGACATAGAATTAGGAAACTGAGGCTTATGGAAATTAAAATCATATTAAGTGTGCAAGATCACAGGGAGTAAATAAATGGTACAGCTGGATTCAAATGCAGGTCCCATTGTGACAAGTCAGCATTTGCATTTCAATTGTACTTTCCATTGGGTCATCCTGCTAACTTAGCAGAGTTTGGACCTATCACCAGTAATGATCATAACAATTCATGGAGACAACTGGGTAAAGTGTCAAAGCATTGCGTCCTGCCTCAGTAGAGATGTTATTTACCAATGAACCTGGGAAACTTTTTTAAATATTAGAAGATTAGTAACTCAAGATGACATGCCTCATACATCTTTGGAAGATGTCCTTTTCTCTTATTCTGCCAATCTTTCTAAGCATTCCTCAGGGTTTCAAGGGTACAGTTTCAGCAAGTTGTGTCCCTTTCTTCAAGAATAATGTATCAGAAGATACATGCTTCTAGCTGTACAGATATTAGACACCATCCACAGAACTATCTTGGGGCCAGGCTAGGTAAAATCTAGAGGGATAGATAGAGTCAAAATTACTTGAATTTAAATTCTGTGCCCCTAGATAATCACTTAACCACTTTCATCCATTTGTTCCATATCTTTAAAATGAAAATAATAATAGCAGCTGTTTTACAAGGTTCTTATAAAGATCAAATCAAATGAAGTAAAAACTATAAAATAATATTCTGTAAGCATTAAAGCAATATATAAAGTTCAGCAATGATTTCTTATTACTATAACTATCATTTTGTCTACTTGTTATGACATTTTCATTGGCCTGTAGGGAAAGGACCAATGATTACTGAAAATATTTTTGCGAATTACACTTAATTTATAATATATGCCCAACATGTTTAACATAATGTTTGTTAATTTTGAAGTAAATTCAATAAATTAATAGTTAGCATGTATTTATCAAATAATAGGTACAAGTACCTTCCCAGGCACTGGGTTTGCAAAGAGAAAAATGAAATAGCCCTACCCCTCCAGTATTTCCTATCCTGTGAAAGTACATAATATATGTTTACATTGTACATGGATCAGTAGTCTTTTTATGCCTATTTCACAGGGTAGTTAAGAAGAAAGTTCTTTGCAAACCTTAAAGCATTACACAAATATATTATTTTAATTATCCTCCCTTCTTGAAAAAAAAGGACAATTAAATATTATAGATAAAAAATGTAATATATGTAATTACTATAAACTAAACTCCTAAATTAAAATTACAAACTAAGGTTCATAATAGTTGTATATGTTAAAGCTTAATTTTAATTCATTACAAATATAAAAATATAATAAATAATTACATTGATATAAAGCAAAACAAAATGTAAGTTATAAAATAAAATATAAAAATTTCATAAATGTAATTAATTATAACTAATTATAGAACTAAAATTATGTTGTAATCTTCTAACTTGCTTTTAGTTGAAACTCAGAAAAAGTGAAAATAAAATCTGTGAGGTGAATAATATTTGATCTCCAAGATAGATAGGAAGATTTTTAAAAAAATCTAATTTTGATGTTGCATTTCTGAATTAATATAGCTTCAAAAGAAACTCTTTGAAGCTCTTTGGGTCAAAAAGGCCATAGATATTGGGTAGAAGCTGAAGTTTATTACCAAATTTAGATGTAGAAGAAAAATACAGACTTTTGGGAACAATATTAGGAATAGCAGGGGACAGAACCTTCTGAGTAATGCTAAGGATAGCAAAAAGGTCTCATATATATGTTAATAATATTAATAAAAATAGAGTCAATGGATTGCTGCTTTTGGGTAGATAATGTAAGTTATAGACAATAGAAAGTGAAATCTAGCTAGTGCTATTCTTTTTTCTAATTCATCATCTTATGATTGGAAAGAGTAGATGTGTTTGAAAGAATATAATCTGGTAGATAAAAAAATGATAAGAAGGCAAGATGATTGTCTGATGATTTAACTGGGTTCAGGTTTCTTGGCTTGGATAAATTTCATACCAAAGCAGTGAAGAAATTTGCAGATGTGATCACTGAACCTCCATCACAAATTTTAAAGAATAGTGAACAATGGGTCAGATTCCTGAAGAATGAATGCAGGAGAAGGTTGCCTCATTTTTTTTTTAAACTGGAAGAAAATTTTTGCAAATGGGACATGATTGAACTTTATAATATAAGCACTTTATCAACACTTTTAAAGGGAAATAGCTGTTAGTTGGAACCAGCCATGAGGTCACCCAAATAAGTCATTACTTACTAATCATGTTTCCTTTTTTCATAGTGTAATAGACTGGGCAGGGGAATCAATGCATACAATGTTGGACCTTGTGAACATCTGGGGAAAAAACCTCTTACAGAAATGCAAAATGATCTCATAAACAAATAGAGAAATGCAGAAATAGTCAACACATTCTTTATGCATCACAAAGCAGGAAAAAAATTACAATCAATGAAGAAGAGCTTTTGAAGGTTGATTTCAAACTAACTGCAATTAATGTAATATTTAAAAGTTGTGTCAAGGAATGAATAATAAAAACAATATATTTAATTTCACTAAAAATGACAACAATGGGAAATATGATTAAATTTTTGAAATGGAGATTGTATATATATATATATATTTTTAAAAAGGTAGAAAGAAGAAATTGTTGGATTTGGGCACAAAAATATTTAAAAAGCAATAAACAAAAAAAGTAAATAAATGAAAGAAAAAAATAACAAAAATATTGAATTGAAACTAAAAGAAAGACAAGTTTAGAGGGAAGAAACACAACTAATAAAATAAATTAACTATCAGCTAATTAGAGGAAAAGCATAATTGTCAACATTGAAAAGAAAAAAGAAAAATCCACCACAAATGAAAAAATTGAAAAAAAAGAAATTATTTTGCCTAATTATATATCAACAAAATGGATTGATTTCATAAAATGGATGAATATTTTAAAAACAAAAAATGATACATAGATCAACAAAGGAAGACAGAGTTTTTAAGCACCAAAATCAGAAAAAGAAAATGAATAGATGATAATATATCTCCGAAAGAATTCACACTATTCTAGTGTGTATATAAATGAATCTTGTCAAATAGTCAAAATACAGTTAACTCCAATATTATTTAAATTGTTAGGAAAATTTGAGAAAACAGAATCCATTAAACTCCTGGTATTGAAACTCCAGGTAGAGAATTAGCAGAGAAAGAAAAATATAAGCTAGTAACTCTAATATGAATATAAATATAAAAATATGAATAAAAATATAGCTGAAAGACTACGATAATGTTGAAAATATACACTGTGGATAGGTTACATTTATTCCATTAACAAAAAAATTTTAATGTTAGGAAAACTTTAAATATTATAGTTCACATTAATAAAAATTAGTACCACATGATTCTACTTTATCAATTAACTTTAATCTTAAATAAATTACAGGGTCATGAAGAATCAGATATGACTTAAAAAACAACTGAACAAAAACAGAATGACAGAGAAATCAGTCTTCAAGAGCAGTTAAGGTGGAATTGGATCACTTGAGCATGTATGAGGTTTTTCCTTGACAAGAAAAGGGAATACTCTTGGGCTTTTTGATGTCTGCTATTGATTCAGATAAATGATTAATTCTACGTAGATTCAAATTCATATAAAATGGATAGGAACTCCAAGGATTTGTTTGCAGGATGCCTGAATAATAGCAGTATAATTAGAAATGTTTGATATTAAGCCTTAGCCTCAGATTTCACCAAACATCTATTAGTTGTAAACAATGTACCATAGTTACTGAACCTTCAATTTTGTCTGCTGCTGTGGCATTCTAGGACAAGTTTATACATTTCCTTGATTTAATAGAGAAAGAATTTGAAAATTTGAATGAGTAAAATTAAATATAAAAACCCTACGTGATTGTATTACTGTTTTTAATAACAGAAATATGGGACAAAATACAAAATCATTTCATGTTAAAAACATTCAAAAGTTTAGGAAGAAATGGAGCATTCCTCAATATAATATTCAGCACCAATCTAAATTAGGACATTAATATTATTTGTAACAGTATTAAATGTCTTTCAAAGGGCAGTTGGGTGGTACCACAGAGAACAGAGCATCAAGAAATGGTTGAGGAAGAACTGAGTTCAAACATGGCCTCAAACATTTATTAGATTTAGACCCTCAGCAACTCATTTAACCCAGATTGCCTGAGTTTCCTTATCTTTAAAATGAGTTAGAGAAGGGAAGGGGAAATTCATTCAGAGAAGGGGTAAGACAATGATGTCCATTATCATGAATTATTTGATATAATTTTAGAAATACCAAGTGTACCAATAGCAGAAGCATAAAGAGAGATAAGTTGTATTCAAAATAACTACACAATGGGTAAACTATCTGAGGTCCAAATACCAGGACATCCATAGAAATTATATTAATTTAACTATAAAGTAATCATCACAAATAAAAGCAAAACTAAATAATTAGAGATTTATTAGTTTTGTATATTATATTATGAAGACAGAACTTCATTGCACTGTTAGCTCAGATATTTTATATAAGCTGACTTTGATATATCTCCATCAGGAGCTTTTTTTCAATCACATAGTTAAATGCACATAAACACTTCATTTTGTAGGTCCATGAGATCTTTGAATGTCAAGAATGCAACAAGAAATTTGTTACGCCAAATCAGCTGAAGCGTCACATGATTACCCATTCAGGTAAGTTATATCCTTTTTCTGTTTATATTCAAACTAAGACACATTTTCTTTCCTTTCAGAAGCTTTAATGAAAATCCCAATGCCTTAAATACTATTTTTTAAACCTAGGTCACTCTATCTTGCTGGGTTTAGCAATGTAACACCTACTTATGGATTCAATTTTACTATTGATCCATATGGGGATTTCCACCTCTTTCATTTCTGACCTGGGCTGGTTTGCCTTTTCTTATACAATGCTCTACATATGGAAAGCTCATCATACTAATGCTGACATAAAGTCTACTTAGTGTTATTGCAGCAGCTACCACTTCCCAAGTTCAAATGTGTCCCTAGACTCAGTCTTCTTAGAAGCAGTGATTATTTTGGGGCATCACCACATGCAGCTCTGTATGTGTGACAAACACACACACACACACACACACACACACACACACACACACACACACACATCTTTTTTTTTTTTTTTTTTAATAAGAACCTTCTAATTAGGCTTGGCTTTGGAATAATTTTGAATTCAATTATTTAAATTACTTTGCCATTTATATTTTTTTCTCCTTTGAAAGTTTAGACATCAAAACTTTGATGTTAGTTTTCTTGAAGAATTTATTTTGGTGATAAAGACTATAAACTAAAGTCATTGCTGGAAGGCAGTGACTATTTTAAAAACTAATAAAAATAATTGTTTTAATTGAATGTGAAATTGTTTAAACTTGTATCTGTTTTTACATTTGCTATCTTAAAGTCATTCCTTTGAAGTGAAACTCTTTTGGTTTAAACTAATTAATCAGAATGTGGTTAAAGAGATGGATTTGCACAAGACTGTGCCCCTTTTTGGTCATGTGCCATTATAAATATTTTATATAATCATAATAGTGCAAATTTCAGTTGCATTTTTAGGTTTGAAAAGTGCTTTACATGACTTATTTGTTTCTCACAACATACCTGTGAGGTAAGTGCTACTTGTCCCCATTTTGCAGACAACTTGGCTGAGACTGAGAGCAATTTATTGACCAGTTCAGTATCACACATCTGATAAGTATATGAGTACAGATTACAATCCCGGACTTTCTGACTCCAGTTCTAATGATCTACCTACTACTTTGGAGAGCTCATCATTGTAGTGCTGACACCAAGTCTATTTAGTACTACTATAACAGCTCTCAACTCCTAAGCTCAAGTGATCTACTATACTATACTGCTTCTGATAATGTTAATGTGATCTCAGGCTTCACCAAGAGAGACCTAGTGACTCAACACATAAGGAGATAGTTCTGCTACATGTCAACTTTACTCTGCTATATTTATATAGTGCTTACTATGTGCCAGGAACTGGGCTAAGTACTTTACTGTCATTATCTTACTTGATCCTAAGATAATCTTATCCCCATTTTACAGATGAGGAAATTTTGTAAAACAGAGATTAAAAGATTTATCCAGGATCACAATAAGTATCTAATCTCATCTTCCTGATTTTAGGCCTGCTGTTCTATCCCTCTGTATTACCTACCTTTCCTAGGTTCATTTTTCAGCATTGTATTTATCACTGGCATTGACAAATTAGAAAGTCCAGAGGAGGAGCCAAGATGGAGACCAGCCATGAGACCTGACTGTATAAGCATAAGCTAGAAAAGTTAATGAGGTCCAGTGTAGAGAAGGGGAAGCTTACAGGGAACTTGAGAAGTAATATCAAGAATTTGTAGTATTGCCATGGGGAGAAGGCAATAAACTATCAAGCTTCAGAAGGCAGAGCAGTGAGCAAGGGGTGGAAGCTGTAGAGAGAGGGAGATTTAAATTATGCAATAGGGGGGAAAAGCACTCAATTTAGAATCAGAAGCTCTCTGGATATCTTTTCTTTCCTACACTTATTAGCTCTGTGACCCAGTATAAAAGATTTAACTTTTCTGAACTTCGGGTTAATGCCTGCAGTATTCAGGGAGTTGTTTAGAAAATCAAATGAGCTAATGGATGCAGTATATTTTGTAAACCTTAATTCTCTATAGAAATGTCAGCTGTTATTATCAAGGAATAAATTCCTAATGATGAAAATTTTCAGTGTGGAATGGGACATCTTAAAAGGAAATGGGTTATTATTCATGGAAGGTTTTCAGACAAAAGTGAATGATCATTTTTTGATGAAATTCCATTAATATATAAAACTTCCTGAAGAAAGCAACAGCTTTTCTTGTATTTTTTTGCATCCCTGACACATAGTGTTCATTTCATTTTTGTCTATCTCTTTTGACCCTATTTGAGGTTTTCTTTGGAAAGATAGTAAAATTGTTTGCCATTTGCTTCTCAAGCTCATTTTACAAGTGAGGAACTGAGGCAAAGTTAAGTGACTTGCCTAGGGTAACACGGCTAGTAAGAATCTTTAGTCAGATTTGACCTCAGGAAGATGAGTCTTCCTGACTCCAGATCTGGCACTCTATCCATTATGGTGCCACTTAGCTGCCTTGACACATACTAGGCTCATTGAATGAGTGGTCTCAGTGGCATTTATTGTAGTGTGATGGAGAGAATGCCAGTGGGCTTGTAGTCAGGAATATATGAGTTCAAATCTTCACTTAGATACTTACTAGTTATTTGATATTGGGCAAATTTCTTTGGGTCTCAGTTTATTTGTTTGTTTTTTAATCTGTAAAAGGAGGAAATTCAACTTTGCTGTAAAAGTCCCTTCCAGTCCTACATCTAAAGTTCTAAGAATGTTGAGTGAATGCTGGATTAGTTGCCCTTAAAGTCTCTGCCAACCCAGAGATTATCAGATTCTATAATTAGATAAGCTTATTTACAATAAATGTAGCTGAGGGAAGTCCTACTTTTTTTGTTTCATCCTATACTTCTGTTTAAACTAGAGATTAAAATTTTCCCCTGCTTTTCTGCAGAAAAACGTCCCTACAACTGTGAGGTTTGTAATAAGTCCTTCAAACGAATCGATCAGGTGGCCGCACACAAAATCATACACAGTGAAGATAAACCTTACAAATGCAACCTTTGTGGCAAGGGATTTACTCACAGAAATGTTTACAAGAACCACAAAAAGGTAAAAACTCCACCATTTTTGCCAGTCTCTCCTTCTGAGATTAGCTGCATTTCCTTTCAAACACTACTTTGTATATATGTATGAATGTGTATACAAATATGTGTGTATGTGTTAGCAGGCTGTGTAAAACTAGGGATGGTGATATTAGAGAAAACCTTCCTGACATTCTTTGTCCAAAGGCATTTAGTAACTTTGTACAAATCCCCAATGGTTACACTGAGCTTATGGACTTTTGCAAATATTCTCCACTGTCCATACATCTTTATTCATCTCTTTTTGTGTCATTAGGCTACATAAGTCTCACATGTTCTAAATAGCGTGGTGATTCAAAATCATTGTCACTGTGGTGAGCGAATATCTTCCTTTTACTTTGACAGTTATGGCTAGTTCGTCAAAATTGGAAAGACGTTGAGCACAAGCCCAATGACAGAATATTTCCTGTCATCCTATGATCAGTCTCACCAGCCTTGGACATTAGAAGATGAATTCTTTGGCCATGTGAGCCCATACACAAGCCACTTCTGTTCTCAAAACCAGTTTCTGAATGTGATAGGGGTATTAGAGAAGATGACCTCTAAGATCCCACAAAGTTCTGGGATCCTATAAAAGAATATTTTAAAATAAATATATTTTGGACATTGTTCTCTGTGATACCAAGATATTGAAAAGTCAACTCTGAGAAATGTTGTATTGGGCAGTGGAAATTGAACTATTGAAATCTTTCTTAATTTTAATGTTAAATCCACAGTTTACCAATAAATCCTGTCTATTCATGGAAGGCAGATTACCTAACAAGAGTTATCAGTTATCTTTTTTGTTTTGTTTTGTTTTGTTTTTGTTATGAAATTGGTTATATGTGAATTGGGAGACTGATATAGGTTTCTTGCACCACCTCTCATGCTTTTGGGCATAAATCATGGAAAAGTAATAACTCAGAATTGGTAGAAACAATGATACTTATTATTTCTGAAGCAGAAAGCCAACAGCCTATCTCTGATCAATTAACAACCACAATTGTGCCACCCATTGTACAATAATCTTAGCAACTGTTTAGTTACTTACAAAGTAGTCATGATCATAGGGAAGTTCCTGGACTCTTCCCTATAATGTAGTTCCTTTTTGTTTGTTTGTTTTTGTTTGTTTGTTTATTTGTTTGTTTTGTTTTGTTTTCTTCTGTAAGCAAAGCATGCTTTTCTTATATCTTAGTCTAAATGTAGCTAGCAGTGAAATGGAATAATCTCACTGAGTGATCAAAGATATATATGGCACAGTTGGATAGTGGTATAAAGGTTCCATAGCTATTTGTCAAAACAGGGGATAAAATGCTAGACCTAGAGCCAGGAAGAACAGAATTCAAATCATGCCTCAGATACTCATTAGCTGTATAACTTCGGGCAAGTCACTTAATCCGTCTGCTTCAATTTCCTCAAGTGTTAGGTAGAGAAAACATTTGCTTCTACCAACCAAGGTTTAGGGGAGAATAAAATGAGATAACATAGAGAATATCTCACAAACCCAAATCATTATATAAATACATAATGTTACTATTGTTGCTGTTATTTTATTATTTATCCACTCATGGTCATGTTGGGGTCATGATATTTATTGGCTAAGATAATAACATGGCAGATGGATAGAATTCTGGAGTCAAGAGAGACCTGGTCTCAAATCCTTGTCTAGAACTTGCCAAGTGGGTGACCCTGGACAAGTGATGTGATGATTCAGAAGCCTCATTTTCCTACTTTTAAAATGGAGATGATCCTACTTCCATCACTTCATAAGGTTGGACTGAAGCTTTTTGTCAAGATCTTCTAAAATCTAAGCTTTAAAGCACTAAATCAATGTCAATTATTATTAGTTATTCCCTCATTTATCATCATTGTCTTTTCATCACTACTATTTATGATATTGAGAGTCCAATTTCTGAAGTTGAAGTTCCCTAGTAGAAATTGTTTTTGGTTCCCATGCAATGTAGAATTTTCAGATGGGAGCAATTTGAAAGGAATGATTCTTCTAAAACTAAAATTTATTCCTATGATGATAGAGTCAATGTATGATTGCAGCCAGTAAACATTTCTTTTACTTAATATCATCCTGAATTAGTAGCATTTGATACCATTGCTGAAATAACATAAATCAAAACCATTTCTTGCATTGAGTTCCTTTCTCACACCCTTCTTTTCATCATAAATGTGTGTGTGTGTGTGTGTGTGTATTCATTTGCTTGTTCATTATCTTTGTGTTGAGATATGATAGTATCCAGGATTGTGCTAAGGCCAATTCTTACAGGCTTATGAGATCCAGTTGTAAAAATTTCATTGTGAACATTTATACTTCAGACATCCACAAATGCTATAAATGAGGCCTTGATTTGTTGTTTTGCTGATTGTTTAGATTTAAATGTTAGAGAACATATTAAAAAGCATAAACTTAAACATGGCTCATATATACTTTAATTTTTTTTTCAGAGAATTGGTTGTTAAACTAAGTAAGTCATATACCACTGTTAATGTCTCACTTAGCTGGTATAACTTCCTAATTTCTACTACCCAGAAAGAGTGATGGTTTTTAAATCAGATAATCTGAGTTCAAATCTTGCCTTAGGAACTTTTTATTTTTCTGACTTTATTCAAATCATTTTCTCTTTTTGGTGGGCATGGGATGTTCAGGGAGCACTATCACTTGGGTTCAGAGCTGCTAAGCTTTAGGATATTCACTAGTTACTCAGCTTTCACTTGTGGCTCCAAGAAGCTGGAGCATATTCTATTGGCCACAACCCAATAGAATTGCCTTGGTAAATGGACTAGACCAAACCAAGGGTAACCACCAGACCGCAAACCTATCAGTAAGTTAGGGAGTTGTCTATCCCAAGCCTATGAAGACTTTGCCCTGGTGGTGAGAACAATTTGTTTCAGTGGCCATAAAGGTAGTTAAATCAGGTATTATGGAGCATTTAGAGCTTGATCACACATTGAAGATGAGGTCAGCTACTGCATCCTGGACTATTATCATTTGTCTTGATTTTTGTCTTGTCAGTAGATCCTGGAAAAGAGTGTGGGGCTGATGATTTTGCACAACTATGCCTCTTAAATCCAATTCATGTGTAAGTCAAGACATTATCCATGATGTCATTGGTCCTCTTCATAAATAAGGAATGAACAAGAACAACTATCCAGATGCACCCCAAACCACCACAGTTTTCCAAGTATATTTGAGTAATTCACTTAGAGACTCCTCATGGACAGAGCTTCTGAGAATTTTCAGCCAAGTGGTCTGATTTAGAAGGCTCCAAGACAAAAAAGTTATAAATCAGAGCTACTAAAAACAAATATGCTATTATAATAGCAAAAAAATAGTGCTGGGAATCCTGAGGACATTAGAGAAGACAGGAAAAAATTAAATTATGAAAGGAATCTTAAAACATACTATGGTCAGGGGTCATTTGATAAATCTATAGCTAGTTTTACCTACAGCAACAAGGTTGAGCCATATCCTTCCAGTTCAGGATAGCTTCAGTTTTCATAACTGTGAATCCCAAAGCATGGTCTTTCTTTCAGTGCTTAGCATAATCCCTGGTTCATGCTGATTGAAATGAATAAAAATTGATTAAAACACATTTTAGCACTTATAGAAGTTTCATTTCCTGAGAACAATTCTTAGAGCACACAAATGATTTATTCATGGATGATATCAAATAGATAAATGAGATTCTGGCATTTGGACCTTTTTGAGAATGACTTTGTGTGGTATAGAGATAAATTCTGAAGAGACATGAGCTATCTTCTAAAACCCATAATTTTTGAGCTAGAGAAAGTCTCAAGGGCTTTTATCATAAGTGTTTCATTTTATGGATGAATAAACTGAGGCCAAGAAAATGAAGTGAATTGCCCAGAGTCACATAGGTGTAGAATCACAATTCGAACTCAAACCAACTCCAGAGTTGGTATTCTTTTCTTCTCTTTCAGTATTCATTACCTGTGTTCTACAGTGTACCTCACTAAATCTAGATTCATAATGCAGATTTTGAATTATGAATCTAGGTTTAGTTAGGCCACTTAGAGGCAGTTATGTTATGAGTTATGCTGTGTTATAAATCTGGGTTACTTATTAATATTATTAACTTGTTAATTATGATTTATAAATAATTATGTTTTGTTTTTTGAAATAGTTTCTATTTGCTGTAATAATTTGAAATATAAAGTATAAAATATTAGGAAATGATGAACCAATGAAAACTGATGAATTTATTTTTTTCAGTATTTCTCTCATTGGATTTTGATAAGGTGAGCAATAAAGCCATGTGGTAAATGTGGAAAACATTTTATGAAAAATACACTTAAGTTAGATATTTTCAAATGCAAAAATCAGTACAGTATGGAACCATTGCCTTTCATGCCATATAATATGAATCTGTTTTATATTTAAAATTAGAAATGGGTTCTCTAAACATTGGACTGTTTGGCTTTAAGCAAACATCATTGTAAGAAAGAGATTGGCTACATTTCTACAAAGACTTAGTTGAGAATATTATATCTATAATGGTGGTGACATTTCAGAGTTTGGGTAGAAGGAAAAGCCTTTTTTTTTTCCGACTGAGCCAACATTAGTTAAATATTTGGAACCTGATCATCTGTAAAAATGAGATCATTCAGTTTTCCAACTGCCTAGAGAGCTATTTCCCATTCTGGGGTCAGTCTCTGTTGTTTAAAGAATGGCTTGAGTTCATAGACTTCATGTTTTCTCATCAATTTTAACCTTGTATTTATTTGCTTTTCAACCTGGGAATCCCAAAAAAAACAGAAACCACCTACTATCTCTGAACTCATCATGTTAAGTGGGGAGGCCAAGTCTCTCCCATGTGTCAACTTGTAGAAAGTTAGTGACTCAAAACCAGGATCTACAGGCCTGATACAATGCCTGGTACATTGTAGCAGTTGTTCAATGTTCATTGAAATTAATTGAATTTATTTGAACCTTTGTTGGAACTTATTGAATGATTTGGATCCCTCAAATGAGCCATTTCTTACCACTTAGAAGGCAAGGAGGATTCCTTTAGCATTGTCTTTTTGTTATTGAGGCAGTGACTTGCCCAGCTAGCAAATGTTAAGTATCTGAGGTCAAATTTGAACTCAGTTTCTCCTGACTTCAGGGCTGGTGCTCTATCTACTGTACCACTTAGCTAGCTGTTCCTTGTCTTTTGTTTTTAAGAGCTGTCTTCTTCCTTCATCAACCCTTTGACTCTGGAATTTATGGTTTCTTAAACTTCCCGAGTGAGTGATTTCTAGAAATGAGGATCTCCACTGGGAAAAAATGGGAACTGACTGGGTACTATTAATAAAGATGACACCATTTAAAAAATATTTAGAGAACTTTTTCCTTCAGGTACAAAAGTTAGGACTAGCTTTCTTAGCAGGCACTGAGATCTAGGAAATTAAAAAAAAATAATAATTACAACAACAAAAAATCTCTTGCATGTATTTTTTGTTTGTTTGTTTTTGGTGTCAAGAATTCTAGGCCCCATAGAATTGGGTGTCTTGTATTGACTTCAACTCAAAAATGTGAATTAAGCACCTATCCCAAGTCAGGCACTATTCTAGATAGTCTCGATATTGGGCATATAAAGGCAACAATGAAACACTCTGCTCTCTGCATGTTTAAATCCCTTTGAGAATTATCACATAACATAAATACATAGAAGAGAAAGAGAAGTATTGCACAAAGTGTAAGTATCAGAATTATTAAGTAATGTCTGTTTATAATAACAGTTAGATGGATCAAGAAAGATCTCTTTATGTACGAGTTATCAAATACATAACTAAAGTTATATGGTTCAAAGAAATAGGCAGTATGGTCTCTTGGGAAGAGAATGTCATGGAATAGTGAAAGAATTCTGAGTTTGGAATCAGACCCGCCTTGTAGTCCCTGCTTCCATAACCTTCTGGCTATATGATTCTGGATTTAACCTCTCCAAATCTCAGTTTTTTTCACTTGCAAAATGGACAAGGATAGAGATAAGGACTTGGCCTGTAATTTCATTTAGGAAACTCCCCTTTGAAGAACTTCTGCCAAGGCAGTTCAGTATCTTTTCTGAAATTAAAAAATTTTAAACTATCTAGAATGCTGAGAACTTGCCTAGGATCAACATAACCCAATTATGTCAAAGTTAGAACTGAACCATTTCTGAGACCACCTTTCCATCTCCTATTTTACACTGGATAATATAATATCAGCAGAAATAATGATGATGATGGTGAAAAACAAAATAGCTTATTTCACCAGGTTGTAATATGATTCAAAAAACAGAAGTCCTATGTAATTTATAATTATAAAGTACTCTGTAAATATACATTATGTTTTTCTTCTCCTAGAGTATGTGGACTCCATAAGTCCAGGAATATGCTGATAAAATTTTAACAGCAAACTTTTATATATGTATAATAAATATTTTGTAGATTCATATTTAATACATAAATATATGTATATATGTATAACATATAATGCAACTTATAATATTTATGTTACATATGCATGTACACTATAAATTATATTTACATATATGCACGTTTTAAAAAGTTTAATCCACATTATTGACATTTTCCCCCTTATCTAATTAAATCAAGATAACAATAAAACAGTAGATTAAACTTTGATTTTAACACATGGCAATTTCTGAAGTATAAATAAAGACTTAATAATTGGTTCAAGTGAGCAGGGTTGGGTTAGCTCCAGCCACTCCCCAATTTAGGCCTAAACATCACACATAAGCATTGTCTACAAAGCTTAGTAGGGAAGCGACACCAGGCTAAGGCTTCAGGTCTTGGTTTAGTTGACTTATCCCATGAAATGGTTAACAAATTGTGCACCCTACCATTTTAAAAATATACATTAAGAATATACATATATAAAGTCTAAATTGGTAGCTGGTTTCAACCTAAGTTTCATAAGAATAACCTCCAGTGCATAGCATAGTGCTTAGCCTTTCTACCTTATAGACCAAGTCATCTTGGATCAGAGTGCTGTTCTAACTAAAAATGATGGCATACCTATGGTAGAGACTTTTGTTACATTTTATTGAATCCATTGGTACTTGCTCAAAACATGGATGCCCACTTCTATTGTGCTGAGGGTCTCAGAGTGGGTTTGATCATTCACTAGGGAACTGATTTCTCCATTCTGTTCCCAGATTCTATATTCTCTTGTAGAGAAGTGGCTGCTTTTAGGGAACTCCTTAAACTCCCTGTTTTGAAAACTGGCAGTAAAAATTTAATCTATTGACCTTGAAAACAAGAAGACAGGGCTTTTATGTAACTTCAATTTTATTTCCTGCCCTTAAGGGAGAGTTATATGCTTAGGACATTTTGTGTTATGCTTGTGGAAAACCAAACTTTTTATAGCAATAAATAAATAAATAAAAAAGAATGGTTCTAGCAAAAATCTTCCCTCCTGGTTCTTTCCCCTAAATTTCTTTGGTTTCTGGATTTTTCCAGGAATATTCATACTGATCTTCATGTCCCAAATATGACCTCCTGAATAAGTGGAATTTCTAGTAAAATACAGGGATATGTGGCAAAGCTCATATTACTAATGGACATATTTACTGCCCAGCTTGAAATGGCCCTGATGAAAGTTTTACTCCTGCCATAAGGTTAATATTTGATGACTGTGATGAGGAATTTACCAATTCAGCAATTCCCATAGAGAAATAACATCCGAAGTCCTGGTGAAGCAAACTTGAAAGCCTATCTCTAAGTTGCTACAAAAAGGACTTCATGTTTCACAGATATTTTTGGCATCTACTCTGGTCATAATCAATTGGGATACAGATTCTGTCATGGAATTTAAAGAGATTCACTTATTCATTCATTCCCAAAATGATTTGTTTTGGAAATTTCTTGTTAGACTTTATTTTGACATAAAATTAATTTCCAAAGCTATCTTCACCTCCTCCTTCCCCTGTAACAAAGATTAAGAGAAAAACTAAAGCACACAGTGACAGAGAGCAAAGAATTTCAAACCAAACTCATCAACAGATCAATTAAGTCTGACAGAATAGGCATGCCTTGAACCCATAGTCTCCCACTTCTTTGAAGAAGATACATTTTCTGAATGAGTTTTCTCTCCACATTTGGTCATTGTAATTAAAAAGTGTGCAGCATTTTTGTTTTGTTTGAGTTTTGTGATTGTTGGTGTTCTTTTCATTTATATTTCAGTTACTTCTTTAAAAGATCTGTTATGTGTCACTCATATCAAGATGCTTGATAAAACCAAAATTATTCTTGGCTTCATGGAGCTTTCAAACTATTGGAAAGAAACAATTTGTGCACATATATATCTCTCCAAAATCTATACAAACAAGGGAGACAGTGTGGTGGAATGAACTTGGAATCAGGGGCTCTAGGTTGGAATCCTGATTTTTCTGTTTACTAGTTGTGTCACCACACCATGAGTCACCTTCTCTGGAATGCAGTTTCCTTTTCTTGAAAATGAAGCTGTTGGACTGGATAACATCTGATATTTCTTTTAGTTCTAGATCTTCTTGCACACACACACACACACACACACACACACACACACACACACACACACACAAACAGAATTTTAAAAGTACTTTTTTTAGAGGCAGAAAATCTCCCTAGATTTGGAGCAGTGTTGTAGAAGATGGCATAATCTGTTTTTTCATGGACCTACATAATGTGTTCTTCAACATGTTGACATCATTAGAAATTTCTATGAAAATGGAAATAGACTAAGTTTTGTAGGGAAAGATCATATAATTTGGAAAATCTACAAGGAATTTCAAATTTTGTTCCAGGAAAAAGGTACAACATTCTATAGGAAGAAATATATAAGCTCTAGCAATTGTGATAATTATAGCTAACTTTTATACACTACTTTAAAGTTTGCACACCACTTTATGTATATCATCTCACTGGGTTTCATAACAACCCTGCAAATTGAGTGCTATTATTATTCCCATTTTATAGACGAGGAAAATGAGGCAGACAAAATTAAATGACTTGCTTCAAATCACAAAGCAAGTGTCTTAAGGGAGAATTTGAATTCAGATTTTCCTGACTCCAAACCCAGTACTGTGGTCGTTGTGCTACCTTTAGAGAAGTGCTTCAGCTCTTCCTATAACTCCCATACACTTCAGTCCAATCTTGTAGGGTGGCCTTCTAAAGGTAAGGAGGGCCAATCCATGTCTTTGTGTTTGGTCTTTGTACCTTTGTCCTAAGATTATCTTAAATTTACCTGCATAGATTTTCTATGCATAGTCATTTGCATGTTTTCTCTATTATACTGTTGAGCTCTCTAGGAGCAGGGATTAAATTTGTCTGTGTTTAAATCTCCAGAGTTTAGGGCAGTGACTGGTATAATAGCAAGCACTTAAATAGTTATTGATTTGAATAGTTAGTCCATTGTTGACTTCTCTAAAGTAACTTTTAGTCGATAGGTAATAGTGATCCAACCAGTGCAGCATGTGGTGGTGATCCTTGCAAAGAGAAAGTTCAGTCACTTGGCCATGGATTTATCACTTGATTTTAGCCGTTCATCAGATTAGAAGGATGTTATGGTCAAGATATGAGCCAATTCCTTTTATGCAACTTTAAAAACTGAGTTGTGTCTTTTTTTTACTTCATTCACTGATGACCTATGAAGTCTGTATTTCAAAGGGATATCTCTTTCCTTTACATTGATATGAGAGCAATAAAATGACTTTCTTTATGTAGCTTGTAAAGAGAAAAGAAATCTAGAATTTTCACACAATAAGATAAGAATCGTCATTAGCTGAAATGGTTTTCTTAAACTGCAGTTTCAACCATATCACTCATTAAAATCCTGTTAATCCTTATTGCTTCTAGGATCAAATAAAATTCCTGTGTTCATATTTAAAACTTATTGCAGTTGACTGTTCTCTACTGCACTGTATGGCCAATCTTACTGACCTGCTTTCTGTACTCAAACAAAACAGTCCATCTAGTTTCCATGTCTTTGCATTATTGGAAATCTTCCCTCCTTCCCTTATTCTCATAATCCCTCCAGTCTACTTTGTACCTCATTTCAATGTACATTATTATGCCCACCCCCATTAGCCCCAGTAGACTGTAAACTCTGCAAAAAGTCACCATGTTTTTGTCTCTTATTTCCAGAACTTAGCACAGAGCAAACAATGGGAAAATATTTGATTGATTGAAGAGCTCTGAATTATGAAATAGATTTTCTTTTTAACCCTAATTTGCTTAATTAGTTAGTCCCTTTCACTTTTTAAATAGACATGTGAAGATTATGTAGTATAATCTTTATCTCACTAAATTTTAAGATAAGATCATTCCTTAAGCATACTAATAATATTTGAAGTTTTCAGTAATAAAATGGTTTACTTTCCAAGCAATTATCCTTATTTTTTCTATCACTAGTTTAAGGCAAAATTATAACTTTTCACAAATTTCATTAGTGTACATAAACATATATGAGCATATTTTAAACTTTTAAAAAAATTTGATGTGCACAGAACTTATATTCTAATCAAAGGATAAGATAAATGCAAAATAAATGCAATGTATATACAAGTCGATTACTGAAGAGGAGTACATTAATGGGGGTTGAAGAATAGAAAAATAGCAGAAATGGTTTTATGTAGGAGAAGGCACCCCAATTGAGCACTGTAGCAAGTTTGGGATGCCAAGAGATAAGGATGGGCAGGGAGTGCATTCTAAGTATGGGGAATAGCATACTCTAAAGGCTGAAGGTTGGATATGGCATGTTTATAACAACTTCTCTGCTAAGGTTTGTCTGATCCTCTTACCCAAAAGACTGGTAAACACTTCATGTACAGGGAATGACCAGCCATTATCACCACAGAGACATTGCAACTTCTATGGCCTTTACCAAATTCCCTCCCTTTCACCTTTCTACCACAAAACCCAAATAGCTCCCTATTTCTGAAATGGCTAATTGATGTTCCTGGTCCTTCCACCTGACACACTCTTTCATCTGCAGACCCACTCTGAGGAGAGGCCATTCCAGTGTGAGGAATGCAAAGCTTTGTTCCGGACCCCCTTCTCTTTGCAGAGACACCTGCTAATACATAACAGTAAGTGCCAATTCAGGCATTTGGTTAGAGGGCAAAAGGGCAAAGAAAGGGTTGCCAGGTTCCTTGAGTTCATGCTGAGTTACTCAAGCAACATTTATGATAGGAAAGGCCTCATGAAAAATCTTTCTATATGTAGGGAATTGTTGACTGTTTTAAATTCTATGAAAGCTGTATCTTTATATAGGAAGGAATGTTGAATATAAAATTTAAGGCCTTCACTTAAATTCTTGCTTTCTTTTCATATTCTCATGACCTTAGCCTCCTTTCTTTTACTACAATATGAGATAGTTAAAGTACATATTCTCTAAACTAATCTGTGCTTCTAAATTTCTAACAGGGAAATTCAGGGTAAAATTTGAGAATTGCATTTCTACCCTCAGATTTCCAAACCATCTCTGTTTCTTTCCAAGTTTTATTCCAAAGTCCCCTTTAAATTTTCCACTTTACTAGGTTCTTGGGCTTGGGGAGTTTATTTACTAAATTTACTAAATGGAATTTACTAAAAGGGATCTCAAACATAATTGTTTCCCATGATAGGAAGGACTATGGAAGGAAATGTCCTAATGATCAGAAAAGGTTAAATATCATGCAGTTCAACATGCAGTCTACCCCACATTTTTCCCTGGGATGAAACAAATGCTCAGGTGAATTGTGCATCCAATTTCACATGATCAGATAACAGAGTTAAGCTAAGAGCCTAAGACTCCTGCCTTCCAAAATACTGGTCTTTCCATTAGACTATACTCGCTCAGGTCTCTTACTTATTTTGAAGGGATATGCATTCAATTCTTTCAAAATTCATTACAAAAATTCAGTTTCTTAGAAGCATGGAATCTTTAGAATGTAAAAGGAAATTGGTTATCTAGACAGTTCTTGAAGATCAGCAATAAGGAACTCATTTTCTTTCATATAGCACTATTCTTTTTTGGATGACTCTAACTAGGAGCAAATATTTCTTTGAATTGAACAAGACTCTTCCTCTCTGACATTTTTTCTCATTATTCCTAATTCTATCCTCTGACTACAGATATTACAATTCTTCTCCTCCTTCCACATGGCAACTACTCAAAGATAATTCATTCTTTCCCTTCCATGCTAGAGGTTATTTTTTTTAACTGATCTTTGTATAGCAACTCCTTTCTTTCCTTCCCCGGAATTATTTTTGTCATTCATTTTGACATTATATTTGTCCTTCCTAAACTATAGTGCTAGACCCAAATACTATGTGGAGAGCACAATTCATCATATGGTGATCAACTCTTTCATCCCAAATGTTATGCTTTTATTTATGTAGCCTAAGGTCACATTATGATGATGTTGATAATGATGATAACAATGAACATGATGGTGATGTTGCCATGTTGATTTATATTGGGGCTTACAATCCATTCAGATCCTCACATCCTTTTTTTTTTTTTAAAGAAATATTTTCTGGCCACATCTTTTACATGTGCAATTCATTGTTTAAATCTAAGTATAAGACTTTACATTGATCCTTGATAATATTGTAAGCTATTTACTTCTTTAGTCAAGACACTCTCTCCTATTCCATGAAATATTGGAGTCTTTTTTCAGGAGGTCAAGTCCTTCCAAAGTGGAGAACAGTTGAGTTTTTGCTAAATAGAAAAAGTGGGATTCCATAAAAGTCTATTAGAGATCTGTTCCAACAAATTTTAAACTCAGGGTTTCTCTTTTCTTTTTCTTTTTTTTTATTCTCAGTAATTACAATTTTTAAATAACATCAATTTTGTGAACTTGAAGCTTTAAGGAAAAAATATTATACTTGGGTTTTATAAAATTGTCTCTGTTTCTGAGAAATCATATTTTTATTTGATTGGAAGAAAGGAAATCTAAGCTCTTCCTAACTCCATCTTTTCTTGGATAATCATAATTTGGATGCTTGTGTATTCTCTATTTTATATGTGTTATAAAATTACTTGTGTATTTCTAGACTCATTAATATCTTATTCTACAGAAATTGAAATTTTGAAAGTTTTTGTTTTAAGACAAAAATACATGGATTTGGACAATATATTTAAAGGAAAAATGCATTTTGCAGAAGTTCCTTTATGTATGAATATTTAAGTTTGATAACAAAAGAATCAAGTTAAGACTTCTATAAATGCTACATAATATTGATGATGATGGTGATAAACTATGCTGAGCTTCTTTTGATTGAGAAAAAGGGTGCTGCATTTTTTTGAAGATCTTAGCTCTGAAGATATTATGCATCATGCAATTGACTCCCAATTTTGTATAAAAGAAGAATAAAAAATGAGATTGTGGCTTTGCCTCACAACAGTAATTTCACCTTATTTCTATAGTAACTTGTTTTTTAAAGAAATTTTTTTCAAGATTAATTAATTTTAGGATAGGGATCAAGATATTTCCAATAGTAGGATTCTCATGGCTAAATCTTGGCCCAAAATTCCAAAAAATTTCTCCTTGTACAATGTAACTTGATTTCTCATAGTGTTTATATAAGTGTAGATGATATGATTTGAATGAAATTATATGTCTTAGAAGCATGTTAATGAAATGTTTTTTTTTCAAAATGTACTTCAGATGTTTAATTAAAAATAATTTGTCTCTGTGAAACTTCCTTTAAAATCATTAAAGAAAAATGTAAAAAACAACAACAACAACAACAAAACACTTTTGTATACCAACCATGGAGCTCATTTTTATTTCTGATATGTACTTGCTGTGTAGCTGAAAGCAAGTCATTAAATGTCTTTGTGACCAAGAACAGATTATTGCATATCTTAGAGTCCCAGGGAAAGCTCTAAGACTAAATGTTACTGACAAGTTACCAGTTTGTACCAGTAAAGGGAATTTCTGTACTAAGAATTTCTTACACTATTGAAACTCCCTACTTCCCAATATCAGGTAAAATTATTTAATAATTAAATATATATATATATATATATATATGTATATGTACATATATATATATATAAAATAGAAGATTATATAATAATAGAAACTAAATTAATTTCTAATTAAAATTAGAAAACAAGCAGTTTATAGCTATAGAATATGAAGAATTAATCAGAATTATGTCTAGAATTATCACAATTTTCATTTCCTTCTAAGCCCAAGACAAATAACTAACTAGCTTCATCATTATAAAATGAGGAAATGATAGAACATCAGCATTAGAAAAAACCTAAGAGATATATAGTTCAATCTGTACCCAAGAGAATACATTATGTATTATCTCCATTCTACACCTAAAACATATACTCCTCCCCCCATCATCATATTGCACTCAGTAAAAGGAAGTTCTCTTTTTGGACTACTCTGATATGGGGAGTTGGGATGGAGGGATCCATATGTTTTTCTTTTCTATTTCTTGTTCTTAATTCTGTACTGCAGATCAGATCTAATACTTTCTCCACATAAGAGCCCTTCAGATATTTGGAAGCAATTCATTTCATCCCTCCCTTAATTTTTTTCTTCTCCAATTAATCTCCACTTGGTTCAGGTTAGTTCAACACAATCTTGAGACCTTTCATTATTGTGGATGCCTTCTTATGAATATTCTCTAGCTAATTAATGTAGTACCTAGAACTTTAAATAATGCTTCCTGTGTGCCAGAGAACATTTGATCAGGCCAGAGAACATTTATATTCTCATGTTGCTGGGGCTAGATATAATTTTAATATAGCCTATTGACTTTTTAGCTGCCAATAACAGTATAACAAATCTAGAGCTGGAAAGGATCTTGTAGTTCATTTAATCCAAGTTACTCTTTTACCAGATTAGTAAAGTAAATGAATTGGCAAAGATCATATAGATGGTAAATGTCAGGGTTGGGATCTGAACTCAGTGCCTATTTATCTTTCAGCTATATTACACTGCCCTAATTCATATTGAATTTGTCTATTAATAGTCCCACACATTTTTCAGTGAATTATGTTCTAACCATATCTCCCCATTTCATTGTTGTGCATAAACTTAATTGCTTAAACTTCAGGATAGTTCACATTTATCCCTATTAAGTTTCATATTCCTAGGTATGATCCAACTTTCTAAACCCCCTGAGATCTTTTTTTTTAAATCCCAATCTGTCTTCCTACTTAATATACATTAGGTTTATTTTGAAGTTGGCTTTGACATTTGGACTATGAGAATAGATAGAATGATATAAAAGCCACTTTTACAGAATTATCTTTCTCTTGATATCTAAAAGTGCCAACTATTTCACTAAAATTTACAAATTGAATAGAGATTTCAAAAATGAATTTTGTTGCAAGAAGGATTGTTTATGAAGAATTAGGGAATAAAAGCTAAATAAAACAGAGTTCTTGATCTCAAAGACCTAGGATTGCTCCCAGTCTACACATTGTACATTCATCTCATCATCTCAATTATTTTTCTACCAGTATGCCTTAGAATTGGTTTGTATTCTTGGCTCAGTATGCTTGCTGACCTTTCCTCTTCATCTTTCTAAACCATTTACTTTGGCACCTAATTAGACTTTTCAAAGAGAGGTGTAGACCTTTCCCTTCATAGGCTCTCTGAAAACAGCATATGGCACCTCCCTTACCTTTTTTAAATTTTTTTAAAGTTTTTTATGAATTGTCATTAGACTGCTAGGTGGTATAGTAGATAGAGGCCCAAGCCTGGAGTCAGGAAGATTTAAATATAATTTGGCTTTAGATATTTATTAGTTGTGACTCTGAGAAAGTCATTTAACACTGTTGCCTCAGTCTCTGCTTTCTGTAAAATGTGAGGAAATGACAGACCACTTCAGGATCTTTTCTAAGAAACCCTAAATGAAGTCTTGTAGTTTTGGACATGACTGAAATGACTAAATAAGAAGTACTATTGGAAAATATGGTGAAAGATGGGAGGAAGTAGAGGAAAAAAAATAATAATGGCTAAGTCTTATGGAAGCCTTATTCTCTTCCTATTTAAAAATATAAAAGAAATTAGGTAATATCACTTTTTAATTGTTCTTTTATCTGGTTTTATAACAAATGATTTTTATTACAATATATCACATTGTGTCACACACACACATACACACACACACTTAAAGTCAAAATCAAAAAGAAACAAATCAAAAAAAAAAAGAAAGAAAGAATTCTCATTTAAAGTGCTTTTTAGATTCATATGTTGAGATTTTGGTAGAGGTGAAAAAAGTCAGTCGGCTAAAAAATTCAATTATTCATTCAATATTGAGTAAGTTAAAGGGTTGTTTAATCTCTGTGGTAGTTGGAGAGAACAAAAAGGTGACTGTCATCAGCTTTTTTATGGCATACTTCTAATCCATCTTCTATTCATATCTTTAATCCTGCTCTCTGGTTGTCAAAGGAAAAAGGTATAGTTTATCAATATATTCAAATTTTATTTTAAAAATCCCTCATTATTATGGAGAAATAGACAGTTAATGAAAATTCTTGTTACTCATAGGAAACAGTGTAATTTTTAAAAATTTAGAGAGATTTAGAGAGATAATATAAACAATTTATTTTTTTAAATGATGATCACAAACTCATAATCAACTCAAAACCAGTACTATGGTTTTGACATTTGATGGTCATTAGACCATCAAACTGGATTCCCCAGTTTGATGCAGACAATATAGTATTGAGTGAGAAAGTATACCACAGTTAGAAAAAAGATCAAAACAATTATAGCTTATAACTTAGTTTATGAACTGGAACAGTATTATTTTATTTAGTGAAGTGGATTCTTGAAAAATTTTGGGGGTGGCAAATTGAGGCAATCTAGTAAGGAATGATTGAAATTAAAGTATTGTTGGTTTTTGGGTTTTTTTTTTTTTTTTTTGGCCCAAAAAGATTATCTTGCTCCATTTCCCCATACATCTATGGAACACTATTGACCTTTACTCCAGCTATGCTATGAAGATAAAATTTTTATCTTTGTCCATATGGAGCTATTTTAGACAGAGAAATAAGTTATTGGGAATATTAGGGAGCCCTTTCACACTCAGGCTGGAGTTAAGGACAGGAAGGTCTGAAGCAATGTTCAGGTTAGGGATTAGCCAGGAGACATGGCTTTCTCTCATGGCTAAGCAGAATCTCCACCTAGGCTAAGATTAGTGGGGGAAGGGCAGCCATTAATCTACAGGAGGAAAGGGCTCCAGCCTTGCTTGGTCTCTTCACATTTGACTTTTTTGTTTCCAAGGTGAACGAACTTTCAAGTGTGATCAGTGTGATGCTACCTTTAAAAGGAAAGATACCTTAAATGTTCACATCCAGGTGGTCCATGATGGACACAAAAAATACAAATGTGATCTGTGTGATAAGGCGTTTGTAACACCTTCTGTGCTTAAAAGTCACAAAAAAGTAAGTACAAGTCCACCCTAAGTTTGAATTCCTTATGTATATTCTTTCCCTTGTTGCTTGAATCTTTAGAATATTTCTATTTTGTGTTGCAGGGGCTTAAGCTTGAGGTCCTCCCTTTCCTGTCCTAGATACCATCCATAAGTTTATCCTCTTCTTAAAGTAGATTTAAATACAGTGGAAACAAGAGTCAAGAATATGTGGGTTCAAATCCAAACTCAGACAGTAGTTGTATGGCCCTGAGCAGGGTTGTCTGTTTCTTCATCTCTAAAACTAGCATTGTAGTAGCATCTACCTTCATGATTATTGTGAGGATAACAACAGAAAACATTTTGAGAACCTTAAGGCGCTATGTAAATGTTAGCAATTATGATTCAGAGTACTTTAACAGTGATAGAAGTATAATAATTGCTCACTGAATACTTCTGGAATGGAAACTGATTAATTACAAACAAATGTTGATTTGGTTACATTGTTTGGCAAATTTTCTAATTCAAGTGAATACTTGTGAAGTTATTGATACAATTGTGTGTATTCGGGAATGTATTTTTTATATCATTTTTAATAACAATAACTAACAAGGGTGTTCCAGGAGCCTCAATGCAGCTTTAAACTATTAGTGCTTATAGTGATTTTAAGTTTTACATAGTCCTTTGCAATTAAAATATATGAACTATTCTTATTTCATTAAGTCACTTAACCTTCATAATAATTCTATGAGGTGGGTGCTATGACCATCTCCATCTTTTTTGATAAAGAAACTGAGGTAGAAAGTAGAAGTTCAGTGACTTACTCAGTACCAAACAATTAATATGTTTCTGAGGCAGCCTCAAATTCCAAGATTAGAACAGGATTCCTGACTCTCAGATAAATTGTCCCATCTACTATGCTACTGAATGGTCAGCAAACACTTCAAGGAGTACCTATTTGAGTATTATTTACTGAGGGGAAAAAGTTTATTCTGAAATTTTAAATATCTAAGTGGCTGCCTGCCCGGTTATGGCAAATGGGCTGAGGGGCAGAGACAGAGGGTGAGGTTTTGTTTTTACTATAGTCTGGCCCTCCAATAGTCTGAGGGACAGTGAACTGGCCCCCTATTTAATTTTTTTTTTGGACCACTGCTCTAGAATATAGAATAAGTTACTATAGTCTTAGGAAGGTTCCAGGACTCATTGTGGGTTAAATGCCTTAGGATTGCTGAACCAGTAAATTTCAGAGTGAAATTTGACCCATGACTACTTGGTTCTAATGTGTTGCTTTTCCTTATTATCAGTAAACTTTTTCCAGAATGAGATTCTTTCTCAATTTCAAATTAAATTTTCATGAGCAAAGGATCATGCATCCAAATCTGGAAGGGACCTTACCAACTAGCCTGACTTTCTCATTTTGCAGATAAGGAAACCAAGGTTCCCAAATTGAAATCACTTATCTAGAATCAGAAAGGTAATAAGCTACTCAAGCAAGATTTGAATTCAGGTTTTCTGATGTTTAAATGGGTTTATTTCCTTTGAACTTTAAAAGAAAATGAAATGATTCCTAAGAAAGAAAGAAGCAAAAAAATTCTTGTTGTAGAAATTGCTACTGTATTGTATGCTTTCTAGAGCCCCCAAGTTGGAGTGACAAAATATACTGTCTGGACTAGCTCTCTGGAGGATCTTGCGACCAGCCAAGTCCTTGGTCTTAGTGGAAGAGTGAATGAGGCAGCAGATTCACCAAGGATAGTTAAAGATAGAGTCCATTTATTTCAAGTCCTCTCAGCCCTTAAATACAATTACATCACCATAGCATACTCTGCAAGTGCTAACTATGGTAGTATTATATCACCACAGCACATTGCTCATGTGTTAACTATAAGCACCCTGGTATTGAAATGTAAATTCCTCTTACTGTAAATAGAACACAAATGTTCACACCTCTCTGACTACTCAGGAAGGCTAAGAACCCTTAGAGGAGATGGGGAGCCAAACCAAACTTTGTCATCAGGTTCTTTCTGGACTTTTATCTTACCCAGAGTTCCCCTGCTATCTGGTACCCTCTACAATTGTGTTTTCAAATGATCTCTGATTCCCCAGAAGCAAACATTGATGAAGGTTCCATTAAAGTGGAGGCTTCCTCCCAGGTGGCAAGAATATGAAGATGCAACATATGCAGGCCCATCATCCCTGAAGCTAGCCTCTTCAACTAGATTATTGATTTTTCTTTAAAAAGTTCAGTAGGAAACATATATTTCTGAATTTTTCTTTGGAACTTTTCCTTATAATTACTATGGTTGGATGGACAATGGAGACAAAACATATATTTAACTTGTCTCAGTAGTGAAAAATTTATCTCATTGAAAATATTGGCAAGAAATCATGAGGTAGAAAAAATGTATTGCATATTTAGACTTATTTTCAATAGTTTTCTAAAAAAAATTGAAGAAGCCTTTAAGAAATTCTTATTGTCTCAAATAACAGGGTTAGGCATTCTTTATTCACACTGAGTTTTAACATACTTTCAATAGAGATCAGATGGAAAATATTCAAATGGATAATTTAATCCTTAATATTTCATTTTTTACCAATAATATTTTAAATCCATATGTATGTACATAGATATGTAATATGAATTTAAAATATTTTGGTTGCAATTATCTTAGTAAACTTAAGTAAGCATATATCTACTTATATAAACTTTTTAAACTAAAATAATTTTAACCAACAAATTGTCTCTCTATCTCAGTCTCTCTCTGTAAGTGTGTGTGTGTGTGTGTGTGTGTGTGTGTGTGTGTGTGTGTGTGTGTGTGTATAATATAGATTTCAAATATATTTGGTTAAATTATTTTAGTCTAAGAAGATTGTACACAAAGGAGAGGGAAGGATGGATAGGGAGAGAGAGGGGGAGAGATGGGGGCAAGGGATGGAGAATATTATGTGCAGTACTTTTTTTTCTGACATCTTCTTGGAACTAGTAATAGCAATGTTGTTAAGTTGATAAAGTGATCATAAAATGATTGTAAAGTCATTGTCTTTTTTTTTTTAATTGCCTTCAGTGTGGGTTTTTAGATTTCAAAATGAGGGAACTGGACAATGTGATCTGAGATCTTCCAGAGAGCTAATCTGACTGGTATATTTTGGCATCCCAGTGTGGGGGCTCTAGAAAGCATAGCATATTTTGGCACCCCAAGTTGGGGGCTCTGAAAAGCACTTATCAGGGACTCCTCCAGAATGGAAAACTTTAGAAATTTATATAATATAGATCTGAGTTTTAAATCAACAAATGTATGATTTCTTTGTTACACATACGTGGTGCAAGCAATTGCAATTGAATTATTTCTTCTCTGAATTATCTGTTTGGGGACCTGAATTATTTCTTATTTGGCAAAAAGTAGTATGCTTCACAGTTATCCAATGTCATTGATCAGAGGACACTGATGAATTTTCAGTACTATTATTTATATTTCTGAACATGTGCCTCCTCTTTTCATGAAAACTTAGAAAACCTTTTTCCTGCCAATCTTACTGTTAATTACAGAATTTACTATTATACTGTTGAGACAATACACTTTTCAAAGTTAGTTTCATTATTTTTAGTTTTCTAGGCTATGGTGATTCATATACTTATCATTCTTTTATTATATAAGTAGTTCTATATTTTTTAATGTTATGTCTCCATAAAACTTTTGTGATTTTATTTATAAAGAAGACAATGAAAAGAGGAAAAGATGTCCCCCTTTGACTAACAGGTTTCACTTATGTATTGATTTTAACACAAATCAGAATAGATAGTTCTGGCTTAAATCCTACCTCTAAATTAGACTCATACTGATCTGGCATGATTGTTATAACTTCACAAAGGTGGAATTAACCACAGTTCCTGAACCTCTCAGTTTTCCTGAATTTTCATGGCCCAGTCCACAAGCTTCCATGAGTATTGGGAATCCAGGGACTTGATGGGAGCAGTGCATGCAGGATTTCAGTGACCACCTTGCCTCCTATCTGGAACATATATGGAGCCTGGCAACCAAAAATTGTGAACTGGAAGGGAAAACCAGGGGTAAGAAGGATCCTTGGACCAGAGAATGGAAACACTATTTCAAAACAATGGAAGATTTACACAACTCAATGGACAATGCCAAGATTGTCTACAGATTTATAATATCTGTCAGGCTGCTGATAACTTCAGAGTTAAGAATGAAGTAGAACTGGCTATTAGACAGTCTGTAGAATGTGATATTCATGGCCTCTGAAAGGCCATTGATGACACCAGGGTGACTAGGCTGCAGTTGGAAACAGAGATTCAAACCTTGAAGGAAGAGCTACTTGTCATGAAAAAACATGAGGAGGAGGTGATTTTTCCATAAATCCAAATTACAGACCCTGGGCTAACTGTGGAGGTGGACTCTCCCAAAGCTCAAGACTCAGGACTTTGAGCAAGGTCATGGCTGATATTAGAGCCCAGCATGATGCTCCAGCTCAGAAAAAGAGAGAAGATTGATAAATATTGTCCAGAAAATTGAACAAAACAGTGATCAACACAGTGATCAACATAAGATCTGAGGAGATGAAAATGGCTTAAAATACTGTCACTGAGGTAAAACATACAGTCCTATTCCTAAAGATTGACCTGGATCTTAAAGATTTTGTAGACAGCAAAATTATGAAAGAGATTAATGACATTTAGGTCCTGTGGCATTAGGGCCATAAACCTAAGACCTGGGCTGAGTCAGAAAGTTAATAAAAAGCTCTTTAATGCAAATTACAGATTTTTTTAATGTCACTCTTAGACAAAGAGACTATTTCTATCCTATAAAGAAAATATTTCTATATTACCCAAGATCCCTAGCCTTGAACAACTTAGAGGAAGGAACTACCTCCACCCAAACTTGCTTGAGTTGAGCACAATGAGTTGTAATTCACATAAACAAGATAATTTAGGGGTAAATTTTTGGCAAAGCTTGATAATGTCCTTCAAAAGTTGGGCTTTGAACAAAGAAATAGGAGAGAAAGTCTGAATATTTCTCACAAAATGTTTTTAATAATAATTTCTTTCAAGGTCGAAGGGGTCTGAGAACCTATGTAGTCCATGCCTTTTTTAATGTTAGAAAATTGAGACTCAGAAGACTTCTTCAGAGTTATAAGGCTGATAAGATCACAAGACAGCATTTGAACTGAGGTCTTCCTGGCTCCAAATATTCTATGAGTTATGCCATTAATGTTTTCTGGTGACTTTCCACTCAGCCACACTGGAATAATTTTACCAGAGCTTCAGTTTCTCTCTGCCCACCATACCCAGTTTTCAGGACCTCATCATTATGACTCTTAGAAGTAAAGTTTCAGTCTTGAGAGGCAGAGCCAAAAGGGTGGAGAGAAGCCAGGGGATTGTCTTAACTTTACCCTGTTTCCCTTAATAACAACATTAAATCAAGCCTCTAAATGGCTTCAGGAGTGACATAACCCACAAAAAGATTGAGTTGAACAGTTTTCTAGCTTAATATAACTTATAAGATAACTTCAGGAAAAGTCTGTCTCACTTGGATAAAAGGAAGTTCCCAGCACAGATGATGTCTGGGAAAGGCAGTGGTGCATATCAGTAACTGAGGCTGCATAGTCCTGGTTTAGCAGGCTAATATCATAGCATGCCAGCTGTGAGGCCTTCAGCCATAGGGTAGAAGGCAAATTACCAGCCCTGTAATCCCAATACCATAGGCGTAATTAGGCCAGATCATTGCAGTGCAGTGGGTAAACAGCAAGCATTGAGATCCTGGAGAGAAAAAAAAAAAACAGTGACTAGGCCCCTGACCTCCAGCTAAAGAAGCTTGGGGCAGTACCAGTCAGAAGCAGAGCTCAACTTTTAAAAAATGAGTAAAAACCAAACAAAAAACCAAAAAGAGCCCTATCCATAGAAAATATTATGATGATAGGAAAGATCAAAATACAAACTCAGAAGAGGACAATGATGTCAAAATGGTTGTATGTGAAACCTTGAAGGAGAATTTGAATTTATCTCAAGACTCAAATATCCCCTTCCTAAGGCTCAAAAAGGATTTTAAAAATCAAGTAAGAAAGGTAGAAGAAATAAAGGGAAAGAAATGAAAGTTAAGCAGGACAATTATGAACAAAAGAGTCAACAGCTTGGAAAAGAAAACACAAAAATTGATTATTGAAAACAACTCCTTAAAAAAATAAAATTAGCCAAATTAAAAAAAAAATGCACCTAAGAAAACAACTCATTTAAGAATAGAATTTGGTGAATGGAAAAGAAGGTACAAAAGAGAAAATAATTTCCTAAAAATAAGAATAAGCACCAACCCTAAAGTCAGGAGGAGCTGAATTCAAATGTGGCCTGAGACACTTAATACTTCCTAGCTGTGTGATCTTGGGTAAGTCACTTGATCCCCAATTGCCTCAGGGGAAAAAAAGGGGGAGGGATTGTGGGGAGATAGAGAAAGTTGGTAAATTTTGATCCCCAGATTTTCTCCATAAATAGAATAAGTGTGAGCCTCAGGGCGATCATGAACTGGTGAAAAATCAAGAAGATTTGGGCAGAACAGAGGTCCTCCTGGTACAATCCAAGAAAATCTGAAGAAAGACCAGAGAAGATCTGAAGAAAGACCAGGGTCCTGGAATTAATCTGTGTGAAGTGCAAACATTTCCAGCTAGCTCTACAGAAACAAGTGGGTAGCCCTGGGGCTAGCTGGGTATAGATGGAACCTCAGCAGAAACCACAGAAACTTTCACATCCTGGATTGTTTGTAGAGTCAGAGTCTTAGTCTAAGAAGACTGAGGAAATCTCTACTGTTTGGGAACATCAGAGCCAGCAGTGCTGTAGGATATGGTCCTAGGCAAGAAGGAACCAGCACACCCTGCAGAGACAGGGTAGGGATGCTGACTGTGGGCAGGGTGGAGCTCTTGGTTTGGAATTTGTAGTCTGAGGGGAGAGTTGAGGCAAAACCAGAGGCACTCTATCCCCTAATCCAGGATTAGAAGTGCTTCTACTAATATCTCTTATTTAAAAAAAAAAATGAACTAGCAAAGAAGAAAGTACTCCACCACAGAAACTTAATATGGAAATGGGGAAGACTGGGGTTCATATTCAGTGGAGGATACTGCATTAAAAAAACAAACAAACAAACAAACAAACAAAAACAAAACAAACAACAACAACAAAAAAACCCCAACAAACTTCTATCCCAAAAAGTAATGTGAAATGGCTCTCTGCCCAGAGAGAATTTGTAGAACTCAACAAAGAATTAAAAAAACCTAATGAGATATATTGAGGAAAAAGTAAAAAAAAAAAAATTAAAATTAAAAACCATCAAAAAAAAAAAAGAAACAAGATTATGAAAAAAAAAAGATAACCAATTAGAAAAGGAGATAGTTTCAAAGATGAAAATAATTCTTTGAAAATTAGAATTGGGCAAGGAGAAGCCAATGAAGCTATAAGAGACCAAGAAAAAACAAAACAAATTATAAAAATAAAACAGATTGTGAAACATCTCATAAGAAAAATCACAGATCTGGAGAAGAGAGCAAGAAGAGAAAATTTAAGAATAACCGAAACTTGTGACCATATAATGCAGGAGATAATTCAAGAAAATTGTCTTAGAGTGATAGAACATGAGAGGAAAGTAAAAAAAAAAATTCAAAGTAGAAAAAGAAATTCAGTGAGATCCTTTGGGTAAAATATATAGGCACATTATTGCCAAATTTTGAATTGTCCAGATCAAAGAAAAAAAATTGCAAGAAACAAGGAAAAAAAAACAATTGAAATATGCTAGAATTTACGATTAGAATTGTACAGGACTTAGCAGCCACAATAAAAGACTGAATAAATCTAACCATAAAATAAATAATGTAGAAGTTAAGGAAGTGAATAGAATTTTATTTTTTTATTATAGCTTTTTATTTACAAGATACATGCATGGGTTATGTTTCAGCATTGACAATTGCAAAACCTTTTGTTCCAACTTTTCCCGTCTTTCCCCCCACCCCTTCCCCCTGATGGCAGGTTGACCAATACATGTTAAATATGTTAAAGTATAAGTTAAATACAATATATGTATACATGTCCATACAGTTATTTTGCTGTACAAAAAGAATCAGACTTTGAACTAGTGTACAATTAGCCTGTGAAGGAAATCAGAAATGCAGGTGGACAAAAATAGAGGGATTGGGAATTCTACATAGTGGTTCATAGTCATCTCCCAGAGTTCTTTCACTGGGTGTAGCTGGTTCAGTTTATTACTGCTCTATTGGAACTGATCTGGATCTTCTCATTGTTGAAGAGGGCCACGTCCATTAGAATTGATCATCATATAGTATTGTTGTTGAAGTATATAATAATCTCCTGGTCCTGCTCATTTCACTCAGCATCAGTTCATGTAAGTCTCTCCAGGCCTTTCTGAAATCATCCTACTTGTCATTTCTTATAGAACAATACTAGTGAATAGAATTTTAGAAAAATTAAATAGATAGATAAGAATGGGAATAGAAAGGAATATGCCTTTTTCTCAGCAGTATCTGGCACTTAGACAGAAATTGACCATGCATTAAGGCATACAAACCTTTCAATAAAATGCAGAAAGACAACTATTTAAATTCATTCTTTTCAAGTCATAATACAATATAAATTATATGCAATAAAGAGCCATGGAAAGTTAAACTAAATTTGCAAACTAGTCTAATCCTAAAGAACGAGTGTCTCAAACAACACATCATAGAAGTGATTATTAATAATTATGTCAAATAAAATGATAGTTAGACAATATACCAAAATTTATGAGATACAATCAAAGCAGCTATTTGGAGAAATTTTACATTTTTCCATACTTTCATGAATGAATTGGAGAAAGAGGAGATTAATGAAGTGGACATACAACTAAAAAGCTAGAAAAAGAATCAATTGCAAATCTCCAACTAGTTATGAATTTAGAAATTCTGAAAATCAAAGGGAGATTAATAAAATTGAAAATAAGAAAACTATTGAACTAGTAAATAAAAATAAGAGCTTGTTTTATTTTAACAAAAATAAAATAGATAAACCTTTTATTAATTTGATTTCAAAAAAGAAAGATGAAATCTAAATCACCAGTATCAAAAAGGAAAAGGATGAATTCACCATCAATGAAGATAAATTAAAGTAATAATTAGGAACTCTTTTGCCTAACTGTATGCCAATAAATCTGATAATCTAAATGAAATGGATGAATATTTGAAAAAAAATGAATTGCAGAGATTAATAGAAGAGAAAATAAAATCCTTAAGTAATCCCACTTTAGGTAAAAAAAAAAAAAAAAAAAAGATTGAGAAAACCACTAATGATCTGTCTAGGAAAAAAAAATTCCAGGACCATAAAACATTTCCAAATGAATTCTGTTAAATATTTAAAACACCTTGACTTCCAATTCTACATAAACTATTTGGAAAATATGTGAAGAAAGATCCTACCAAATTCTTTTTATGACAAAAATATAATGTTGATACTGAAATCAGGAAGATCCTAGAGAAAGAAAACTGTAGAACAATTGACCTAATAAATACTGATGCAAAAACTTTAAATAAAATATTATCAAAGATATTACAGAATTATACACTATGACCAAAAAGGATTTATGACAGAAATGCAGAATTGGTTCAATGTCAGGAAAACTGATGGCATAATTGACCACATCAACAACAAAACTAACAAAAAAGCATATGATTATCTTAATAGATGCAGAAAAGGTTTTTTTTTTAAAAAAAGTAAAGTACCTATTCCTATTAAAAACACTAGAGAGAACAGGAATGAATGGAATTATCCTTAAAATGATAAATGGCATCGATCTAAAACCATCAGCAAGTATTATTTGTAATGGGAATAAACTAGAGGTATTTACAGTAAGATCAAGAGTGAAAAAGATATATACATTATCACATCTATTATTCAATATTGTACTAGAAATGTTAGCCTTAGTGATAAAAGAAAAAAAAAAGAAATAAAAGGAATTAAAATAGCAAGTAAACAAAATTATGACTTTTTACAGATGATACGATGGTACACTTAGAAAATCCTAAAAGATCAACTAAAAAAACTATTTGAAACAATTAAAAACTTTTGCAAAGTTTCAGGATATAAAATAAACCCACATAAATTATCAGCATTTCTATATATCACCCACAAAGCCTAGCAGGAAAAGATAGATAAATTCTAATTAAAATAACTATAAGGAACATAAAATATCTGGGAGTTTACCTACAAAGATGAACACAGGGACTATATGAATACTTTTCACACTAATAAAGTCAGATATAAACATTTGGAAATACAATAATTGCTCATTTGTAGATTGAGCTAATATAATAAAAATGACAATTCTATTTGAATTAATTTACTCATTCATTCAGTGCCATACAAATTAAACTACAAAATATTTATTTTATAGAGCTAGAAAATCAAGGTCAAGACATCAAGGGAATTAAAAGGGGGAAAAATGCAGGAAAATGGCCAATTTGCAGCAGATCTAAAACTATATTATAAAATGCCACTCATCAGAACTATTTGGTACCAGCTAAGAAATAAAGTGGTAGACAAGTGGAATAGATTTGATATACAAGACAAAGTAATCATTGATTATAATGACGTATTGTTTGATAAATCCAAACACTGTAGCTTCTTGGAAAAAAGCTTACTGTTTGATAAATTTTCTAGAAAAACTAGAAAATAATTGCAGATGAAACTGGACATAGACCAATATTTCACATCCTATATCAAGATAAGATTAAAATGAGTATATAATTTAGACATGAGTATATTCATGACTTTATAATTTAAACAGTATATACTTTGTCAGATTGATGGAGAATGAATTTTTTTTATAAAAAGAACATTTTAAAATACACAATGGATAATTTTGATTACATTGTTTAAAACAAATTTGCCCAAACAAAGCACATATAACAAAGATGAAAAGAAAAACAGTTATCTGGGAAATAATTTTATAGCTAGTGTTTCTGATAATCTCATTTTTCAAATATAGAGAGAACTGAGTTAAATTTATAAAAGTATAAGTCATTGCTCAGTTGATAAATGGTCAAAGTATATGAATAGTCAATTTTAAGTTGAAGAAATTAAATGTATCTATGGTGATATAAAAAATGTTCTAAATCACTTTTGATTAGAGAAATGCAAATTAAAACAAATCTAAGCATTCTAGAGAACAATTTGGAACTTTTCCCAAGAAGATATAAAATTAGGTATATGCTTTGCTCCAACAGTATCACTGGTAGATCTGCATTCCAAAGAGATCATAAAAAATGGAAAAGACCATATATTTAAAAAAAAATAAAACAGGTCTTTCTGTAGTGACAAAAAAAAAATTGGAAGTTGAAGGGATGCCTATCAATTGGGAAATGTCTAACAGGTTGTAGTTTATTAATATAATGGAATACTGTTGTTCTATAAGAAGTAATGGGTTCAGCAAAACCTGGGAAGAATTAACTGAACTGATGCTAAGTAAAATGAGCAGAACCAGGAGAATATTGTAACAGCCACATTGTGTGGTGATCAGTTTTGATGACTTATCCTCTTTTCAGCAATACAATGATCTAAGACAATCACAAAAGACATCTAGATAAAGAACTATGGGATCTAAATGTAGATTAAAGCATACTACTTTCACTTTTTTTTCTTGCTTTCATGCTTTCCCCCATTGTTCTGATTTTTCTTTATGATATGACTAATATGCAAATATGATCAATATGATTGTAGATGTATACCTATATCAGATGTCTTCCTGTCTTAAGGAGGGAAGAGGAAAAGGAAGTATGGAGAAAAATTTGGAACTCAAAATTTTACAAAAATGAACATTGAAAACTATATTTACATGTAACTGGGGAAAATACTATTGAATAAAGTGTTGGGAAAAAAGGAAATAAGGCTTTGTATTGAGAAGTGAAGAAATTGTAATATATTCATCTTAAAGATTTGGGATTTATCAAAATCATCATACATAGAACTAAATGGATCTTTGTAAAGTCTGTGGTTTAAGAGACTTCAATACATTGAATGTATTATTAATTAATAATTATTAATTATTAATTAATGTATTATTAATTAATGGTCATATCTCTTGCTTTTAGCCTCTTTGTATATGTCAAACTGAAACTCTTTAAACTCCTTTACTTAAGGATCCAACAAAATATTTCAGCCAACTATGATTGTTTTGCCTTTACTTGATACCCAGTAGATTTCACTTTCATCAACATTTCTCTTTCTTTGAGGGATTTGAGAGAGGACACAAAGTTGCCCTTTTTGGGACTACAGTCATGGGGAAAGCTGAGTTTTTCCATGGAACCCCATATCTCAACCTTTTTGGTCTCAGGATCCCTTTATACTTTAAAAATTATGAGGACTCCAAAGACTTTTTTGTCCGTGTAGGTTATACCTATCAATATTTGCTTTATTAGAACTTGAAATGGATGGTTTTAGAAATATTTATCAATTTATTTAAAATAATGATAATAAATCTATTATATATCAAGATAAATAACATTAAAATGCTTTACTAAAAACAAAAAAAAAGATGTAAGAGTGGCATTATTTTATGCATTTTTCACAAATCTCTTTAATGTCTAACTTAATAAAGCAGCTAGATTCTCATGTCTGTTTCTGTATTTAATCTTTGTGATTTTTTTAATTGAAGTGTAAGACAGCCCAGTCTCCTATTGGAAAAAGGGGAGACATTTTAATAAGAAAATTATGTCTTAGTATTGTTATGAAAATAGTTTAGGCCTTATTGACCCTGTAAAGGTCTCCCTTGGAGTTTAAAAATCATTCTTTGGAAACCAATACTGGCCCAGAAAACCAGAAATCAAGATCTTACTGGCTCTGATTTGTGACTTAAATGCATTAATGGCATGACCCAGTACAAAATGTGTTACTTTTCTGGGGCAATCTGAGAAGTAGCTACAGAATATGCAAAGGACCAGGGATTAATGAGGTTGAATTTGGTTCCTATTAGTGTTTGTGTCAAATAAAGAAAAGTTAGGTTTTCCTTACCAACAACTTCACTCCCAGAGAATTCAAAAAGCTAATCTTGTCCAAACAAATAACTAAAATTCCTTTATCTTGAATCCCTGATTAGTGTATCTTTCAACAAGAGGCCTGTTGTCAATAGAAATTTCAATTCTTTATTCTCAATTTATGTTTCTGTGATTCTGAAGCATCCTTTTTGTTTTTTAGCTTGGGAACTTGCTATAAAAATAAATTTCATGTTAAGATAAAACCCACTAATGCAGGGCAATGTAGTGAATAGAAAATTGGTCGAATTTAGAAAGAGCTGGGTTTGAGTACTATTCATGACACATATTGGCTATTAGTCACTTGCAAGTCAAGTTGACTTGGCAAGTCACTCAACCTCTCTGTGCTTTCAGAAACTCTCTAAGACTGTAAGTTGCAAAGAAGGTTATCTGAATGAAGAACTAGAGGAAGTTTCTTCACCACAGAGTTCCCTATAGCAATGCAAACATAGGTACAATTCCATTCTATATCCCTTACTGTATTCCAGGAACTGTGCTATATGCTGGGGATAGACATTTTAAAAAGCACCAGGCCATGTTCTTAAGGCAGATATATTCTAATATGGGAAAACAACATGTAGGAGAGTGATGGTCAGGGAGAGATTTTTTGCTTAAGAAAATCACAAAAATAGTAAAGTCTTAGAGCAATTCACATCTTTTTTGAATTTAGATGGATGTAACAAACTGTATATATGGGACCTTCAAATAAGACCAATGAAGTCAACTATTATATGTTCAAATAAATTTCAGTCACATTCCAAACTCACTGTAATAATTGAAAATTTTTCTATGGCAAAAAGTAGGTGTAGTTTAGTAACTTTGGGGGCATAGTTCCAAATTCCTTTCCAGAATGATTGGACCATAGCAAGAGGGTGTTATTATGTTCACCCCCATGCACAAACATATAACAGTCCATTCAATATTTGTTATTTTTCTGTTTTATTAACTTTATCATTCTAAGGAGTAAGAGTTCAGGAATACTTTAATTTACATTTCATTAATATTAATGATTTAGGAATAATTTTTATATGGATGTAATTTGAACTTCCTTTGAAAAGTTTCTGTTCAAGACAATTTTCAGAGGGCAGCTAGCTAATTCAGGAGGACCAGAGTTCAAATCTGGTCTCAGATACTTAACACTTTCCTAGCTGTGTGACCCTGGGCAAGTCACTTAACCCCAGCCTCAAAAAAAAAAAAAAAAAAGACAATTTTCAAATGAATAAATTAAAATTATTTCTAGTTATATGAAAAATCAGAGCTATGCAAATTAAAGTAATTCTGAGGTACCACTACATATCTCTCAGATTAGCTGAGATGACAGAAAAAGATAATATTGAAAGTTGGAGGGAATGTGGGAAAATTAGGACACTAATACATTGTTGGTCGAGTTGTGAACAAAGCCAATAATTCTGGAGAGCAATATGGAATATGCCCCATGGGCTATCAAACTGTGCATACCCTTTATCTAGCAGTTTCTCTACTGGGACTGTATCCCAAAAGGATCATAAAAAGGGAAAAGGAACCACATGTGCAAAAATGTTTGTTACAGCCCTTTTTGTAATATCAAGAAACTGGAAACTGAGTGGATGGCTATCAGTCAGAGAATGGCTGAATAAATTGTGGTATATGAATGATATGGAATATTAATAATCAGCAGGCTGGTTTCACAAAGGCCTAGAGAGACTTATGTGAACTAATGCTAAATGAAGTGAGTGGAACCAAGATAACATTAAACACAGCAACAACAAGATTATGTGATGATCAATTCTGATGAACATAGTTCTTTTCAAAAATGAGGTGAATCAGGCCAATTTTAATAGACTTGGGATGGAGAGAGCCATCTGCAACCAGAAGGAGGACTATGGGGACTGAATATGGGTCAAAACATATTATTTTCACCTTTTTTATTGTTGCTTGCTTGCTTTTTATGTTATTTCAGTTTTTTCTCTTTTTGATATGATTTCTTTTTGTTCAGCATAATTGTGGAATATATATTAAAGATTAAAGATTTAAAGATTAAAGATATTTTACTTATATTGGATTACTTGCTATCTATGTGAGGGGGTAGAAGAAAGGGAGAAAAAAAATTGGAATACAAGGTTTTGCAAGGGTGAAATATACATATAATGCATATAATTTGAAAATCAAAAGCCAAAAGAAGAAAATTTTCTGTTAATATCTTCCCTCCCCCCCCCCAGGCTGGGGTTAAGTGACTTGCCCAGGGTCACACAGCTAGAAAGTGTTAAGTGTCTGAGACCAGATTTGAACTTGGGTCCTCCTGAATTCAAGACTGGTGGCTCTATCCACTGCACCACCTAGCTGTCCCTGTTAATATCTTATAACCATTTATCAATTAGGGAATGGTTCTTAATCTTCTACTTTCAAATTAATTATTTATATACACACACACACACATATATATATATGTATATACACACATATATTTTAAATCAGAAAAGCTTGGTGAACACATCTTTCCTTCCAGTTCTTTTCTTTTTAAATTTTAGTTACATTTTATTTTTTGTGGAAAAAAAATTCTTTTAAAAAAAATTCTATTTTAGCTCCAAATTTTTCTTCATTCTCTGGTCATCTAATTTGTTTATAATGGTATCATTTATGTCTCAGAAGTTTAATCAATTCAAGAGAATATAATATTGGAAAGTAAACAAATAGTCATGATGAGATATACCCAAACATTTTTAATCCTTTGGAGTTATTCTAAAACTTTCTGTCTGTTTTATTCCTTCTACATAGACACACACAGGAGAAAAAGAGAAGATATGTCCATATTGTGGACAGAAATTCGCAAGCAATGGAACACTGAGAGTACACATTCGAAGCCATACAGGTCTGTTAATACTTGTTAATACAAAATAAAACCAATATAAAGATGAGTTGCTTTGGGGGCAAAACATAGCATCATATTCCTTTTATGTTGTGCAGGTTACATGAAATTTTAAGTTTTAAGTCTCTGAAAAAAAATCAAAGAATGATTCTGTTCTTTCCTTTGCCAAAACTTGAAATATAACTGTCTCTAAGCCCATTAAAACATATAATCTAAGAATATTTGATATCACTTTGTAATAGCAGAATTTAAAATGTCTCCTATGACTTGATTACATTTCTTATTTCTATAGATAAAATTGGGATAAGAGTAGGTGGACAGGATTTCCCAGTGTTGTAGTTATTTGTGTAAATGACAGCTGCCATGGTTGATTTATTCCCACAAACTTCTATGAAGTATCCACAAACTGAATCAAAATCCTGTTGTAGCCACTGGGTAGAGAAAGATAGAAGCAACATAAACTGTGCCCTAAAGAGCTCTCCAGGGGAGAAAGGCATGTGCCTGTGATAGAACAGTTTGAGAAAGAAATAAAGAGAGATGGTTTAAGCAAAGTGTTAATCAAAATGTCATTAGAGAAAGATCTTTTCTTTCTTGGCAGAGACAGAGAAGAAGGAAAAAATGATATCAGAGTTAGACTTTTAATGTATAATCCCTGCTGGATTATAAACTTATTGTCCACAAGTATTGTCCCTTGTTACCCTCTGCAGTTCTCAATACAATATATTGTGCATAGTACATATTCAAATATTTATTGAGTAAATGAATGAAATTTTTAAATTTAAGTTTATACACCCTCCTTTATGACTCCTATAAATGATAATCATTAGTACTTTTTTCATCTAGACCAGGGATTTCTCAATTTAGCACCTATGGCATACATATACACACATATACATACATACATAAATCCATATATATATATATATGTATATGTATATGTATATGTATATATGTGTTTGTGTATGTAGTTAACTTTTTATATCACCTGATACTTTTTTAATCACCTCTATTTTGTCTTGTTCATTTAAAAACATGATTCTCAGAAAGTCTTTAAGTTTCAACATCTTGACAAAGCATGCCATGACCAGAAAAGATTAATAACTTGATGTAGACCTGACTGAGATTTAAGAAGAGTGTTTGTCCCTCATTTTTTGAAGAGAACTAGTGACATCGCAGAGTTGACATTGCTAGAAATGTCCATAGCACTGATATGTCTACTAACTATGTGCCAGATACTACTAAAAGAATCTTTTGGAAATATTGACTAAGAAAAAAAGAAAAAAGAATTCTTATAGTCATATTTATCAAAGTTTGATATAAGTATTTCAGTGTTTTAGATGCCTCAAATACAATAACACAAAGCTAATTGATCAAATCTACCAAGAGGTACAAGATTTTCTGAGATATGCTTTAGTCAAGAGAGGCCAAACAATACATGTGACAACCATTAAAGTAATGGAAAAATGCACAGATAAAGGAATCAAGCTCTCTTTGCAATTAAATATTACATAATCATGTTGTTTGCAGCTTGAGGGGACTTAGATATTATCTAGTGCAAATATTTAATTTTAAATAAGAGGAAATTGAAATGTAGTGAGGTGAAGGGACTTATTTAGTGTCACACAGCTAATGACAGGGACAAGATTTAACTGTGGATTCTATGATTCTAAGTGCGAGAATTTTAAAAATTCATTTTTATTGTTTATTTTGGGGGTGTCTAGCTAAAGTTAAATAATATGAGTCCAGTAAGATAGGGCAGATAATTAAGAAGGAACAGAAGAGTTGAAAGGCAACACAGGTCACTATCTGGGGACTGGGCATCTAGGACACTGCCTCTGGCTCCACAAAAATAACCACAACAACTTGTGAATGCAGGCAAACATTTTTAGTAGCAAAGAAACAATAAGTTCCTAAACAATTAAGTGTTTATTAGGAAATGCAATTGGAAAAGATCTAGAAATTACTCAGGAAAGATTTTTTTAATACAATTATTACCTTCTAAGAGAGAAATGAGAGAATGAGATAGAGAGACAGAGACAGGAAGAGGGGGCAATTCAGTAAAACTAATCAGCAAATCAACTGAGTCTGATGGTAAATGTCATCTTTCAAATTCATAGTAATTCATGTGATTCTCAGTTCCTGAATGTCAAAAAGGAAATCTTTCTCCAACTCCTGCTGTCCTCTCAATAATCTCTATCCCCGTCAGTTCCCCCGTCCTCTTCCTTTCATATTTTATTGGTTTCCCATTTCAATGTGCCCTATGGAAATTCCATTTTGCAATTAATAAACTTCCCTTAATTCAGTCCTTTTCCTTTAATGTTCCTTTCATCTTCTGCTTCTCACTAAGACTTGCCCATCCTAGCCAAATTGACACCTCATCCTTGGTCATCTTTATCAGAATTGATTACATTTTCTCTGGTCTCAGTGGTAAAAATTAGATACCCTTTAATTCCTATTACAACTTAGTAACTTTCTTCTTTGAAGTTTTATTCTATATCAATTCATAACTCAATTCTGTTATTGGCTATTATTTAATAACCCCTAAAACATTATTCTTCCTTTTTCAATGGGTTGAATGCCTGAGACAAGCTTTCTCCCTCCAAGTCATGTTCACCATAGAGGACTTTGCCAGGCATGTTTACCTTAACTCTAATATCCTAATCTAATTGACTAATGGATTTCACTCCCATGACTTATTCTTCCAATTCATATCATAACTATAGGCTCCAAACTGTCAATTTTTCAGAACTTTCCTTATATCATCTGTGCTAGATTCAAATTTTCCTTATTTTCCAATCATAATTCATTAGTCAATCAATTTCATTCTATACTACCCACCCTTCTGAATCCATTGTTTCCTAATTCTGTCTGCTTATCCCTTGAAAAGAAAGTCTGCCCTTTCTTACATATTACCAAAAGGAGCAGCTCCTCTCCTTATCACATGAAAACTTTACATCATCCCCATGTTATTCCAACCTTATTCCAATCTTTATGAAAAAGTATTCTCTCTTATTGTGAAGACCAAATCCTATACAGTTTGTGTAATCCTATTTCCTCCATCTTCTACAGTAGATTGCTACTATATCATTTTTACCAATAATCATCAGATTAACCTGATCAGTACATTGATTTTTCCCCTAACATCCATAAATACAACACTCTCCCACATCTTTAAAATGAACATATAGCCCACATTCCACATTTCTAGTTCCTGCCATCTCTTCTAAGAAGTAGTTATATTTTGTTATATGAATTCCTTTTATTCCACAAGTGAATTAAAATTTCTCCAGATTCATCCCCAATCTTTTGAATCTCATGACCAAGTCTTCTTAAGAGAGATTGCTATGTAGATTTAGTATTACATAATAGGATTTTGGAGCAGCTCAGAGTTTTGTTTTATGTGTATCATTCCTATAAGGATTCAATCTACAGAATTAGCCTGAATAGCATTGACTTTCAGCCAGATGAATTTGTTTAATTTTATATATGTATACCTACATCCTTTTAAATATGTATTTTCTTCATAGGAATTCCTTTTTCAGAAGCCATAATTAATCAGCTGGGGTTGAGGCTCTATTTGTCTCTGCTATCATCCCTGCCTTAGTTCTTCTTCAGGATATATGGCTCTGGTAGTGTAGACAGTGCAGCTCATTCTTTTTCTAGCCCATATGGAGTTTTCCAGCTCACCATTTCCAGATGGGCAATACATATTTTTTGTGTTTCCAAAGTGGATTTTTATCTCTAGGGAAAGGGACTAGGGACTTTTTTCCAGATCTCACTGACTCCAGGAGTAGTACAGAAAGTGACAATGGAGCAATACAGAGGGAAATGGAGAGGATATAAAAACAGAAGTTAATAATTTAAAAAACCAAAATTACTCTGATAGAGTTATAAAATGTCCATATTAGAGCCATCTCTAGAAAGCCCTATTTTCATCCCTTCTTCTTCTCAATGTATAAGAAATACTGATAATGTTATGATCTGTAAATATGTGCCAACGGGCTGACTCTTAAAATTCAGTTTTTTTTTCATCTCTCTCCCTATTGCAAGAAGCATAAAAAGACATTATTTCAATAAACTTTATTGGAATATAAATAAAGTCTAAAAAGCACAAATATTTCTTCCAATTAGAACTGACCTACGGTGACTGAAGGCACAACCAGAGAAGGTGCTCAAATCTCTTAGAAGGGAGTTGTTTAGATCTTTGTCTGGCATGCAGTTTTGTAATTCATCATTGTTGTTTCCAGTGTGCAGTGACAGAGATAGTACTCTATAGGTCAGCTTAAACAGTATATCACCTTCACCTGTGCTTTATCCCATTGGTTTATAGCTTCCTAGGGTCAGTGGGAACTGGGGTTAATTCAGCAAAAAGAAATTACTGACTGTGACATGAATTCCGTTGATGGTTCATAAATTGTAAAAGAAATTAGAGGAACTATTTTTTTAAAACTATGGGCCAGAAGGTTAATTGCTTGCCTACAGTTCCAACCAACTTTCAGTGTTAACAGATGCCAGCTGTCACTGGACACTCCCTCCCCCCCAACTGTAACTTTATGTGCATGATTATTCAAGAACAAATTATTGTCTTAGAGGAAAAAAAAAACTGGTTTAATTAGTTAGGTTGCATATGAAAAATGGATGTTATCTTTTGGCTCTGTAAGAAATATATGAAACTCATCATTTCTTGTACTATAGAATTTTCATTTGTTATATTTCTTTTTTGTAAAAAATAATTTTGTTTTGGTGGACGTGAAGGGGAAAATGAAAGCCTCCATGTAGGTCATTTGAGATTAACTGGAGACAATTTGTAGTACTAAAAAGAATACTGAATTTTATGATAAATTTATACTATCAATTAAATTCATTCCATAAACATTTAAAAAACATCTATTTGCAATGTCAAAAATTAAGTCATCCGTACTCTCAAGATACTTATAATACATAGAGAAATAAGTATAAGGTAAGTTGAAGAGGAAAAAGTATGAAGATCTGTGAACAAATTATGAAAGAAAATATAGATGCTTTTCTCTTTTTTTTTGTTTTCCTTTTTCTTCCTTTCCCTTCCCTTTTGTTTTGGTTCCTCTTTTTTTCCCCCTCTCTCCTTCCCCCGCCTTTTCTCTGATATTAGGAAAGCCTTTGTTTAGGAGGAAGCTTGAGCTAAGACTTCAAAAAAGCACAAACCAAGGCAAACAATTCTAGACATGAGTCGAGCTTTTAAAAGACATGTTCATGGGAGATGGGAGATCTAGATATTAGTATTATTTCCATATTGTCTTCCTCATTTCTTCCTTGAAATCAGAGACTGTTTTTACTCTTCTTTATTACCACAGTGCCTAATATAGTGCCTGGAATAGAATAGAATAGATATTTTACAAATTTGCTTAACTAACAATATTAAGATGTTTTTACTTCCTTGCCAAGTATAATAGGTGATAGTTTAATATACTTTTGTTCAAAGTAGATCTTCAACTGGTTCAATATTGTCACTAGGCTATCAGTGGAAGAGAAACAAAGTTCCATTGAACATAGGGAGAAAATAAATTCCAAGGGGTGTGTGTGTGTGTGTGTGTGTGTGTGTGTGTGTGTGTGTGTGTGTGTGTGTGTGTTTATGTATAAAGCTTTTTCTTTTGTCCTATTCATCCTAAACTTATAATAGAGTCCCATTGGATGACAGAATATATATGAAAAAAAAATTTAGCTCAAATGTAGATATGAGATTCATTTTTCATTTCCTAAATGGTACAGCTATTAGTTCTTTGCATAGCTTCTACCAAATTTAGCAAAAGAAAAGTAATTTAAAATCAATATTCTTTTCCCAAATTCTACTTTTAAATTTTGTATCCCCTATGGACTCTCCAAACCTTCATTGCATTAAAAAGATATATGGTCTCAGTCAAACTGCAAGGAGGGCCTGGATTGGCCAAATTCAGTCTGGTATCCTGTCAAGACTGTGAATGGGAAGAACTAAATGAATTATATCTCTGGGTGTCAGAAAGAGACCAAGGGAACAAAAGCCACAGAGAGGAAAGGTCTTGGCTTAATAAAGCTGCATTAAACCATTTGGATGAATGACTAGGAATTGGGGATGGGAATATCTATTCTCTCAGAAAAGAATGAGAAGTAAAATAAATGTACCATCATTCAGGAATTAATCTCAATTATAATACATAAAATTTCTAGGATTATATTCCTATGTATGGTCTTTCAATCTTTATACAGGCTGTAAAGTAAATTTTTAGTTTTCAAGATCCAATTTAGGACTAACTTGTATAAGGATTATCCTTTATCAATGTATTCATGATAAAGTGTAGGAGAATGATCCATCTTAAAATTAGAAATCATTGGAACCTGGAAAAATCATGTAAGACTCTGCTTACCTGTCTTTGCATCTTCATCCTATTTGCTGATTTCTTTTCCTTGCAGGTGAGCGCCCTTACCAGTGTCATTACTGTGATAAAGCTTTTAGCAAAAATGATGGATTGAAGATGCATATCCGGACCCACACTAGGGTAAGAATGGAGGTCATCATAATTTATAGGGATTTCTAAAAATGTTTTCAGCCTTTTCATTTGTGATATACACACACACACACACACACACACACACACACACAAGCATACACACACCATTCCTATATACAGACAAAGAAATTTCCTTTAAGCACACATGATCTCCAAGATAGGAAATCTTTTCTTTTACAAAAGAAAACAACAAAAAAGAGTACAAACACATATTCACAAATATAAAACATGTAGGTCATCCTCAATTTATGAATGTGATTTATTCATGGCATATCAATATGGTATTGATTCATAAATTGGAAGTGTATGTCCTAGAAATATTTAAAATAGACCCATATATACTGAGATGGCCAGAATATTTGATGTACAATGGAAAACATCTTTATTTAAAACACATTATCTATATAAAATAATATCTAAAACAACTGATAAAAATGGAATCTTTCCAAGAAAAAAATTGAAATCTAGCATTTTTATACTTAATACTAAAATATTTTTCCTAAATAGAACTGAGTATGACTTTCAAGTGAGAGTCTAGGTTTCTTTTTCATTAATCTTAATCATCTTTAACTTATCAAATCTATTACCTTGCTCTTGTTCAATACCAGTCCTTTGAAATCATGGTAGATCAATGAATTTATTAGAATTCTTATGTATTTTATAGTTGAATTCAAAGTGCTGCCTCTTACGATAAAAATTGTTTTCACTCTGTTTACATAAGTTATAACCTGCATTAGTTCTTGAAATCATCCAATTCATCATTTCTCACTACCAAAATAATATTCCATTATTTTGATATGCCAAAATAATATTCCATTAAATTCATATATCATAATTTGTACAGCTATTGCCCAATTGGTAGTATGTAGTTTCTGTTCTTACCACTACAAAAAAATAATTATAAACATTTCTGTATATATGGGTTCTGTTACCTTTTTTTGCTGATCTCTTTAATATATAAAACTAGTAGAGATAATACTGGATCAAAGTTGGGACTGATGAGTAATTTAAGGAACATGATTCCAAATTGTTTTCCAAAATGGTTGTAACAATTCACAGGTTCATTGTATATTAATGTATCTTTAAAATTTTATGCACTCCTATAACACTTGCCATTTCCTCCTTTTGTCAATTTTGCCAATCTGAGAGGTACAAAGTGGCATTTTGGAATTACTTTATTTTACATTTCTCTAAGTGTTAGTAATTTGGAGCATATTTAGAAATATGACTATCGATAATTTGGATGCCTTTTCATGAGTACTGCTTTTCACAGTCTTTAACCATTTATCAAATGGGAAATGGTTCTTATTATATATTTGAATCGGTTCCTTATATATCTTAGAAATGATATCTTTATGAAAGGAACATTCCACAAACTCCCATCACTACACTTACTAAATTATTCACCTAAAATGGCTAATTTATAATATTTACACATATTTTCCACTTGCATGTTTCTTTGTTTACAAGAAAATTACAGCAAGTGGCAGATGGATTTCTTTGTAGAAACAGAGGAATTCAAGATAAAAACATAACATCAGATAAGTGCTATCAGAAAAAAAAACAGAAAAGCCATTTTTAAGAGATTAGATTTGGAAATAGATACAAATAGTCACAACATCACAAGTTACACAATTTTGGGGCTTATAATTAATTCCTTAAGTTATAAATAGTCATCAGAGCTATATGTTACACAAAAGATAGTATTCCCAATGTCAACATTTCTGCTTTGGGCCTCAGAAAAGGTTATGGAATGTAGCAGAAAGAACAGTGAACTTGGAATTAGGAGAGAATTTCTTCTGAATCTTGCTTTTATAGTAGTCATGTACTCTCTACCCCTTAGTTCCTTCATCTCTGAAATATGAACTATAAAACTTGTGGTACTTCCCACATGGGTAGTCTAAAGAATAAATTTCTTTGTAACATTTAAAATTCTATGTTAGGAGATATTAATTTCCTAGAAAGAATGATTTTGTAGCAGCATCTCCATAGAAATGGAAAGGAAAAAGAAGTCATTAGAATAAGACCTATGGTTTTGTGTCATTAAGACAATGAATTTTTTCTAGTAGTAATATGAGAAATAGAAGTCTTTTATTGAGAGAATCACATTCTGATATTTCATGATAGATCCTGGGATTTAATAGAATCTACTTTGTATTGGGCATAAGCAAGAGTGTACTGACTTAAAAGCTAAATTCGTCTCCTCTCTTTATTAATTTCTGTTTTGATATCCCTGCTGTTTTATGCATTTTTAAAATCCTATATGAATCATATCTACATTCGTTTTGTCTTTAAAAAAAAGCTAAGTGGGATTCAATACAATAGTAATATCTAATATTTCTATAGTAAATTGTGTTTAAAAATTGTGTTTTCAGTCAAAAAGCATTTATGACAGACTTACTAAGACCTGGGAATACAGAAAAAAGGAGCAAATATAGCCTCTGCTCCTTAGAAGATTTCATTCTGTTGAGGAAGAAAGCATGAATATAAAAAGCTATATGATACAAGATCCATAAAGAGTAGACCAAAGACATCTTTATAGACATTCATCATATTGCCTGCTCATCACAACAAACCCAAGGCATGATAATCCTTGTTTTCTGAAGGAGTAAACCAAGGCTAAGTGAGCTATAGTCATGGTGTTAGGTTTATATAACTATTAGAGGCCAAGATGGAAACAAAGTCTCTAAGAGCCGTTTTATTCCATTTTATGGCAGTGCTTTTCTATAATGAGTTGAGAGAAAATATTTTCAACATGACATGCTTTATTGGTGCTAGTAATGAAAAATGAATAGAATTTCAGTTTAGAAAAGATCTAATGTGTTCATTTATAGCATCTTCTACAAATATAATAAAACCATATGTATTCTTTCCCTCTCTATTCTATTCTTTTAACCTGAATATTTGGAAATATGGCTAAACATAAGTTAGGAGCTGTGTGCCACTCAGCAGTTACAACATATGTGGCGTGAGATTTCAAATATGGGAAAAATATGTTTCTTTCCTTTAAAACAAAAACAAATGGATAGGGTACCATTCAAGACATTCTTAGCAACTGTTGGAAGATTGGTGCTCTCATAGAATTCTTAGATTTGTTTATAGTTTAAAAAGTAAACTCATCTCCTTTCACTTCTCTGATATTTAATATAAGTGAACCTAAATAGAAGCAATTCATTTCAGATAAAGAAGTTTATTTTCTAAACTTATAGGGTTTTAGAATTAAAAAAAAAACCTAAGAGATTGTGTCATTGTATATATTTGTTTTTGAATATCAGAATATAAACTCCTCAAGGGACAACACTGTTTTTGCTTTTTCTTTGTATCCCAGGAGTGACTGGCATTTAATAGGTGTTTAGTAAAGGCATGCCGATTGCCCTGTTCATTCACAGCATTTGTTTTTTTATATGAGATTTTCTCTTCTTCCTTTTACTTCACTTGTGCTTTTTTATTGCTATATTTTTGGGAAAAAAAAAAACTATTCCATAATGTTATCTTCTCTATCTCTTGTAATGGTTATTGGATGAATTGTTTTCCTGGTTTTGCTTACTTCACTTTGCATCATTTCACATAAATCTTTTCATGCTTCTGAATTCAGCATATTCATCAGTTCTTTTAGAATTTATTGTTCAATTATTGCAGTCATGTCTGATTCTTTGTGACCCCTTTTGGCAAAGAGTGGTTTGCCATTTCCTTCTCTAGCTCATTTTACAGATAAGGAACTGAGGCAAACAAGGTGAAATGACTTGTCCAGGGTCACACAACTAATATGTGTCTGAGATTGAATTTGAACTTAGGAAGATGGATCTTCCTGATTTCAATCCAGTGCATTGTGTCAGTTCATTGCCTCTTCTTATGGTACCTTATATATTTATGTGTCATGATTTTTTCAAAGCTATTTTTCAATCTACTTTATTTCATTATCTTAACAATGAAAATGTTGTGGTAAATATTTTGGCAGATATGAAGTTTTTATATTTTTATATACACAGCAGTGGAATATTTAGATTAAAGGGACATTTCATTTAATTATTATCTATTTATTTATCTACATGGATATTGTATTAACTCTTTTTTTTTTTTTTGCAAAACTCAAACTTACTTTCCAGAATGTTTGCATCAATTTACACCTCTACCAACAATGCATTAGAAAAAAAAAAAAAAACAAAAAACAAAAAACCAAAGTTCTTTGCTATAAAGTCTCAAAAGTCAACTAATTCTATTTTGGGTTATTTTTGTCAGTTTGATGAATGTGAGGAAAAATTCCAGGGTTGTTTTGATTTGTATTTCTCTTAATATTATTGGCTTAGAACATTTCCCTTATACTTGTTTATAATTTGTAATTCTTCATTTAAAATTTATTTGTTCATATCCTTTTTTCAACTTAATTATTTTCACCTTTATATATTCCATATATTATTTCTTATATCAATATTTGAATTAATTCTATGCACACATATGCATATGTGTATATGTATGTGTATATATACATATATATATATACATACTTACATATATATATATTTATTTAAAAAATTTTAAACATTCTTAGTGAATGGGATCAGAGCTTGATCAAAGCTTTCAAATGGAAACATGGGAGAAAAGTGAAATCTGGAAAGCAAAATACAATTAAGCAGTTAGAAGGACTAAATGATGATAGTGCTTATAGTCTAATGAGAATATAAAAGACATGTCTTTTCATATGTCTTCTTACTACCTTCAAGAGTCACAAATGGAATTAAGAAAGACAAGTTCAGGATCTGAGTGTGTTTTGTTACATTTTGTTGGTTCTAAAGGAAGAAAAAGAAATACATGAAGGAACAAATTAGAAAGAGAGTAAATTATTATTTCTCATAAGTGAGATAGGTAAATAGAAGAATATGAAAGTATGGTTGAGGGGGTGAGGTGAGTAAATATCCCACAAATATCATTCTTGTTCGCGCGTGCACACACACACACACACACACACACACACACACACACAATTAGTGTGGAAATATCTCAAATTCTACCATAAAAGAATAAAAAACAGAGAAGGGAGAAGTAAAATGAGAGTTTAAGAAGTTAGGGAGAAAATTTTATCAAGCAAAAGATATTTAAACTTCATTAAGTTTTTCATGAAGGGAAGATCAAAAAAGAAAGAAAGCAATGTTTATGTTGGACTGAAATAAGTAATTAAAAATAATAGGATATTAATGTAAAAATGTAAAAATTTCAGTTATCAAACAGAATTGGATACCATAATGATTTAGAAAATACAGTGATTCTTAAAAAAAACAAACAAACAAACAAACAGGAAAATCCTTGAAGCATAAAGTCTTACACAAGGAGTTAAAATGAAGGGTTGTAATGAAATGAATTGAAATTCAAGTATGTTTATTTGTTTTGTGTTAATTTTTTTGAAGTGGGGCTAATGATCATGGTATAAAAGAATCAAAAAAAATTACAAAAAGCCATTCTACTTAAAGGCATTGTCAATAAAGAAATTATATGAAAACTTATTATATTAGTCCTGAAGGACAGAATTAAATAACTAAAAAAAAATAAGATGGAAACTATAATAGGTGGAAATGGAAATCTCAATATTTTCCTCTCAAACTTTGACAGTGGGACAAAAGATAAACAAGAAATCAGATCCTGAATGATTTTTGAAAAGTTAGATATGATGAATTACTGCCAATTATTGAATGGAAATTGAAATCTTTTATATACATACTGTTTAGCTATGGATATGTTTTAAAAAACTTGATTATTATAGGGTATTAGAAATATCAATAATAAATCTATAGAAACAGAAACATTAAACCAATCCTTTACTACCATGAAGTGATATAATAGAAAACTTAAACTTCAATTAAACTTAAAACTTAAAAATATCACTGAACAAGCCTGATAGAAATTTTGGAAATGAGTGTGTGTGTGTGTGTGTGTGTGTGTGTGTGTGTGTGTGTGTGTGTGAATAACACTAAGGAAAGAAAAGTATAGACTGATTTCACTAGACAACATTGATTAAAATCATTAAATAAAATAGTAATAAAGGCTAGAGCAACTTATTAAAATATAATGAGTACCAAATTGAAATTATACCATGAATACCTGAAGAGTTGGTTTATTATTAGGAGTGATCATATTGATAACAAATTGATCATATTAACAAAAATACAAAAAAAACCACACATGATTTTGTCTTTATAAAAAAGAAAATTCTGAAAAAAACACATCAGACATTAAAAAAATACTAACTGGACAATTCCTTATTGTGGTAAAGATTGTCTATATAAAAACAAAAGTGAGCATTATCTAAGTACTAGGAGCCTTTCCACTAAATAATAATCTTTGCTGTCACCATTATTATTTGATACTACCCTAGAAATTCTAGGTAGAAAAATAAGCTATTAAAACCTCTCAAAACTATAGACATAAATAAAAGGAAAAATGAAATAAAATAGCTTCTTTTTACTGATATGTAATGGTTTACTTAGAGAACTATTAGACATTCAACTAAAATACTAATTGGAACAAAAACAGTTAGCCAAAGCACAGGATATAAAATAAACTCAAAGATTTAATCAGGCTTTCTACACATGGCAAACAGTATCCCATGGGAAGAGATAGAAAAGCAACATTCAGCATATCTATAGGATGTACAAAATGTCTGGAAGTGCATCTAATAAGATATTCAGGAATTTTATGAATATAACTGCAAAGCATTCTTTAGAGAAATGAAGATAGGAAAATAATTTAAAATATGTTAATTACTTATGATTTGTCAATGTCATAATAGAGCCCCTACCCTCAAGGAGCATAGATTCTTGTAAGGGAAGCCAGTGTGTGTGTGTGTGTGTGTGTGTGTGTGTGTGTGTGTGTGTGTGTGTGTGTATGTGTATGTGTGTGCATGTGTGTGTATAAATATATACAGAGAGAGAGAGAAAGAGAGAAAAGAAGAAAAGAAGAAGAAGAAGAAGAAGAAGAAGAAGAAGAAGAAGAAGAAGAAGAAGAAGAAGAAGAAGAAGAAGAAGAAGAAGAAGAAGAAGAAGAAGAAGAAAGAGAGAGAGGAGAGAGAAGAAGAAGAGAGAAAAGAGAAAGAGAAAAAGAGGAGAGAAAGAGATAGATTTTTAAGGCAGGACAGAGAAGAGGAATGAAATTATAAGAAAATTGATGAACATGTATTTTCTGGGAATGATAATATTTTTGGTTATTTTCCCTAGAGACAGAGGTCAAAAGTAGGATGAGGAGAAAAAGGAAGAATACGGGCCCAGTACAAAGATTGACAGAGAGCAGCTTTGTAGCTATTTGCCTAGATTAGACATGAAGAACTCACCAATTAGGAGCTGAAGGGATCCCAGAAAAAAACTGGAGTGCCAGGACAGATGTTGAGGCTAGAGTGGGGAAGCATAGAATGGCATCAAAATGACTGGAAAACAATTACACTCTTAGACCTCCTTTATAACTTTTTTGATTTATTTATTTTTTCGTCATTCCTTGTGATTTTGAAATTTTGTTACCTGACATTCCACTGAGGCCACGGATGTCCTCAAAGAACCACATTAGATCATATCCACTTCATTGAATCATTTATTTAGAGGCAGATAAAAGCTTGGAGACCATTTAATCCAAACTTATATGACAAAGAAGGAAACCAAGGCACAAAGAATTTAAAGTGCATTCATTCCCACATAACATTATAAGGATAAGAATAAGAATCATGTATACTCTTCAGATGAGTTGGGAGTTGGAGTTAGCTCTCAAGTCTCTTAGACTCACCAAAATATTTCTTAACTCCAAATCAGTTCAAACCCTGGGCGAAGTGATCTAGAGGCTATATTTTATACTCTTCCAAGATTCCCTTGAGAGTCTCTGTACAGGGGCAGCTAGGTGGCGAAGTGGATAGAGCATCAGCCCTGAATTCAAGAGGGCCTGAGTTCAAATTTGGTCTCAGACAGTTAACACTTCCTAGCTGTGTGACCCTGGGCAAGTCACTTAACCTAACCCCAGCCTCAGGGGGAAAAAAGAGAGAGAGAGAGAGAGAGAGAGAGAGAGAGAGAGAGAGAGAGAGAGAGAGAGAGAGAGAGAGAGAGAGAGAGAGTCTCTGTACATATTAGTTTTTTGGTAAATAGCTAGAAGACTCATGTGCCATTTATTTGAAAAGCTTCTGCTCAGTTTTAGGGAAAAAAGGGCAAAATTATAAATTTGGTTAGTTTGCAGTATCTGATATACTCATTTGGCTTCTTTCATGCAGGTGGCCAGGGCAGAGAATTAACATGTGTTTTTAAGAGTGGAAGCGGCCAACCATGTGTTGCCAAAAAATATCATTCCTTCCAGAATATACTCTTCAGCAGGCAGGACAATTTATTGCCAAGTAATATATGACTCGATGACTGAATTTTGAATTTTTAGAAATATTGAATGCTGTTTATATTTCCCTATTGGCAAGACATGAATGAGTTCCCAAACATCTGTCCCCTTAACTGCTTTTGCCAGTGTTGTGGTGGTTGCATGCAAAAGTAATTTTTTTATTCTTTTTTTTTGTTCGTGCTGCAGTGGGTTTTGAAACCCTGGGGCCCAGGCTTACCCAATCACCCTTTTGTGTCTTAAAATGACCAATGTATGTTCTTTTATTCTAGGCTAGAGGATGAAAAGAAGTCTTTTGGGAATATAGGTCTGTCCTTCATCTAAGGACAGAGAAACAGCTGCACTTATTGAGTTAAGGTGGGAAAATGCAGGGGTAGGGGGGATTGGGAAAACCCTGTCATCACATGGTAGATCAGTCTGCATATTGATAGAATAGTCTTTGTGCTTTATATACTATGTATTTTGTACTGACAAAGATTAAGAGATTAGTGGTTTTTGTGAAACTGGTCTATATATGGGGGTTCTTATGATTTTGTAGGATGGGAAAACACACACATATATCAACAAAAATACATATTTTTTTACTAAGTGCTAGACACTATGTTATTATGTGCTGGAAATAAAAAGAATGATTAAAGACAGCTTAAAGAAAGCCTCTGGGTTTCAGGAACTTAGTCTAATAGAGGAGACAATATGGAAACAACTATATACAAACAAGTTATATAAAAGATTAATTGGAAATAATCAACAAAAAGAAGGCGCTGGTATTAAGGGAGATCCAGAAAGTCTTCTCATAGAGGGTGGAATTTTCATATGACACAGATTGTCTTTAAGTTATATTTTTAGTGACTTCCTAGAGTCATCACAAACTTAGCATAACTTGGGCCCAAGACTTCTCACAAGGTTTATTTCATTTCCTACTGACACTGATTCCAATTTTCCTTTCAAGGTTTTAAGGTTTAATTCCTTTAGAGAAAAAAAAAATTACAATGGATGTTTATTATCCAGCTCTAACTTGGAAATTGCTATTTGCCTATTTGAAAGGATGAACAATAGAGATCAGGTACTTAGGAAAAATCTGTTCTATTATCTCCCCATTAGTGAGTTCTATGGGCCAGATTAACGAAAACTCTGATAAATCCTATCTAGCTAAAATAATTCTAGAAAGTTATTCTGGATAATGGATAGACTAGCAGTTCAGGCATAGCCTCATTTAGCTCTGAGAGGAGTTATAGAATTTATTGAAGAATATTGACCAAGTCATATAGGGTTTCAAATCTACATCAATATAGTGAGTTCTAGTACCAAGAAAATTATAGATTTTTGAAGTATTGACTCAATTTTGAAATTTAATGTTTTAGTAGATAGAATGCTGAGCCTTAAACTTACAAACTCCCAGATCCAAATTCTGCATCTTTTCCATGGTCAAACCATATTAAGACCTCTTTGAATCTCCATTACTCATTTATAAAATGAAGGAGTTCAATTAGTTGGTGATTAACGTTTCTTCTGGGAAGTTAAACCAGATGACATAGTGGATAGAGTTCCAGGCCAAGAGTAAAGAAGATCTGAGTTCAAATGTGGCCTCAGATACTCTGGGCAAATCACTTAATCACTTTTGCCTCAGTTTCCTCATCTATAGAATGAACAGGGGAAGAAAATGGCAAATCACTCTAGCATCCCTGCCAAGAAAATCCCAGATGGGGTCATATAGATTTAGACATGTCTGAACAACAAATACAAATCCCATTCTGGCTCTAAAATTGATTCTCTAAGGCTAAAACCTCAAGTTGTATTGGTCAGTGACTTGTCTTCCTTAAATTAATCTTGCAGTGAAGAGAGTAGGCATTTGCTGATGAATAGAAAGAATGCATCTTTTGAATGAGGAAAAATGTGTATTCATAACTAAGAACAGCACATTCCTAAGCTTTTGATATTTTGCAAGGATAGGAAATATGTGAAAACATCTCAATTCAAAGTCTTCTCTTCTGCCAAAAACTTTCTGAGATATATGAGGCCAAGCAATTTGTAAATCTCTTTGACACTTAACAAAATATCTTCTTTGAAGGATACATTCTTTGATTTTTAAACTACTTCTTAAATTCTAAAGACATTTTGTTTGGTCCAAGCAAAATGTTTGTATTTCCATTCGAAACAGAGAACTCTTCACTGGTCACTTTCTTCTCCTTTCTTCCCCATTTCAGTGCTTGGAACTTATATCCACTGTGGTTAAAAGACATTCTTCTCGTTAGGGAACTCTTTTAGAAGTCATTTTAGAAATTCAGTGGTAAAGTTTAGGCGACATCATCAGGGTTAGAGTTACATTAAAGCTACATCTTTCATTATAAATATGGCTATACAGATATTAGAAGGAAAGCAGAATAGCAACAAAGTGTCAAAAGAGAAAGAGTTCTGGAGTTGGAGTTGAGGACCTTAATTCTAATCCTGCTTCTGATATTTAATGGCCCCATAAAATAAGCAGGTTATTTAGTCTCTCTGAACCTTACCTTCTTCACTTTTAAATGGAATTAATAATAGTTATCCTATAGCATTTTTGTGAAGAATAAAACAATGTATGTGAGCATTCCAAACAACTTAAAAAGGTATAAAAACATTACTGCCATCATCATCATCATCATCATCATCATCATCATCATCATCATCATCATCATCATCATCAATTTATAGATGCCTCATTCATTCTCTACAATATTATATTGCCTCATAGTACTTTTGTAATCAGTGGACAATAAATAGAGTAGGGGCTTGTATTTCCTATACCTTTCAGGTAACTATATGACTATAGATGTGGTCCACTTGTGAAGAAATATTTTTATTTCCTCATATTTCCATAAAATTCACCCTTGATATATATGTATATTCACTGAAAGATTTCATTCTATAGATGACTCACTTTAAAAAAAATTAAATCAATGTCATTCAAGTTTTTTGTTCTATTCCTTTGAAACCTTCACCTTCTTAAAATGCCTTTCAGAACATTTTATTACTACTTTTGACATTATTTCACCTCCAGCACAAAGTTCCTTGGCACATACTTGGTCCATGCCAATCACATGGAGTGTTTATAGCTGGGTAATATTACTAATACTACTATAATAATTAGGAAAAAATTTCCAAAGACATCTTTTCCCTTTTCTTTTAAATACAAAATTATTGTTGATACTTAGGTTTATAAAACAATTTTCATATATATATTCTTCCAGTACTTTCCTATCTAGTAATTCCCCTTTTGTATCAATAATTTTTTAAAAGGGGGGAAAATAGTTTAGCTAAGTCTTCAGGACATTAAAATATTTAACTGAATCTGTACTTTCCACACAAAAATGTCAGCTTGTGGAATGAAGGGAGAGATGTGTGTTTTCCCAAGCATTCTTTAGATCAAAATTTGTTCATTATAATACCCAGATTTCCTTATTACTTGTTAGCCATCTGATAGGTGTAGGATAGTGACTCACCATTGTTTACATTGTAGTAGTCATTAGTTTTGCTATTTTCCTAGCTTTTCTCGCTTTATTAGTCATCACTTCATATGTGTGTGTGTATATATATATGTATATACATACACACATGTACATATTCATATAATGTATAAGATGTATAATAATATATAATAGTCTCTATATATAATTTATTATGTATATTGATACAAAAATACATAATAAATTTTGTAACAATCATATTGATTTGAGTTTTAAATTCTCTTTATGCCTCCCTCCTTGAGAAGGTAAGCAATTTACCTGATTACATGATACTGATTATACATGTGAGCTCACTTTTGTGAAGGGTCCTGCTATTTTTTCAATAAATGTAATAAAAAGAAAAGAAATGCATGAATGATGAAAAGGTATTTATTGAGGGTCTACTTTGTGCAAAGTACTATTTTAAGTCCCAGGCAAATGGAAAAAATAAAACATTCCCTAATCTCAAGAAGTTCATATTCTAATTTGTCTTCCCTCTGATATTACCTCTAATCAACTTGTGTATATCATTTGAACATACAGTACTTGGTGCATACTAGGCTTATTAACAACTAGACTTGAAGTACTTTTGAGGTTTGAAACAAGACTGATCAATGTTGCTGTCTCCTCACCACCTGTAGGATGTTCACATAATATATAGGATAGAAACTCTTGCTTTCTTTTGTTTCGCCTCCCTGCATTTTTTTTACAACTGCTAACATGAACTTGGCTGTCACTATGAGTGAACTAAGCAAACACATTACACTTTCTCTGCTGAGCTTTTATGATTTTCCAAGTCACATAACTCAATAGCTATGCTCTTCCTTTGGAACTACATTCTGTTTTGCTGATGTTTGTATTCATAGAATGTCTTTCTCCTGAGGAACTTTGTATAAACTGTCTTTAAAATTTTATTCACAGAAAAAGTATAACTTGTTCTGTCACCAAGTATACCATTTCAAAAAGAAAAACTGTCACTAATTCAATTCCTTGTTGATTGTTAGAGTTCAAAAATTGGACATCAAGAATTAATTTGAAATTTGCTTTACATCATTATATCCATACCTTACTTTTAGCATGTACGATCTGAGAACAGGAGCAATCTTTATCTTTACATGTTTTTGTATTCTTAGCCTACTTAGCTTGGCACATAATTGATGCTTAATAAATATTTGCTGCCTCTCTATCATCCTTTCTCATATGAGTTCAATTCAATTCAAGGTATCTATTAAGAATTTGCTATGTGTCAAATATGAAGACTACAGACATAAAAATAAAAGTGTCTCTACCTTCAGGTAACTTTCTACTGGGGTAAAAATAGCATATTGGACATCAAGGTAGTGCAGTGCATAGAGTACTTGGTCTAGTGTTAGGAAAACCTAACTTTAGACACTTACTAGCTGTGTGATATTGGGTAAGACATTTCATCTTATTTGCCTTAAGTTTCCTCATAAATAAAATGAGCCAGAGAAGAAAATGGGAAACCACTCCAATTACTTCAATATTTTTGCCAAGAAAACCCTCTGAAAAATAGATATGTCCAAAAATGACTAACCAATTATATTACAATAATGGATAATGTACTATTCCTAGAACCAAAAAGACTCATCTTCTTTAGTTCACATCTAGCCTCAGACGATTACTATACAAAGTCTTTTCCAAGCCCTCTTTCATTCTAGTTAGTGCCTTCTCTCTTGTGATTATTTGATCCTGTCTATAGCTTTTTTTATACAATTTTTTTCTTCAATAGGCTGTGAGCTTCATATCCCCAGAATCTAAACGTAGTTCCTGGCTCTAGATGCTTAATAATTTTTATTGACAACAAATAATAATAATAAAATTTGCGTAGTATTTACTATGTGCCAGATACTATAAAGTGTTTTACAATTACTATCTCATTAAATTCACAAAGCAATACTGAGAGTAGGTGTTATTATTAATTCTGATATACAGATGAGCAAAATAATTGAAAGACAGACACCACTAATACTTGGAAAAATCAGGAGAGGTTTCCTTTAGAGAGAGCATCAGAATCCATTTCAAGTGGAGTTTGGAATGTGATTGATACAGATGTTTTATAAGCCATATTTATTATGAACAAACTTGTGTATAGCTTAGGGTAGAATCATAGAATTACAGAATATATGAGAGCTGGAAGAAGCCCACCCTATATCTGAATAAAAAAATCTTTCATACTTTGTAAGTGGTCATCCAACCTTTGCTTGAACACTTTCTAAAATAGAATCCACTGTCTCTTGAAGCAGCCTTTTCCACTTTTGGAGAGCTCTAATTTTTAAGATTTTCTTCTGCAGCATCAAACTTAAATTTCCCCTTTTATTTTCAACCTTTATTTTCTTGTTTTATCCACTGGGGCCAAAGAAAATTCCTTTCCCAGAAGAAAGCCAGTCAAGTACTGAAGAACAACTACTGTGTTCCCCTCCAACTCCTGATTCTCTCTCAATTTTTCCAGGTTAAACATATTCAATTCCTTCAACCCCATATGGTCCTATATCATTCTGGTTTCATTCTCTGAAGAACTCTCCACTTTATCTCAATATCGTTCCAAAAATGTGGTACAAAAATATGATAAAATCATCTCATAACAAAGAAGATGCTCACTGAACTAATTTTGAACACCCTTTCTCTCTTGATGAAACATAAAGGTTGTATGGGTGTTCTTGGTTATTATATTATATTTATGAATATTGGGATTGTTGGAATCAGGTGTAGGAATTTGCTGTTATCCATATTAAATTCCATCAAATTTAATTCATTTCCATGCTGTAACTTTGTTTGAATCTTTTTGTATATTAACTCATTCCTTCAGTGTACTACATAACCTGGTCTGTTCTGCCCTGTTGGTAGATTTGATTAACAGATTCTCTGCAACTTTGTTCTCATCATTGCTCAAAATATAGGAAAGTCATAGATTTAAGAAAGATCAAGGAAACCCTCTAATATAGGTTTCCTTTCAAGCTGCTATTAATCCACTAATAGCCTATATTTTATATGGATATTTAGCTAATTTGAAATCTACATATTGATCTAATTAATATTTATCTTTCTATTTTGTCCAGAATGGAAACATCAAAAATTTTTGTTGAATATTTTTACTAAAACAAAGATAACTATCTGCAACAACCTGTTGATCATCTACCATGTCCCTCCAAAACAAAACTAAACAAAACTAATTTAATTCTTATCACTTGATCCTTCTTAGCAATTTATATCAGTTTCTTTTATTAGATGTTCTCACTTCACTCTTCCATATTCTTCCATTATGCCTTTTGAAGACCCAATCTTGTATTGGAACTATACTCTCCTTAGAAATTATTCTCTGCATGTGGATATGTATATATACACATATATTATGTATAATATATATTATACATGCATATTCTCTTCTACTTCTAAAACCTATGGTCTTCTAATCTTTTATCATCCTCACTACACACATACACACACATACCCTTGCATAATGTGGAAATGGGAGATGGAGAAAGAGGTGGGGGTGGGAATAGGAATGGGTATAGGGTAGCTTATGATTTTATCAGTGGTGAAGACCTTTTCATACTGAAGAGAAAGTGGTGGAACTTGTTGGGATTACTAGGTGAGAACTGAGGTTGTCTGGATGGTGACAAGGTGAGAATTCAGGTTTTCTGGACAATTACAAGGTGAGAACTCAGGTTGACTTGATAGAGGGGGCAAGCTCATTGGCTGGGGTGGTTCTTCCCAGAAGCCCTTGCATTGTCCCACGCCCATTCTCTGGGAGATAAAAAGAGACAGCATTGGGCGCAGAGGGCAGATCGGCCTGGAGAAGGATAAGAGCTGGAGGAGATTCAGAGCCAGGATTCAGAGGAGAAGACTTTGAATTGCATCAGGCTTGACGGGGCTCTCTGCAGGAAGGGAAGTCACTTCTTTGGACAAGAGTTAACAGCAACTGCCTGGAGACAACGGTTCGTTACAGGAAGAAGAATCTGTCGGAGAGATTTGAGTAGAAGACACAGCAGATCTCTTCCCAGAGAGTGATCCGGCAGCTTCTGGAGACGACAGCTCGTTACATTTGGCGCCCAACGTGGGGCAAGGACTTTTGCTTATCCTGACAAGAGGAGCTAGACCAGACCTTTGCAATTTGGCGCCCGAACAGGGACAGACACAGTCCTGATTCCAGTGGAAAAGCTTCCGATCTAGATCTCAGTCTCTCTGACCCAGAACCGTGAGTAACGAGGAAACTTTGTTAAAGATTAAGTGAGTGTGCTAATAGATAAATAAGGAACTTGTTAAGGACTAAACCAGGAATCTCTTATAGCTGAAATGGGGCAAACACCTTCTGTTCAAGGAAAATGTTTAGAGAGCATCATCAAGGTTATGAAAAGCCAAGGATTGATTATAATTTTAGAGGAGATTACTGAACTTTTAAGAACTGTGAAGGTTATATGTCCTTCTTTTTCTCTGGAAAAAGAATTGGATCCAGATGAGTGGAAATTAGTAGGAGAGCAATTAGGTGAACAGTACAATTACCTTTGTGACATTTTGCCCTTTGGTTCCAGACCAAACTCAGTTTCCAAAGATACAATTCATACCTACAATTTAATCCAAATGGCTTTAAAAAAATGTTATTCTAAAGGAAGAGATGAAGGAGCAAAATGGGGAGGTGTCAACTAAACTAGGTGAAAAGGATGAATCAGATAACAATGAAGTTAAGTACAATTCTGAGCAACAGGAGCACCTCCCATCTCCTCCCTCAATTAACCCTTCATGGGTGGAGCAAGAAGGAGGAGAGGAAGAGGCAGAAACACAAACAGAATTGCCTGTGAAGAAGCCTAAGCCTATGACAAGATTAGAAAAAGCATTGGTTAAAGCTAAGAGAGAAGGACAGGATATAAGTGATTTTATACATGCATATCCTGTGATTGAAAATATTGACTCTGTAGGTCAAAAAAGGAGAAGATATGCACCTTTAGATTTGAATAAAATTAAGGATTTGAAAAAAGGTTGTACCCTTTATGGGGCTACATCAGCTTATGTCAAAATGTTACTAGATGGTTTGTCTTATGAAGTCCTAACCCCGAATGATTGGAAATCCATAGCAAGGACATGTCTGGAACCTGGAGAAAATTTATTATGGCTTGCGGAATTTCATGAATTATGTAAAATTCAAGTCAGATGCAACTTGGAAATAGGAGTTAACACACAATTCACTTTTGAGCACTTAGCTGGTGAAGGTCAGTATGGAGAGAATTCGGAACAAATTAATTATACCATGACAATATATGAACAAATTGCTAAGGCTGCAATAAAAGCTTGGGGTGTCCTTCCTGGACAGAAAGATCGTGGAGAGGCTTTCACTAAAATACAGCAAGGTCCCAATGAACTTTTTGCAGATTTTGTGGGACGTTTGCAAACTGCTGTCAAAAGAACTATTGGAGAAAATTCAGCTACAGAAATAATGACCAGACATCTGGCTAAGGAAAAAGCCAATGAGCTTGCCCCCTCTATCAAGTCAACCTGAGTTCTCACCTTGTAATTGTCCAGAAAACCTGAATTCTCACCTTGTCACCATCCAGACAACCTCAGTTCTCACCTAGTAATCCCAACATCTCCCCCTTTCTTTTAAACCAACAGGGCTGTGTCCAGTGCAAACAATTCCAATGTAATTGCCAGATGATGAGAAGAGATTTAGAAAGTGGTAAATAGAAGGTAATTAGATAGGTTAACTGCCTGGGAGAGAGGGTTTGCTTGTATTTCTTCAGCAGGAGAAGGAATCAGATGGGTGCCAACGAGTCATATTCGCCTTGTCCATCAGAGAGAGACAGAAAAAGAGAAAGACCTCAAAATAAAGGAGAAGATCTAAGAAACATCTGACACTGAAAGAGCATGGATAATAAGAAGACTGTTAAAGAACTTTAAAACCAGCAGGAATCATTGGACTTCCTCACACAAGATGAGACTAATGGACAATGGACTTATGGACATTTATAAATTTTCAATTATGTTATATACTTCTAGCATGTGTTATGTTACTATGTTACTATGTGCTTATGTAATTTATGTAATTATCTGTAATACTTCCCATATTGATGGATTTATGTTTCAAGGTCATGACTGTCCTATGTTCTAAATCAAAAGAAAGGGGGAGATGTTGGGATTACTAGGTGAGAACTGAGGTTGTCTGGATGGTGACAAGGTGAGAATTCAGGTTTTCTGGACAATTACAAGGTGAGAACTCAGGTTGACTTGATAGAGGGGGCAAGCTCATTGGCTGGGGTGGTTCTTCCCAGAAGCCCTTGCATTGTCCCACGCCCATTCTCTGGGAGATAAAAAGAGACAGCATTGGGCGCAGAGGGCAGATCGGCCTGGAGAAGGATAAGAGCTGGAGGAGATTCAGAGCCAGGATTCAGAGGAGAAGACTTTGAATTGCATCAGGCTTGACGGGGCTCTCTGCAGGAAGGGAAGTCACTTCTTTGGACAAGAGTTAACAGCAACTGCCTGGAGACAACGGTTCGTTACAGGAAGAAGAATCTGTCGGAGAGATTTGAGTAGAAGACACAGCAGATCTCTTCCCAGAGAGTGATCCGGCAGCTTCTGGAGACGACAGCTCGTTACAGAACTGGTTGTCACTCGGATAATAAGTAGATGAGCTCAGATGTGTACTCAGCTCCTTGCACTGATCAATCATATTTTTGGTACTGCTTCTTTCTCATCTTACCTAAAGCAATGAAAACATGTTTGCTTCTGCTATTCTAACTGGAATCTGCAGTCCTGAGCTCTTCGAACAAACATCAATATCCATTGTGATTTCTTTTTTTTTTTTTTTAATTAATTCATTTCCTCTTGCTCATACTTTTTACAATTTTGTTTCTCTTCTCTTTGCTGTGTCTCAGAATAGATGTTAAGGGGAAAATATCTTAATGAATAGAGCTTTCAAAATTGGAATAGGTTACCTCTTTACATTTCCATTGACATTCATGACATTTACACTTTCTCCGTACTTAATAGTATTTTATTTTTCCAAATACATGCAATGATAGTTTTTTTAGCATTCACTTTTACAAAACCTTGTGTTATAAACTTTCCTCCCTCTCCTTCTTTCTCTCTTTTCTCCAAGATAGCAAGCAATCTGCTACAGGTTAGACATATTGCACTTAGCTTGATAAGGAATATATAAATATATTTTCCCTAACTAAATTACTAAGTGAGTAAAAGTGTATGCAGGGAGATTTTTACTGCCATTTTCCTGTCATACTGTTATTCCAACATACGGTTGTTTTCACCTAGAACTTTGGGCAAGATTAATTGAGCCATTTTTACTAAGTAGTGTTTATTTTCCATGATATAAACTTTCCTGACTCATTGGTCTGGTTTTCTTTTATGAGGGCACAACTTTTTCTTCATGACTAGCTTTCACTGGACAAATTGTCTCTACATAGGCAGCCTCACTAATAACTCTTCATGGTCTAACAGTACCTTTTAAGAATCTCAAGGTATTTCACAAGTTGATTTTCTTGTCAACATCACCTGATCACCAGCATTCCCTTCCTCAAAACTTTAGATTCTGACATTTTAACTTCATATGCAAAGTCATATCGAAGAACTCTTTTCACAGAACTATGAATTTAAATTCACAAATTTGAGAGAGAGAAAGGAGTTCAGTAACCATCTACTCCAAACTATACATGAAAAAAAATTCCCACTAGCACATATCTGAGAGGTGTTATTCCTCCCTTACCATTTCATATACCCCATATCAAATATCAGAGCTATTATGAAGGAAATTTTGGCAAACTCATGGGATAAGTGAGATTAGAGAAAGTTAAGAGTCCAAGATAAGGCCAGATTTCTACTCCTGAGATGCCATAAAGATAAGGAGAATCTTCTTAACTGAAATAAATTAGAAAAATTTAAATTTAAAACAGGAGTGTATTGGGGGTGAGGAGGAAGATAATGAATTATGCTTTGAACAAAATGCATGTTCAATGTTTTTGAATGCTGGATTTAAGATGTTTTCCATAAACCTAATTAGAAATTATTTGACTTTTATCCAAATATGTTCTAAACCACTGGTTTCAGGACTGAGTTGACCAAATATGGGATGAAAAAAAAAGTTGGTTTGAATTATTATATTGATATGTGACCTGGAATCATAGAAGGATGTATAACATAGAAAAATACCTACATAGACACATGAAGAAAGTCATATAAAACCACACTTAGAACTATATAATGTTTACTCAAATAGTTCTAGAGAAATAGAGAGAACTCTAGAGAGTTCTTTTGTTCCATTTTTTTTAGATATAGGCAAGTTTACAATTAGAGCAGATGGGCCAATTTAGGAATACCAGCTTAAATATCATTAGTCTTCTTATATGCAGATAATTTTAGGGTGATGTAGAAACTAATTCCCCCATTGAAACAAGTGCAAATATTGAGTTTTGCTATGTTTCTACTCCAAAAGCTCAGCTATTCTGCCATTTGGCATGGGGGGGAGGGGCGGGCTGAGGCAATTGGGGTTAAATGACTTGCCCAGGGTCACACAGATAGGAAGTGTTTAAGTGTCTGAGGCCAGATTTGACTTCAGGTTCTCCTGACTTCAGGGCTGGTGCTTTACCCACTGCACCACCTAGCTGCCCCTATTCTACCATTAAAAAAAAAGAAAAGAATGCCCAACTTTGGCATCCTTAAGTTTATAAAGTACTGTGCCTAAATTTTCATTGTAGCCCTCAAAATCCAAACCTGTAACATATTTACTAGACTTATTATTTGATGATGTCACTCCCCATTGAGTGGCTCCCTATTGCCTTTGTGATATAATGAAAAGTCAATAAACCACCAACAAATATAAATATTTCCATAGACATAAAAGGAATAAAAAAATAAAATTGTACATGAAATAGCAAACTTCATTTATGTATAGCTTGTATAGATTTTCTTACATAATATACATATATATATATATAAAATGTAATTTTTTTACATACACATATTCAATGTGCTAGTTCCAATTTGTCCTCCTTGTTTTTCTCTCTCTCTAATTTTCTTTCTGGTATTTTCTATTCATTTTATCTTTTTGGAGGATAGCAAGTGGACACATTACTGGCCATTCTCTATCCCAAATCTTCACCCTCTGAATATTGTTTCATTATAATAAATAAGAAAAGTTGAGCTAAATAAATCTACATATTAGTCATATCTGAAAAAAATATTATCTCATTCAGCACCTCTAGTCCATCACCTTACTGTCTAAATATGAGTCAATACAATTTTTCTTGAATTGTGGTTGATTATTGAGTTGATCAACCTTTTTATCTCTTTCAAAATTGTTTTCCTTTACTGTCATTGTATTAATTGTTCTCCTGGTTCTACTCACTTCATTATGCATCATTTCATAAGGACTATGCCACATTTCCTTGAATCTCTTCCTTTCATAAATTTTTGTAAGAGAACTCCATTATGTTCATTATTTCATAATCTATTTAAATACCCTCTAATTTCTGGTCATCCCTTCCTTCTAGTTCTTTGTTACAAATAAAGGTACTCCTATAAATCCTTCATAATATATTTTTTCTTTGATCTTTTTGAGATATATCTGATAGTGATATTGTGGCCCTTAACGATGTATAGAACTTAAGTACTTTTATGGTGTATAAATTTGTGGGACTTTTGGGTAGAATTCCCCCTTTCTTTCCAGAATGGTTAGATCAATTCAGATCTCCAGATACAATGCATTAATATTACTATCCTCTTTTAGACCTTCTTTACCATGACCATTTTTTGTCATATTTGCCAATCTGATGGGAATAAAAAGATGATCTCCAAATTGTTGCTTACTTTTCATTATATCTGATTTGGATACTTGATGTATTTTTTTCATAGCTTATCTTTCTTTTTTAAGAACTGCCTGTCATATTTTTTGACTTTTAGTTTTTCTGGAATTGTTTCTAATCATAATATGCTGTGTATATTAGTTCTTTATTGGTAGAAATCTATAAAATTATTTCTCAATAAACTTTTTAAATTCTAAGTTGAATTAATTTGCTTGTGCAATTTTTTATTTTACATAATCACAATTGTCTTTTTATCTCCTGTGATATTTTTCTTTTTTAAATTTTTTTATTGAAGCTTTTTATTTTAACCCTTGCAAAATCTTGTGTTCCAATGTGTACCTTCCTTCTTCCATCTCTCCCTTAGATGGAAAATGATATTATATATGTTAAACATGGTAAAATGCATGTAAATTCAATATAGGCATATATATTTATACAATTATCCTACTGCACAAGAAAAATCAGATCAGAAAGGAAAAAATGAGAAAGAAAACAAAATTCAAGCAAACAATAACAAAACAAGATCATTGGAATGGGCCTGAATCATCTCATTGTTGAGAAGAGCCACATCCATCAGAATTGATCATTATATAATCTTCCTGTTTCCGTGTGCAATGATCCCTTGGTTCTGCTTATTTCACTTAGCATTAATTCATATATGTCTCTCCAGGCTTCTCTAAAATTATTCTGCTGATGGAAACCATATAGAACAATAATATTCCATAACATTCATATACAATAACTTATTCAGCCAGTCTTCAACTGATGGGCATCCACTCAGTTTCCAATTTTTTAGTAAAAAATGAGCTACGACAAACACTTTTGCACATGTGGTCCCTTTCCCTCCTTTAAGATCTCTTTGGAATATAATTCCAGTAGAAACACTGCTCGATCAAAGGGTAGGCACAGTTTGATAGCCCTTTGAGCATAGTTCCAAATTGCTAATGGTTGGATCGATTCACAAGTCCCCTAACAACGTATCAGTGTCCCAGTTTTCCCACATCCTTTCCAGCAAGTGTCATTATCTTTTCTGTCATCTTAGCCAATCTGAGAGGTGTATAGTGGTACCTTAGTGTTGTCTTAATTTTCATTTCTCTAATAAATAGTGACTTGGAGCACCTTTTCATATGACTAGAAATGGTTTTAATTTCTTCATCTGAAAACTGTCTGTGTATATCCTTTGACCATTTATCAGTTGGAGAGTTGCTTGAATTCTTATAAATTTGAATCAGTTCTCTATATATTTTAGAAATGAACCGTTGAATGTAAAAATATTTCCCCAGTTTGTTGCTTCCCTTCCAATCTTGTCTGCATTAGTTTTGTTTGTACAAAAACTTTTTAACTTAATATAATCAAAATTATCTATTTTGTGTTCATTAATGATCTCTAATTCTTTTTTGGTCACAAATTCTTTCCTTCACAGATCTGAGAGGTAAACTATCCTATGTTCTTCTAATTTGCTTATAATATCACTTTTTGTGTCAAATTGATAAACTAATTTTTCCTTTGGTATGTGGTATTAAGTGTGGGTCAGTGCATAGTTTCTGCCATTCTAGTTTCCAATTTTCCCAGCAGTTTTTGTCAAAGGGTGAATTCTTATCCCAAAAGCTGGGGTCTTTGGTTTCTCAAACAGAAGAATACTATAGTCATAGACTACATTGTTCTGTGAACCTAACATATTCCACTGATCAACTATTCTTTTTTAGCCAGTATTAATTTTTTTTTTATGACCGCTGCTTTATAATATAGTTTTAAGTCTGGCACAGTAGGGTCACCTTCTTTTGCATTTTTTATTAATTCCCTTGAAATTCTTGACCTTTTGTTATTCCAGATGAACTTTGCTATTTTTTTCTAGATTTGTAAAATAATTTCTTGGGAGTATTGAACTGAATAAGTAGATTAATTTAGGTAGTATGGTCATTTTTATTATATTTGCTTGGCTTACTCATGAGTGCTTGATATTCTTCCAGTTGATTAGATCTGACTTTATTTATGTGGAAAGTATTTTGTAATTGTGTTCATATAATTCCTGATTTTGGTTTTGATTGCTGCTGCTTTATAATATAGTTTTAGGTCTGGCACAGCTTAGGTCACCTTCATTGGCATTTTTTCATTAATTCCCTTGAAGATAGTTTTCTATCACTGAATTGCTTAGTACCTATTTCCTACATTCTTAGTTGAGAAACATATCTCTTCGTTCCTTATTAGCTCAATTATATGTGTGTATATACATATATATCCACATATTCTCACACACACACACACATACACACACACACACACACACACACACACACACACACACACACACCATCTAGGTCATTTATCTGTTTGGAGCTCTTTGTAGTAAATATTATTGAATAATGACCTAAATTAAGTTTTTCCAAAGTATTTTTAGATTCTTCCAGCCATTTCTCTTAAATAGTGAGAACTTACTTGATTTTTTTGAATCCTTGGTATCAAAAAAAAAAAAGTGCTTCTAGGTTCAATTCTGGATCTTGTGCAGCTAATCTGTTCATTGATTTGAGTTTCTGTTTTAAACAAGTCCCAATTAGTTTTGGTGATTACTGCTTTATAATATAATTTGACAGTTGTACTGAAAATTAGTCATTTCCCCACTTTTTTCATAATTTCTTCTGAGATTCCTTATATCTTTCTCATTTGTTAACTCTTATGATAAATATGTTTCTTTTTTTAAAAAGTAACTGTTTGATTTTAAATTAAATTAACATCTTCTTGATAATGTCCCAGAGGTTAATTCTCTTTTTTTCATATTTTGATTTTGGTGATTTGATTTTCTTCCCTTTTTAAAAAATCAAATTAACTCATTCTTTATTCATTTTATTTGTATTTCGAAAAAAAAATACTAATATTTTCACCATTTCAATAGATATAGTGCTTTTAATTATGTATTGCTTCTATTACTTGCCCTTTGACTTGCCAATTCCTTATAATTCAATTATTTTCATTTAATTCAAATTCTTCCATATCGTTTATTGACAATATTTCTAATTATGTTCTAGTCAATAAATGGTATTTAAAAAAAAACAAAAAACACATTTTCTTATTTTGCATCTGCATGTAAAGTTTTTATCCTCTAGCATATGATCAATGTATGTAGTGTCATGTAAATCATTCATATATTTATATTTTTTATTCCCATTAAGAAGGGGAAGATAGTATGTTATGTGGAGAACTGCATTAGTAGTTATGGAGACACAGGTTCAAGTTTTGCCTAGCATGTACTAGTGATGTGACCTTGGGCAAGTCATTTAGCCTGTCAACATTCTATGCAGCATGTTAAAGTGACTCACTGTTGTGATACATTCCATTAGATTGTACAATTCCAAAAAGTAAACTAATTGATTCAAGTGTAAAACAAATAATTAACTTTAGCTTTACTTTTGTAATCTGAAGGAGATTCAATTTTTTTTTTTCTTGTAAAACAATTTCTTTAGAGGTAAGAACTGCACACGTGCACACACACACACACACACACACATACAGACACATGCATGTACTCATTTTAACTCTAACACTTTATTTTTTTTCCTGATTGAAATAGAGAAATTGAGTCATGGGAACAAAAAAAATAGTAGCTGGCAACAATAACCATAAGAGAACATTAGTTTGTAAATTGACTCTACCAATTCTTCTAGCATCTAGCATCATTCTAGCAACTAGGCAGCAGGACCCTATCAGTAACAACAATTTTATGTTTTGTGGTCAGAGGATCTTAGTGCATCTTATTTAATATAAATAAATTTCTGAGCCTCTTCCGCCGGCCATTTTAAATCCGGCTCCATACAACGCACCATCTGTGACTCCCTCTTCAAGCCACCTGCCCACTGCCGACAGCCCTGCTGCCATGGAGGATGTGAATAAGTACAGCAACATGGAGGAGTTTGCCGAGGGCTCCAAAATCAACGTGAGCAAGAACCAGCATGACAACGGTAAAATGTTTATTGGAGGGCTAAGCTGGGATACGAGCAAGAAAGATCTCATTGAATACCTGTCTCATTTTGGAGAGGTTGTAGACTAAACAATTAAAACAGATCCCATCCTGGGAAGATCGAGGGGATTCAGATTTGTGCTTTTCAAAGATGTTGCCAGTGTTAATAAGGTCTTGGAACTTAAAGAACAAAAGCTGGATGGCAAGTTGATAGACCCCCAAAAAGCTAAAGCTTTAAAGGGAAAGGAGCCCCCCAAAAAAGTATTTGTCAGTGGACTGAGCCAAGATACCTTTGAAGAAGAAATTTAAAGAATATTTTGGAGCATTTGAAGAGATTGAAAATATTGAATTTCCTATGGACACAAAAACAAATGAAAGAAGAGGATTTTGTTTCATCACATATACAGATGAAGAAACAGTAAAGAAATTATTAGAAAACAGATATCATCAGATTGGTTCTGGGAAGTGTGAAATCAAAGTTGCCCAACCCAAACAGGTATACAGGCATCAACAGCACCAACGGAAAGGAGGGAGGGGTGCTGCAGCTGGTGGACAAGGTGGGACTAGGGGTCATGGCCTAGTCAATGAAGCAAGTATGGCAAAGCCTCCAGAGGAGGTGGTAATCACCAAAACAATTACCAGCCTTATTAAAGGAGGACTTGGAGAAAAGCAACTACAGATGCTTACAGCAGCCTATTTTGCAGGATGATGACATTGAATGGAGAGTGGTCTTCTATTGATCTGAGATGACTATTTTGTAAAAGACTTTTGGTGTACATGACACAATTGTACATAGCAGCTGATTTAGTTTTCTTGTTTTTGCTTTGTCCTTTGCTATCTGTGTTATGACAAATGTGGATTTGTGTTTATACAAATTTTATTTGTATCATTTCATGTTAAATGATTCTCAAAAATAAATTACTTGTGATTGTTTAAAAAATAAATAAATAAATATCAGAGTTGGTTATAGTTAAGGATTCTTTCTTAATAAATATATAATATTAAACATGTAGCATACAATAAATAACAAAATGCAAATATTAGGTAACATTTTATTAAGTATCTACTATATTTAATGTTCTAGGAATGTAGCACAAAATAGGCATAAAATAATATGACCCTTCTCCACTGCATAAGATGTGAATAAAGTGAAAATATAAGTTTCTGGAATTCAATTCAATTGAGCAAATATTTATTAAGTGACTATTTTATGCAAGGCATTGTTCTAAGTCTTGGGGATAGTATCTAATAGTCTAATGCAGGGGTTCTCAAACTATGGCCAGTGGGCCAGATGCGGTCTGCTGAGGACGTTTATGCGGTCCTCCGGGTTATGGCAAAATCAGACCGGAAATGACATTCGACCTAAACTCCCAGTAGCAACACAAACTTCTGGCACTGGGCTGAGGCAGTGGAGACAGAGTGATACTGAGGTGAGGTGAGTTCCCAGGCCAGGGTGTATGGTGTGGGGAAGGGAGAGAGATGCAGAAGATGGAGAACTGACGGCCTGCGGCCTTGTAAAGTAATGGAAGCCACCGCAACAGATAGGTGCGAGGGATGTACAGTGCATGCTGCACATGTCACGGCCACTGCTGGGGGAATATATGGGCTGTGTCTGGTACACGGGTATAGTACTACAAGTCCTAGCTTGACTCTATCATTGTCATTATGCTGTAATGACAATGTACCAGCTTCCTCTTTAGGCACATGCTGCGGTACTGATTGCTATTGTCGCCCAGAGTGAGGCTCCTGGTACCAGGCCGTGGCCCTGTATCCATAGTGACTTCATGTCTGGCTATTGTGGTCATCAATTTTATCATTGTGTGTATGTTCTGTAGTTTCATAAAGAGATGGAATATTGCTAACATATGTCATCACTTTATAATCACTGGGGAGTTCTGACCTCAGTGACCCCCCCACTTATCCTGGTATGAGGGGGTACAGAGCTGGTATACTGCTTTATCTCCCTCCAGATTCTTAAGGTCCCCATACACTTCAAGTCACATGATGACCTCCCCCAGAAGCCCCAATGTACGATTTGTCACTGAAGCTCATTTTGCACATACAATATATCATGCAGTTATATGCATATATGCACAGTCTTTCCTGCAATTATGATAAATTATGAGTGCAGCACGTACGATCATGCAGTGCTGGATCACGAGAATTGATCCCAGAATAAAAAAGAAGCCAGGGCATTTGAGAGGGCCACCTGAGCAGTGACTTGTGTGCAGTGAAAGTCTGAATCAGGAAAGAGAATGCAGGAAACGGAAGCATCACAGCACAGAGGCAGCTTGGAGGAAGTTGAGCATTGAAGTCTGTATGTCTCTGTGTGGGCAAAGTTATTGCTGGTATATTGTTTTTATAGTGATCTCTCTCTCTCTCTCTCTCTCTCTCTCTATATATATATATATATATATATATATATATATATATATATATATATATTTAAATATATATATATATATATATATGTATTTTACTAATAACAATTTGGAATCCCTTAGAAATAATTATGTCAAGAAAAAGAAAAATTGACTTGGAGTGTAGGATATTGACTTGGAGTGTAGGATATTCAAAGAACAGTGGACTTATGATTACTTTTTCATGCAGTACAAGGAAAGAGCTACATGTCTGATATGCCAGAATATAATGTCTGTGTTCAAAGAATATAATTTGCGTCAACAGTATGAAACTCAACATAAAGATAAATATGATTGTTTGGTTGGAGAAGTGAGAAAAGATAAAATATTAAAACTGAAAAATACATTGACAACTCAGCAAAATATTTTTGTGAAGCAGAAGCAGCTAAATATTTCATCACTGTGAGCAAGTTTTCAAGTTGCCAAGCTAATAGCATGCACTGGCAGATCATTCATGGAGGTGGAATTTGTTAAAGAATGCCTTCTTTCTGTTGCCAAAGAGATGTGTCCAGAGAAGGTGGATTTATTTAGTACCATGAGTCTTTCAGGACCTACTATTACATGGAGTATTGAAGAAATGGGAGACAATCTGCATCAGCATTTGCAAAACTCCACAAAAAAAAAATTTCATATTTTTCCTTGGCACTTGATGAAAGCAATGTTGTTCATGAATCTGCACAACTTCTAATTTTTATTCATGGGATGAATGATTATTTTGAAGTCATAGAAGAGCTTGCTGCACTGCAAAGCATCAAAGGAACAACTACAGGAAAGGATATCTATGAAAAGGTTTGCCAAACTATGAATGGTTTGGAGCTGGACTGGGCTAAACTAGCCAGAGTGACAACTGATGGTGCCCCTAGCATGGTGGGGAGTAAGAAAGGAGTAATTGCTCCCATTAACCAAGAGATGGACAAACATAACCATTCTCATCCAATAGCCATACACTGCCTCATCCACCAACAAGTGCTGTGTAGTAAATCACTGAAGTGGGACTCTGTTCTGAAAATTGTGGTATCTTGTGTTAACTTCATTAAAATTAATGCAATAAATCAAAGACTATTTCAGGAATTTCTGTATGAGCTAAATGTTGAGTATGAAGATATTCTATATCACACAGAAGTCCATTTGCTGGGTCAAGGGAGAGTTTGGAAACGTTTCTATCACTTACTTCCACAGATTACAACTTTTCTGCTTTAAAAAAAACAACGAAGTACCAGAGCTCAATGATGCAGAAAGGAAATGGCACCTTGCCTTTCTGACAGATGTAACAGAGCTACTCAATAATTTCAATATGCAACTTCAAGGAAAGGGGAAGCTCATCTGTGATATGCAATCACATGTCAAAGCATTTGAAGTAAAATTAGGCCTCCTCATCAAACAAGTGAAGGAGGAAAACTTCTGCCATCCCCCCACAACTCAAAATCTATTAGCAGAAAAACCGCTGATTGAATTCCCAAACAAAACATGTGTGGAATCATTGGAAAAATTGCCAAAGGAGTTCCAATTTAGATTTAAAGAGCTTCATCTCCATGAACAGGACATACAGCTTTTCCATAACCCATTTTCTATTGACATTGATACAATTGGATACAATTTACCAAATGGAACTGGCTGAACTGCAGAATTGTGACTCTCTGAAAGACACATTCAAGTCAAGCAACCTTCATAATTTCTATGCATTTCTCCCCTCTGAGACATATCCTCATCTCAGGAACCATGCACTCAAAATGGCAACCATCTTTGGCAGCACTTATGTCTGTGAACAGACTTTTTCTAGAATGAAATATTTGACATCTCCAACCAGATCAAGACTAACAGATGCACATTTGCATCACTTGTTACAACTAGCAGTGACAAATATGGAACCAGATAATGACCATCTCATTAGCCAAAAGCAGGCCCATAGTTCCCTTTGAAATACTGGTAAGTTTATTGATTTAACTTTACTTCATTTTAAATATTGTATTTGTTCCCATTTTGTTTCTTTGCTTCAAAATAAGATATATGCAGTGTGCATAGGAATTTGTTCATAGTTTTTGTTTTTACTATAGTCCAGCCCTCCAACAGTCTGAGGGACAGTGAACTGGCCCCCTTGTTAAAAAGTTTGAGGATCACTGGTCTAATGAAAGAGAAAAAATACATGCACATGGAAAATCATAAGTAAACAGATATATGAGTTTGCAATATGTAAAAGAACTGGAAAAAATAGTTTTATTTTGTTTGGAGTTTTTGTTTTGTTTTAGAAAAGAGAAATCAATCAACCAGTGTGCTCTTAAATCATTAAGGAAAGCTTTGCCAGGGTTTGGCAATTAGTTCAAATTTTAATATATGATGAAGATATGGGGGAAAAACACAAAGGAGGTGGCAGAATGTTTAAGGTTGAGGGAGATGAAGATATGGCAAAGGCACTAAAATAGAGTTAACCATGCTCTATCTGCCCAATATATGTAGAAGTGGAGCACACTGAGAAGACCAAATAAGTGGGACCATTTGCATTAGTTTGCATTGGAAATTATAGAAGAGGGGAAAAAAAGATTGAGTGTATCACATAGTGCTAGTTTATGAATGATTTGGGGTGCCAGTTTTTGGAATAGGAGACAAAGATAATAGATGAAATTGATATCTACATATACATATATATATATATATACATATATATATATATAAAAACTCATGTTTTATATATTTACATATATATATTAGTGTACATATGTGCATATGCATGTATGTATGCTTTAACATGCCATTTTAGTAGATTAATTGATGGGCTAATATATTCTTTAAAGGTATTTAGGAGTAATATTCCTATGGAATATATGAGTTTGAAGCTAAAAAAAAAAATAGAAGGGAAAACATGGACAATGTTTTGTCCATGGACAAAATCTTCTGTACTGATTTTGTTATTTACCAGCTACATGACTTTGGGAAAGTAATTTTATCCCTCTGGGTCTGTTTCTCTACCTGAGAATGGCAAAAATGAGGGAAATTATTAAATTATATTTACATTTTCTTCCACACTACATTCTTAGTTATTTGAATTGTCTTATATTACTGAAACATCTCAAAGAATAGACAATACTTAAAGATATTCACATCGCAAGATCATAGATTAATATCTAGTATAGACTTATGATATTATCTTCCCCACATGTCTCATTTTATAGAAGAGGAATTGCAGCTCAGATATGCAGTGTTTTACCTTATATCACATAGGTAGTAAGTGGCAGAATTGAGATTTGAATTCTGGTTTTATAGCTCTAATCCAATCACCTTTCCACTAGAAAAAATAGCTCTAGGTCATAAGCTGTTTTGGCTTCCCCAGATCAATACATATCACTAGACCATGGAAAATTGATATTTGAACCCAGGGTGGAGAAAACCATTCAGCATTAAATCTCAGCTGAGAGAGCTTAAGCCAGTTTCCTTTTATGTGGGTCTTTGCCTGTAGACCCTATTTCAGCTACAGAAATGCACACACGCATACACACACACACATACACACACACACACACACACACACACACACACACACACACACACACACAAAGAGACAGGTCTGTTCAAATCAGTGTTCAGCCCTAAGGAGTTTCAGAATAAACTGAATGGGAACTTTGAAAAAGCAACAGCAATTACTTAGGACAATCTAGAAATTGCTAAACATCACTCTATCTATTTTCTTCAATAAAGTCTGTGCCCACAAGCCAACTCTGAGTATTCTTTATTGTGTTAGGCCATGGAAATCCTTTGAACCCAGGGCCAGATGTTATAGCATAGATTCCATCATAAGAGAGGACTATGAGGCCTCTAAAGTCCCTAAGATCTTCTCATATGAATCAGTGCATAAGAAAATTATGATGAAAGATTTTAGTTCAATCTGACATCATTATTATTTCAGAAAGTTCACTGGACTTATTCCCATCATCTAAGAAAGCCTTTCAGTTTGTTAGAGTTTTGTAGCTCTTACATCTCGGTTCTTCCCTTATTTGTCATGCAAGGACCTTGGATTCTCATCCTTTTTATGACAAACCAATTCTTCTTACATGTTTATGATTATGACAGACCTTCCCAGTTGCCCAATCCTCTGGGAAACCACATTATCTCATGGTCCTAGACCAAGAAGTTCATTTAAGAGCAGCTCAAAGTTTCTTCTGTTTCTATTTACGGATCTGTATGCCACTTGCATATTTTTAAAAGGCATTCTATTTATGGTGTTTATTTTTATCTTTCTATATGTGGCTTATGTGATTCATGTTCATAATTTATAGAAAATGTGGTTTCCATTAGTGACAATGCAAAACTAATTAGGGGTAGGCTGGATTGAGATTGGCTTTTCATATTTATATAGTGATCTATAGTCTTCCTGAAAGTTATAATTATTGGTGCATTGTTTACTAGGCCATGGGTGTGTTTTTTCATATGTTGAAAGATCACACCAACTATAAAAATAAGCTAGTGAATAAGAAGCTAAGGATGCTGTAAACATATGCAAAATAAGTATTCTGAGCCAGAGTGCTCATTAGTGGGAATTTCTTTGTACATTTTGATTATATACAGCTGGTTCTATACATACTAGGAGAAGAACTATAAGAGGAATTATGGGCCTCTGATATAGTAATATATTGTTTCATATCTGACTATCCTTTTATCCTTTTCAAATATATATATATATATATGTATGTATGTATATATACGTATATATACATATATATGTGTATGTATTTAAAAATCTATGGATAATTAAACCATTAATTTATAGCTAAAAAAATATTTCAAAGGCCATACAGTATGACAATCTCATTGTACAGATGAAGAAACTGAGGTTTATAAATGTTGAATAGCTTGTCTACATCACAAAGCTGTTACTATTAGAAGCAATATTTTAATCCAATTTTCCTTGGCTTCAAATTCAGCATTCTAACCATTAAACAACTATAGACTTCGAATCTGAAAGTCAATCTTTATATTAGTTCCCTAATTAATTTGAACTTTTATTTTACTATTTTATTTCATTTAAGATTTGTTCTCTCTATCTCAGCTAGATAGGTGACAATGGCTAATCAGAAATTTGAATTTAATGATGATCAACAAAAAAAGTTTTCCTTTCTTTAGGCATCCTGGTGTCCTCTCTCTTGAATAAATTTGTAAAGCTTATTTACACTGATCAGATATGAGAGGCATTGGACTACAGGAGTCTTCATTTGCCTATCCTTCTGAGAATATTGGCAGTTAAGATCCTAAACAAATACTATTGGAGTATATATAAAAATTCTTCTTTGGTCTAGTGCCACCCAATTTAGACAAAGCCAACAAACATTTATTATGAATCTTCTCTGTGTTAAATGCTATAATAATATTGGAGAAAACAACATAATTCAGTAAATGGTCCCTACTCCATGGAGTTTATAACCTATTAGGGGGCTACAACATGTAAATACTACCAAAATTTCTTGTGACTGTCTATGTATTTTATAGAAGCCATTTCATACTAAGCCCAGTGAGATGTTAAATAATATGATATGATTTAGAGAGGATCTTACTGGCATCTTGCTGGTATATAAAATAATGAAAAGAAGGCATCAAAATCCAAAGGAGATCCTCCTTCAATTTGACCTTTATACTTCATGAGAAACATGAATGCAGGAGAAGATAACAAAGACATGGAAAAGTACAGAGAGATGGCTTATAATTGTTGCATTGAAAAATTTAATCTGCATTACTTAATAAAAAATAACAAAAAATCGTAAAAAGAAAAAAAAATTAATCCCATAATCAACAGTTATGTCTTGTTAACTGGAAAAATTTGTCTGTCATCTACAACAATGTTTTATTTCATAAAATTGTTTGTAAAATCTTACTAGATTTTGTGCTTTTTAGTTGCTTGAGGTCCGAGGCCAATAAAACCTGAAATTAACCATTTTGGAGCTCATGAATAGAACAGGAGAACTAACTTTAATGATTCCAATAATGCTGATTGGCAAATAAATTGATGTGGGATGATGATGTTGAAGAACCCCATATATCTCCCACTGTTTCTGATTTTATTTAGAAAAGACTAAGAGACAAACTAATGTTTAAAAAAGTTGCATATCTTGAAGTCAATTTATCTTATACATATAAAGTGAATTTTCCTGATCCAAACAAACTTTGCTTTCAGATAATAGTAATTTCAAATAAGAGTGATGACTCAGAAGAAATATTTCCTTTGAAATAAAAGTGCTTTTAGCATCAATTTATTGAGGGAACATCCAATTTATGGCAAAAGATGGGCAACAAGGACCTAAAATCTGTAATGAGGATTAAACTCTTTACCAATATTTTGAATTTCAGTGACTTTTTGAATATTATTGCTGCAGGGTATTATCTGGAAGAGATGGAGGTCTTTGGAAATTAGGGTTGAATAAAGTCTAAACATTATGCCAGATAAGAAAGGTAGATGTATTGAAAACTCACAAAGATTTTAGACTTACAGATCACATGACTATCCAGGTGAAGAACTAGTTAATTTCTTCAGTCCTCCTGTCCTTTCAAACCTTTCCAAAGTAGGAATTATGTAATAGAGATAAAACAACTTCAGCTGTTTCCACATTTCTTACTTTTTCAGCTTGTAACCACATTTTGCCCAAGAGATTTTTATGCAATCTTGGCTATATGGGTATATAAAATAGGAACATAGATCAAACATTTACTGACTATAAATCATGATTTTGTAACTCTTACATTCAGTTACACAAACACATATGGGGTTGTAACCCACAGTTTAAGAAGCTTTGACTAAGATGCCAAGAATTACACCAAGAATTTATTTTTTTAATAATTGCTTTTTATTTTTTAAATATATGCAAAGATAGTTTTCAGCATTTACCCTTTTAAAAATTGTGTTCCAAATTTTTCTCCTTCCCTTCCTCCACCTCCTCTTCTCTTAGACAGCAAGTGATTCAATATATGTTAAACATGTGCATTTCTTCTCTATATATTTCCACACTTATCATGCTGCACAAGAAAAATCAGATCAAAAAGGGAAAAAATGAAAAGGAAAAATAAAGCAAACAAACACAAAAAAAGGTGGAAATGCTATGTTGTGATCCACATTCAATCCCCATAGTCTTTTTTCTGGATGCAGATAGCTCTCTGTATCACATGTCTATTGGAAACAGTATGAATTACCTCATTGTTGAAAAGAGACATGTCCATCAGAGATTGTTAAGGGGCAGGTCAATTCTTCAAGAGCCTCCACAGCTGTGGATCATAGCCTCTGAAGGAGTTGCAGGGCAACTTTTGTTGATACAAGTATTGTGAACTGGGAACAAAATAAATTGGGGTCAGAGGGAAGAGGAGAGAGGTCAGACAATGCAACAGCCTCTCAGTCATAGAGATCAGAGAACAGCAACTGCTTCTCAGTCTCCTTTTATCATTCTCTCACACTAGAAGATCCATTCTGCAAATCTGGGTTGGATCTCCAATAGCCACTGTCAGATGGCTCCCGGTAGCACAAGAGATAACCATCACATAATTTTGTTGTTGCTGTATACAATGTTCTCTTGATTCTACTAACTTTACTTAGCACCAATTCATGTACATCTTTCCAGGCCTTTCTGAAATCATCCTGCAGATTATTCTTTATGGAACAATAATATTCTATAATATTCATATGTGATAGCTTATTTAGCCATTCCCCAACTAAAGGACATTTACTCAATCTCTACTTCCTTGCCACTACAGAAAGGGTTGTGACAAACATTTTACACACGTGGGTTCTTTCTCCTTTTTTATGATCTTTTTTGGATATAGATCTAGAAGGGACGCTATTGGACCAACAGGTATGCACAGTTTGATAGCTCTTGGAGAACAGTTCTAAATTGCTCTCTATAATGGTTGGACCAGTTTGCAACTCTAGCAACAATATATTAGTGTCCCAGTTTTCCCACATCCCCTCCAACATTCATGATTATTTTTTCTTGTCACCTTAGCCAATCTGAGAAGTGTGTAATGGTAGAGGTAGCTTCAGAGTGGGCTTAATTTACTTTTCTCTGATCAATAGTGATTTAGAGCATTTTTTCATATGACTAGAAATGGCTATAATTTTTTATCTCAAAATTATCTGTTCATATCCTTTGACCATTTATCAATTGGAGAATGAATTATATTCTTATAAATTTGAGTCAGTTCTCTATATATTATAGAAATGTGGCCTTTACCAAAATCCTTGGATGCAAAAATATTTGCCCAGTTTTATGCTTCCCTTTTATTCTTGTCTGCATTGATTTTGTTTGTACCAAACTTTTAAAATTTAATATAATTAAAAATTTTCATTTTGCATTTCATACTGTTCTCTAGTTCTTCTTTAGCCATAAATTCCTTCCTTCTCCACAGATCTGAGAGGTAGACTATCCCTTGTTCTCCTAATTTGCTTATAGTATCATCCTTTATGTCTAAATCATGAGTCCATTTTGACATTATCTTGGTATAGGGACAGCAAGAATTTAAGACAAAAACTCTACGAACTAACAATAAAGGCCAATAATCCTTAACTTCTAACTTGAATTTAAGTAGCTCCTCCTTCCCTTTTATCCATTATGCTCCCTGTAGCAATGTTACACAGGCTAACACATGGGCTTACACTGTAACCAAACCCATACCTCAATTTGTCGTCCTCCCTTTTAGTACCACAGTGATTCAAATTCCAAACTCAGAAATGTGTTCAGTCTCAATGTATCATCATTCTATGTCACTGACCTATAAATTTGGAGAAGAGAAGAAATGGAAACAGCACATTTTTGGTGAGAAGGGGCTAAGTGGCACTCAGACCTGAGAGAAAAAGAAGATATCCTAAAGATGAAATGAGACATTCTGAATAAATATTTCTAGAAAAATCAAAATGATTCAAAACCTGATAAAACATAAGATGATGTGGATCGCCAAGAGAACATGAAACCACAGCACAATATTTCTGAATGTTTTAAATAGGAAATGGCAAATAGGAGAGCAGAATATATCACCTGAATATAGAAATAATTGGTGGAATGAAAAAACGAAACATAAATTCATTCCAAATCTCATTAAAGGGAAAAAAGAGAAAATAATTGATTGAGAATGTAAATAGTCCTGGAGAATAAACTGGAAGAAGAAAGGAAAAAAGAATGACATTAAAAGGAAGAGAACCAAGATTTTACTCTTCAAAGTTGTATCTATGACTTAATAAATAAATATATAAATATATAAATAAATAAATAAATAAATAAATGAATGAATGAATATATATATATGGCATCTTTTGTTCCCTAGTCCTTTTACACTCCCTCTTGACCCCACTGGCTTTGTGATACTCATATGACAATGTTAAACCAAAGAAGAGAATTTTATGAATTGTCTTTTTTATGTGAAGAACTCAATATAAACACCACAAGAACTTTTATTTATTTGATTTAATAACTTATTAAGGTTTAACATGTTTATTTTTCTGAATTTATATCTTTTGATTTTGTAACCTTTGAAAATATCCTTGAGGAGCAAAAAAGATTGCCTATACTTTTTAACAGTCATAGGATTGATCTAATACTTATTTTAGGACTAATTATATGCTTCCCTATTGTCTTCAATAGTCTTCAACAACCTTCTTTCCTTGTGAATTTCTTAATGGGAAATCATTCTTTTCATTTCTACCAAGAACACAATCTTTCTTAGATGACCCTAAAATGTTAATTAGTACAGAGTATTACTTATGTATAACACCTAATTTAAAGTTTATTCTGGTTAATATAATTATATATTTGGAGAAACTTTATAATGGATATAGAGCTGCTCTTCACAAGTATCATGGGGAAGGATAATGGGAGATTATGAACATTAATGCTTCATAAAGTAATGAAAAACACTGCAAGATATAATTATCTTAAAGAATACTGGCTAATAAATCCAACTAAGCAAAGTTATTCTAGGTGTATATAAAGATAAAAATTAAGAATAACAAACAAGAAGAATGGAAAAGATCTGCAAAGATTTTTTTTAAAACTTCTATCAACCTCAAGTACAGTAGAATGACTACACTTGTACCATAATATCACAGCCTTGTTTATGCCTTTGGAAGAAGTAGAAATGACACTAAAGAAAACAAAAATTTGATGGGAAAGTGAATTAAATCAAGTATATACATGGATACAAGGCAACAGTTAGTAATGTTATATTCCCAAAGTATGTGAGAAAAAGGAATATATCGAAGGCATGGAAACAATTCTAAACCTTATGAAGGCATCAGAAAGTCAACAAAAGAAGGTTCAACATTTTTAACCTGGATATTTTTGTCACCTATGAAAAAAATTAAAAGAATCCAACTACATTATGGAATAGAGGCACTGTCAATCTTTATTGCCAATAAAGATATTAGTAAAAAAAAAAGCTACAAGCTTTATAAAAGCAATAGTAGCAGACCACATGTTTAATATCACACAATTGACTGTAAAATGTAGAGGTTATAATATCATACTTTAGTTTTTAAAAGCATTTGATTTTGTAGAGAAAGGTATAATTTTAAGGTTCCTCCCATCCATACATCAAAATCATTTCAGGATCTCTGAAAGATTATGCAGCAGAAACTACAATGTTTGACAGCCCTTTGATCAGAAATATCAGTCAAGCCATAAAATGTAGTTTCCAAATTAGTTTTCTATTATATTTCCTATTCCTAATTTCCTATTATTTCCTAATAGTTTTTCTAATGTTGAACTATCCCTGCATTGCTAGCATAAATATAAATTGGTCAAAGTTGATAACTTTTTAAGATATATTGTTGTAGCATGTTAAGTAAGATTTAATTTGTATATCGATATTCAATCTTGTGTTTTTTTTAGTTTGAGTTTGTTTTATTTTGTTTTTTCTTGTTTTCTTGTTTTAGAGCCACAAATAGTGATGCTATAAATATTTTTAGGAAAAAAGTGGTTTTTTTTTCTCCTTTCTGTCACTTGCCCTCTTAGACTATAAAAGTCAAAGAGATATATCTGGATCAAAGAGTATTAACATTTATAATGTTTTGTTGTATAATTCCATATACTTTCTCAAAATGTTTAAAATAATTCTCAGAATCCACAGCTATGAATTTAATGCCTGTTTTCCCACAGGTCCCACAGGTTACCATCTTTACACAATTTGATGTGCCAATTTTTAAGGAGTACGTCAGAGTTAGTTTGTGTAATATCACACTGAAAACTACAAATAATTATGGATAATTTATATTTTTATATAAAAATTCACACAAATTACCTTTTGTTATTTTGATGACATATATCATTGCATAGCGATTATTATATATTAATTTCAATATCAAATAGAAGTTAAATGTTAGCATTTTGTCAGAGATATTAAGGGAAAGATTTTTCCAATCTATTTTTTCTTACCCTTCTGCATTGTTTTCATTTGTGCAAAATCATATATTACAGAACCATAATCACCTGCTTTGTCTTTTATGATTTTCTCCATATTTTGTCTAGTTAAAAGGCTTACCTCCCCAACATTTTCATTATCTAAAAAGTGAAATGACTTCATGAAAACTTTAGGATCACAATTGCAGACATGGTTATTGAGGCAGCAGAATTGATATAATGGAAACCATTGATGAGAAAAGTAGTTAGATTAGAGCAAATTAATATAGAAGAAATCTATACTGGAGAGGACACTGATGTGTTGTGAATGCTAACTCTCCATTCACTACTTCCAGCCTTTCCTAATTCCCAGGCCCTCAGAGAAATCTCCAGTCACTGTCTTTTGTAGTTTAAACTTTTTTTTACTAAGTTTACCTCTGTCTAGGGTCTTCAGAGTTCTCTGGCAATCGTTTCATAAGATTGATGGTTTAAACACGACATAGCACTCAAGAGCAGTTGTATGCAAGCTCTTTATTCACGTGTCCACATTCTACCTTTTGACCTTCTGCACACTTTTAATTCCTACTTCCAGCAGAGCTCCCAGTGAAAAGAGCCAACTTCCACATCCTCACATCTTAAATCAGGTCTATGAGGTGATATGCACAGCCAATCAGAGAAAGAGATGCATCTTGTTAACTATGTGATCTCAAGGTGGCCAGAGTTCCTACCTATGAGGTGGTCTCTATTTACTCATAGAAATCACTTCTGGAGGTCTCAAGCTTGATTGCTTGTTTACTTTCTTACTGCACCATGCATGGCTGCTCCCCCAGCCCTTACAATGTGTGTTTTGGAAAATAGTATAAAAAGATACCTAAAGGAAAGGAATTGGAAACAGCAGAAGATGAAAAAAAGGTTTTATTAATCCCTGTCCTGTCCCCATCCCTACCACCAATAAAAAGCAACCAAGAAAACCACATTAAAATTTGGCCTACTTTCCCAACAACATAAAATGTCAATTAACCTCTCAAGTGCTTTAGGAAACTCTCTAAGATTATAAATTGCAGAGAATTCCTACATTGTGGAAGTGTAGAAGGCAATGGGAGGTGTTTTTTTTTTCCCTCGAAGTTCCTTATACCAGTGAAATCACAAAACCATTTCCTTTCCTAATTTTTTTTTTTTTTTGGAATAATCTACATTAACATTCAAGACATCTTCAGTGAAGATAGTAGGGAATAGAAAATCTTTTGTAACTAATTCCAAAGTAATCACATCTTTACCATCACACAGTAAATGGGAAAATATAAAGAATGCAGTATTTTACTACCTAAAGTAGATTGATTATATTTTAAAATCATTTGATCACAACATCTTGCCAGAAATCATCCTGAAGTGGAGGGCTGAGGATGCCACTCCCTTACTCATTAAATACTATTGGCTCCCTGTTATTTAAAGAATCAGATAAATGAATTCTTCCTATTGGATTTTAATACCTAAAACAACCTGCCCTTTTTGACCTTGAATTGGGCTTCTTACCATTCCAAGCATGGTACTTCATCTGCCAGATTCTATACCTTCGCATTGGCTATTCCACTATGTCTGGAATACACGCCCCACATAACTCTGTCTCTTAGAAGACCTAGCTCCCTTCAAGACTAAATTAAAATTTACCTTCTAAGAGAAGCCTTAATTGATTCTTACAGGTTGTCTGATGTTTTCTCTGCAAAATTACCTTGCAAATAAGAAAAAATTTGAGGTGTTACTTTACACCTTTCAGATTGTCTAAGATGACAAGAAAAGATAATGATAAATATTGATAGGGATGTGGGAAAACTGAGACACTAATGTATTGTTGATGAAAATGTGAAATTATCTAGCCATTCTAGAGATCAATTTGGAACTATACTCATTGGTTATAAGACTGTGTATATTCTTTGATTCAGCAATTTCTTTCCTGAGTCAGCATCCCAAAGAGATCATCAAAAAGAAAAAAAGGATCCACATTTACAAAAATGTTTGTGGCAGCTTTTGTTTTTATAATGGCAAGGAACTGGAAATTGAATGCATGCCCATAAGTTGAGAAATAATTAAGTCATGGTATACGAATGTTATGGAATATTATTGTTCTATAAGAAATGATGAGCAAACTTATTTCCAAAAAGCCTGGAAAGACTTATATGAACTGATGCTAAGTAAACAGAACAAAGAACATTGTACACAATGACAACAATATTCTGAGTTGATCAACTGTAATGGGCTTAGTGATTCAAGGTAATTTCAATAGATTTGTGATGAAAAGTGCCACCCATATCCAGAGAGAGAACTATGGAGACTAAATATATATCAAAGTATAGTATTCTCACCTTTTTTTGTTATTTTTGTTTGTTTGCTTGTTTTTTCTTTCTCATTTTTTCACTTTTGATCTGATTTTCTGTGCAGCATGTTGAATATGGAAATATATTTAGAAGAATTGCACATACTTACACTATATGAGATTGCTTGCTGTCATGAGAAAAGTAGAGGGAAGAGAGAGGGAGAAAAAATTAGAAGACAAAGTTTTGCCAGGATGAATCCTAAAGACTGTCTTTGCATGTATTTAGAAAAATAAAATATTACAAAAAATTATAATAAAAATAAATGAAAATAAATAAATAAAAATTAGTTTGGAAAAATATATTTTGCATATAGCCATGTACACAGCTTCTAGTCTAGCTCATGGCATGAAAAAATGCTTAAGAAATGCTTTTTAATTAACTTTAAATATACCTAAATTTCAATTTTTACAGCATTCTTACATTCTCCCAAAATTATGTATATCAGGCCAGCTACATGGTGTAGTAGATAGAACCTGAATTCAGAATATGTATCCATTAAAAAACAAAACAAACAAACAAACAAAAAAACACTATACAGGTGTTTTAAATTTTTTTAAACACAGATTTATTAACAAAATTTATGTTAGAGGAAAGTATTTGAGCTTGGTGGTACCCTATTTTTAAATCACAATAACAGAATAAAGAGCAAAGCTTGATGCAATAGAATATACGGCACTAATTTCACCTTTCCTACCATATGTTCCTGCCAAAGTTTGGTTGATGGAAGACAGAATGACTTGGATTCTTTATTAGTTCTAACCTTTGAATGATAATATGGTTTAGCTGACACATAGATTGCCCTCCATTTTTATAATAATGATTCCTGGGTTATAATAATAAAGGACAATATATTTGTCAGTTTTATTGTGTTATGCAAAGGCACAGTTAATCAGTGACCAAATCATTCTGTTTAGCCAAGCTAATAAAGTCAATTCTGTTTTTCTAGACTGCATCTTTTATTCTGAAACAAAGCCTTCTTTGTAAACACTGTTCAAACTATCTTTGATAAATTGGAGTCTGTCTCCAATTTAACAATTGGGAAAGAGGACTAAAGTTAGCTATTTGTCTACTGGGAGTGAATTGAGATATCTGGTTAAAATTTTAAAGACAAAATAACAAATTTGTAAGTATATATCTGTGGGGAGACTCAAGGACATCTCAACTGTGGGGAAATACAACTATTGCACACAATCTAGAGGAAATATGAAGGTGCCACTCTAAAGGTGATAGTGTAACTAAGTGATATCTCTGCTCACCTCTAGCTTCTATGTTGGTCATAGAAGTTAAAACCAAGCTTACTTAATCAATCTCTCTGGAGCTATCATACTCCCTTACTGAAATAATTAGACTATGTTTACTATCCCTTCTCTTCTTCTTTCAGCTAGCCTTGTAGCAGGTCTAGTTTTCCTTTAGGAACAGAGAGGAATAAGTATATAGTTACACTTTCCGTATTGTGGTTTTGATATAATATGTCAGCATAAGAAATTAAATGAGAATTTTGGGGTAATTTTGTGGAAGTTGTTGATGATATGTGAATGATTTGCAAAAGTCAGCAAATGACAGAAAAAAAAGTTTAGAAACTCAGAAATGCATAAAATATAGTTTTGATAAGGTACTATAAATGTCCCATAAAAGTAAGAAAAAAATCAGATTTCTTTTCTAGTATGAAGGGAGGGCCAAAAAAATTCTATGCAGATTTTCCAGATCACAGATCCAGATCACATGTACCATAAGGACATGGGGACATAGGGACATGTCCCTGATGGGGACATACAATGTGGAAGGGAAACCTGTACAAGAGACTTAAGAACCTGACATTAGAATATTCAATAAATTTGAGAATTTCAAGTGAAATGGACACCAGAGGCCATTTAGTACAATCTGAACTTTTATTAGCAGCCCATTGAAAACATGCCCAACATCATTACTGAATTTTGCTTGAAGATTTATATTGAAAGAAAAACCACTACTCTAAAAAGCTGTCAATCATCTTTCATATGGCTCTAAGACTTGGGAAATTTTTCTTAGATATAGCTGAATCCTTTCAGCAACTTTCTCCATTTGTCTACTTCTGTCCTTGGGAGAAAATATCACAAGTCTTTCTAGTATTATCTATTAATGTACCCTAATGTGTTTATCCGTTCCTCAATCATTGGGCATCACTGTTTCTACTTTTTTGTTATCAGATACACACATGTATAGTACACATAAGCCCTTTCCCAAATCTTCTTGGTATAAGTCCTATCAATGTCATCTCTGGGTCAAAGGATATGGACCTTTTAGGCTACAGTGTTCTGTAGCATAATTCCCAAATTGCTTTTTAGCATGGTTGGAACTGCTGGAACTCTGTCTTCCCAGAAATCAGCCGGAATCAGGTTAATCAAAAGTCTTTATTCTTGGTCTCTTGAGGTTGCAGCCAGGGGATTAGATCTAGTAATCTCCACACCACCTTCCTCTCTCTCCACCACAAGGAGAATGCATCAATTTCCTCCTCCTACTCCACCCACAATCGTCACTTCCCCCTCTATGTCCCACCAATCAAGTCAGCACAGAACAGCTAGGGAAGGTCAACCTTCAAACATGTTAATAGAGAATTGTCCAATTGGCAATTAGTCTCACGTGCTCCATTATCCAAGTGCATTTCCTCAGTTCTAGCACTGTTTCTACTTTTTTGTTATCAGATACACACATGTATAGTACACATAAGCCCTTTCCCTAATCTTCTTGGTATTTATGTCCTATTAATGTCATCTCTGGGTCAAAGGATATGGACCTTTTAGGCTACATGTTCTGTAGCATAATTCCCAAATTGCTTTTTAGCATGGTTGGAACATTTCACAACATTCACATTAATATCAAAATGAGTGTGTCTATATTTTTACAACCCTTACCACATTAATTACTTAATTTTTTTGTAAATTTCCCAATTTTCCAGGTATGAGATAAAACATGAAATTTTATTGTGGTTGTTTGTTTGTTTTTACACTTGTTTTGGATTAGGGATTTGGAGATGCCTTTCATGATTATTAATAATATATAGTTTTTTTTTTATTTGAGAAGATTTTGTTAACATCTTTTGACCATTCATTTGGATTTTTGATGTTATATATTCATATTATTTCCTTATATATCAAAATTTTAGAATTTAACACAGATTTTTTCTTTTATCTTTCTTTTAAACTTAAATACAAAATAGGAAAAGAAAAATTTGCCATGTTTCCAGCAGAATATGAAAGAAATCAAAATATAAAGCAATAAATTTCCATTTCAAGAATTTATATGACAAATGATATATATTGTGTTCAAAACTGTCCATCTTTTCTTTACTTCCTTGTAGGTTTTCTTTTGTTTTCTGCTGTGCACTTTTTATTTTATTTTCTCCCCTCCTTCCTTCCTTCCTCTCCCACAAGACTATAAGTTTGGAGATATATAATATATATATGCGTATTCATATTTATATATACATATATGCACATGTATGCATATACATATTCATACACACAAATGTATATATAAACATACATATTCATAGATATATATAATCCTATATATATGTGTGTATAAATATATGTATATATACATATATAGATTCAAATGGATCAATGTAGGTCATGTATAACATCTTCCTTCATAAATCTAATTCTTTCCTTATATATACTTCAATCTTTCTTTTGAACTTCCCAATTACTGATAATCTTTTTTTTTTTTCTTTTTGGGATTAAGTGACTTGCCCAGAGTCATACAGATAGGAAGTGTTAAGTGTAAGAGACCAGATTTGAACTCAGGTCCTTCTGACTTCAAGGCTGGTGTTCTATCCACTGCACCACCTAGCTGCCCCAATTACTGATAATCTTAGACATACAGTTTACATTTCTGTGCATTAAATAATAGATTTTTTTTAATTTGGCCTTTTGATGTTTACCTAATAATCCTCTTGGATATTTTATGTTAGACTTTCTATTAAATTAATTTCTTTTTGAAATCATGTCCTGAAAATCTGGAAATTCCTTGACTATTCTTTTTTTTTTTTTTCCATTCAGGATTATGCTTATTTTTATTGGGTATGATATTTTGTCCAAAACCCCAATTCTATTGTTCTTCTTTATATAGTGTCCCAAGATCTACCATCATCTAATGTAGTTACTGTTAGGTTTTGTGTGATTGTAACAGTGACTCTGCCATATTTGATTTTTTTTTCCTTTTTTTTCATGTTACTTGTGTTATTTTCTCTTTAACTTGGGGTTTTTGAGATTTGGCTATAATATTCTTGTAAGATCTCTTTTACATGGTGATAAGTAGATTTTTTAAATCTATTTTTCCTTTTCCCTCTTATTCTAAGGCTTCAAGACAATTATCTTTAATTATTTCTTGTTTCATTGTAAGATTATTTTTTTTAATTGTACCTTTCAGGTAGTGTAATTATTCTTAATTTTCCTTCTTGACCTGTTTTTCTTGTGAGATGTTTCATATTCTCTTCTTTTTTACCCATTCTTTATATTTTATTGTTTCATGATCTCTTATAACTTCCCAAGCTTCCCCTGTACAATTCTAATTTTTAAAGAGTCATTTTCTTCCTTAAGATTCTGGATCTCCTTTTTCAATTGGCTGACTTTCTTTTCATACTCTTCTTATTTTTCTTGAATTTTTCTAATTAAAAAAAAACAAAACTAATTTGTCTCATTTTATAAAAAAGCATTTTAAAAGTTTTTCTATGAATTATTTTTAGGCAGATCACTATTTGATGGTATTCTTTGGGATAGGAGAGGATTTTTTTTTTTTTTACTTCAGTATCCCTCTCTGAAGAACCCTGGTCTTCTCTATTTCCATAATAACTTTCTAGGGCTGGATTCTTTCTCCTTTGCATGATGATGATTATTATTATCATTATTACTAAATTTATAGCATTTTGTTATTGTAATCACTTCTAGTGCTGGGATATGGGGGATAGTGCCTTTGGACCCAATTCAGTTTTCCCCTCTGTCCTAGAATTCAGACCAAGAATTTTACCCTCCTAAAAGGGTCCACAGCTAGCAATATCCCTGCCCAACTGCTTCAGCACTTACTGAACACTGGTTTCTCCTTGCTCAGGGTCCTATTTTGGCAGCACAACTGGGTCTGGCATTCCTTATCAGCAAAGGCTCCCCACACTGTCCAGGAAATGAAAATTCCTCAGGCAAAGGCTGCCTCCCAACTCAGCTAGCCCCAGAACTTGTCACTTGCTTGTGGAAGTAATTCAGAGGCTATTTCAGTAGGAAAATTGTTTTCTTGGTATTTTTCATGAGATCTTCTCAGATTGTTCCAGGAGGACCACTGTTATATAGCAATTCCTTTTTATTTTTAACCACTCTACATTCTCCATGAGGTGCCATTTTTTTCTTGTTTGTGAGGAGAATTCAGAGAGCTAGGCACTTTCTGATCCACTCTCACATTTTTTTTTAGAATCCTTTATTACCAAAGATACTTAATGCAAAATATTATTTGCCAATAGTATTTGTTGCAATTATGTTTCTTTAGTTTTTGTCCGCATACACCACCACACCCATTCTCCACAAACACTTTCCTATTACATCCGAGTTGCATTGTTTTTGTTTGGAGAAAAACTTTTCAATATCATGGAAAAAACATATATGTGTATATACACATACATTATATACACACATATATACATGTGTGTTTATGAGTATTTTTTCTTTTGTGATTATTTGAGTAAGAATTTTTCCCCTAGCTATAAGTATAAAGATAACCAATTTGATTTTCATCTAATTTTTATGCTTTTAATGTGTTTTTAGTAGTTATGCTATATTTCCATTATGAACTTATCATGGTATCCAAGGCAAGATAATCAAAATAAAACATCTGTCAAACTGCATTCTTTTCCCCAGTAGTACTTATCAAAATTTGAGTCCTTACCCAGGTAACTTACATTCTTTAGTTTATCAGAATTATTTCGTGGATCTAGTTTTCTATTATTAGATCTAGTTTTCTATTATTAGATATTACCAAATAGTTTTAACTATTACCAATTTAATATTATAATTAAAGGCATTCAATTGCTATCCTCATGAATACCTAGCTCTTTTTTAAAAAAAATCAGGATTGTAAGATTCTACACTTATACCTACAAATGAATTTTATTATCATCTTATCTAGCTCTTTGAATAGTTTTTGGTAATATGATTATTCTTGCACTCAATTTATAAATTAATATAGAAAGTATTGTATTTTGATTCAGTGACTATGAAAGCAAAATATCTCTCTAGTTATTTTAAGTTATCTTTATTACCTCACAATACAAGACATGCAGTATGGATGCCTTCAGTGTGTCCTGATAGACTGACTACTTCTTAATAGAAGCTCTACTCACTTTATCCCTGTGATTTCTTTTTTCCATAGTTTCCATTTCATTCTCTACATTTGTTTCCTCTTATTTGAATATAAATCCTTTGAGGGCAGTAACAGGAAGGAAGGATGGAAGGAAAGAAGGAAGAATGCTAGCTAGGGAAAGCTGGAGGAAGAAAGGAGGAAAAGAAGGAAAGAAATAAGGAAAAGGTGGGGGGGGGAAGAAGCAAGCAAAGAAATGAGAGAAACAAGCATTTATTAACCAAATATGTGCCAGGCACTGTGCTAAGCACTTAGAAATATCTCATTTGATATTCACAATAAAATAGGTGCAGGCATGTAGTTACACCTATTATCTCTATTTTATATGGTTGATGAAACTAATGCATAGTTTAAGGCTTGCCTTGGATCATACAGCTAAGAAGTATCTCAGTCTAGATTGGAACTCAGATCATTATGATTCCTGGAGCAATAATATATCTACTGTGTGATCTAGCTCTCTGTATTTTGTATTTTCCCTCAGTGCTTAATATAGAGCTTGATATTTAATGTTTGCTTTTCATTAATTTTGCTCCAAACCTTTTGTTTAAATTCTGTTTAACTTACCATATTTAATAACAATAATGATAATAGACACTAACATTTATATAACACTTAGTATGTACCAGGTACTGTGCTAAGCCTCTTACAATTATTATTTCATTTGATTCTCATTACCCTTGGCATATAGGTGCTAGTATTATCTCAATTTAACAGTTGAGAAATGTAATGTTCTTGGTAATCCTAACAGAGAAACACTTTCCCAAGGCTCCTGGGACAGGAGAGGGATCTAGGACGTGGTCTCCTGTGATCTCTAAGACTTGTTCCTGGACTTTATCTGGGACAGGAAAGTTCTTATGACTCCACAAGGTTCTGGGAAGAGCAGCTGAAAGCACTTTCTGAGGCAAAATCCTGGAGGACCTGAGTTCAAATTTGGCCTCAGACACTTAACACTTGCTAGCTGTATCACTTAATCCCAGCTGCCTCACCAAAAACAAATAACAATAAAGTATGTGGGGACTAAAGCTTGCTTGCAAAAACAAAAACAAAAACAAAAAACAAAAAACAAAACAAAACAAAAAACAGTTGAGAAAACAAAGATAGGATCATATGAATAGGAGAGGTTTAAAAAATACCAACCCAACCCAACATATATTTATATTATGAGTTTTCTTTGGCATCATTTCCCAGAATCAG